>NC_062217.1:44773251-45081014 GCF_902686445.1 Sciurus carolinensis | reverse complement strand
TACAGCTCACTTTATCTGCTTGCTTCACTTTATCAGATTCAAGTTTCCTTCTGATTAACTTCCTCACCTGTTTAATCATGGTACAAAATTTGAATTTAAGATTGTCCCTATATGTCTTTAGAGTAGTAGCAGTAGTAAACATTGACTTGTCAGAACACAATACAGAAAGTACAACATAACTTGGATCTCTTGCCTCCCACACATGTGAGCCAGAAGTATCCACTTTCACCAGATGGAAGCCAGCACTCTGGGACAAGCATCAGGTGGAATCCTGCATTCCTAAAGAGGCACTGTTGATAGCAACGGTGGGAATTGGGCAAGAGGTTTGCTCTTCCTAATTACAATGCAAACAATGCTTATTCTACCTAAAGTCAAAAGATATTTTAAGGGAACAAAAGTTTAACATTATATGAAGCCTGTGAAGTAGGATGTGTAATATTTATGGAATATTTATATTTGTGTTAATTTAATTAGGAAGGGTGTCAAAGTGATTCAGTCAATTCTCAATGATCCCCACTAATGGAACTGATCAACACAACAGATAGCCTAAATGGCTAACTAGTTTAAATACAGCTAATAAATCCCTCTCTTTATTATTGGTACATGTACACTGAATCTTATTCAGGTTTAATAAAATTCATTTCAGAGCAGTTGCTTCTTGTCTAGACCTCTTATTTTTCACCCAAGAAAGTCAGGTTTAAATGTTTAAGGGACAGTTGTTAAATGGAAGAATTGTGTCTTGTCGTTAGTCCATTTGGGCTGCTATAACAGAATAACATAGATTACATGGTTTATAAACAAATCAGAAATTGATTCTACCATCTAGTCCTAGAGGGTAGGAAGTCTAAGATCAAGTTGCCTGTAGATTCAGTGTCTGGCAAGGGTTTGCTTTCTGTCATTGCATCCTCACTTAGTGGAGGGGGAGAGGGAACTCTCCTGGGTCTCTTATAAAAGTACTAACACCAGTCATGAGGCCTCTGCCCTTATGCCCTAACCACCTCTCAAAGGTTTCCACTCCCTAATGCCATAACCTTGAGGATTAGGATTTAAACATGAATTTGGGAAGGACACAAACATTCAACCAATATCATGAAGTGGAGTCTTGACTATTCAAAGAAGTCTGAAAACCAATGAGCCTCCTCAGTGTCTCTCCTCCCCAGACCAATCCTTAGTTCAGCTCTCTATTCTTATCCACTTCCCAAAGTACCAGTAACAAACACCTGTGGAGTGCCTCCAGCATGCAGTCTCAGATGAATTTGATGCTCCAACTTAAACAGAATGTAATGTCTTATCTTTCCAAGGCAGTTGATTGACATCTTCCCTGAGGATGTAAGCAACTAGAAGTTTTGATTTAAAAAAATTATTGAAACTTTTGCTAGCCTAATATAAGCAAATCTTTTTTTAGATCGATAATGTAAGTGGAACAACATAACAAAAATGAAATGTGAACACTATCTAGAAAGTTATATGGATCATCACAGATATGTAAGACTCAGGGTGTATCTTAAACATACATGAATTTGTTCTGTATCTGAGGAATTCCAAAGGAAATTCCACAGCTTTTCACAACATGGTCTGGTGGCACATTTTAATGTGGACCTCCTTCACTGCCACCATAAAAACACCTATTTAAAACCTGCCAACTGCAGCTTAATAGGCATAGTGTTTATTCTAATTTTGCCAAAATGAAGTCATTGAAGATATAAACAGGGAATACAGTGCCTCTTTAGTATCACCCAGTATACAGTTGAGGAAAACATTCTCAATACCTACCTCACTTCATCCCAGCCACAACCCTGAAACAGCTACAAAAACATTTCAAACATAAAAAACTAAAGTGATTGGAAGAGTTAGAAAAATCCGTAAGATGTTCATGAAAGAAAACACTGCTTCAACCGAGGGCCTTATATTCCACAATCAAACATCCTCATAAATGCAGCTGAGAAATGAGCGCACTTGTAACAGCACAACCCAGAGTCAGGATAATTACAATAGAAACACTTTATTTCGAATCATGAAACGAGTTACACTTGATCTTCTTGTTAGCAGGGCTGTGCAGACAGCAACATTTACTGTGAAATGTAAGGGCAGATAACAGCTGATTTGAAAGGGGATTGTGTAAATCTAGTTAAATAGCAACTTTAGAAGATTATTTTCAATTATGGAGATAACATCATGGCTCTCAGAAAAAAAATGGAAAGGTTTGTTCCTTACACCACATACAGTGTACAAAATCTAACAAAACCTGCCTGCTTTTAAGCGAGAGTATCAGCTAACAGTTAACAAGCCTCACCCTCCACTTTACCCTTTTTAAGATGTTTCCAATTATTTCTAGCACTTACTCATATATATGAACAAAAAAAGTCATTTTCAATAGGAGAAATAGCTTAAAGACACCATCTCCTTCAAAATAATTACTAAAACTTACATATTCCCAAGTAACAAAAAGGACATAACCTGTGAGACCTCAAAAGTAGGTAGGTCATGCAGTAAGAATAGACCTTCTTGTGGTTGATCAAAATGGCATTTGCCTCACCTGCCAGAAAACACCTAGCTGAGAACATCAGGGCCTCAGCCCCTAACAAATGCACAGGAACACACACAGCTCTGCACACTGACCAAACCACAAGCTGTACCTCTGGTTAAATGGAATAATCTTGTCAAATGAGATCCCTAGTTGTCACATGCTTCAACATGGCTTATATAGAAGGTACTAATGACATAGGTGGGGGGAACCTAAGTAACAAAGAACCTAGTGTAACGGAGAAACAACAAACTGGGAAGCAGTAAACCCTGTTCCTCCCCAACCTTGTCCTTCACAAGCTTTGTGACCTTCCAAGCCTCATCTCCTTGTACTCGCCACACATTCTCAATGCCACCATCACTGCGTGTTTCTCTCCCCAGATGTACTGTGTTCTTTGTGCCTCTGTGTCTCAGCTTGGAATGATCATCTTTACCTGGAAAGTTCCTCTGCAGCCAAGCTTCATTCTCTTCTCTGAGAAAAGCAGCCCAATTCCCAGGACAGAATTAATCTCCGCCCTTTTGTCACTCCTCAACTACTCTGCAACTTTGCTTCCTGAGATTGATCACTCAGTGTTGGTTATTACTCCATTTCCTTTTGTAGCCCACGTATTCCAAGGGGATGAGATCACCTCAGCTTTGTACATTTGGAGGTGCTGTAACATTAGGAAACACACAGTAAATGAGTATGAAGGATCAATCAATGAAGGAATGAAGGACAAACCAACTCCACCAAATTTCCATGTCACCACCTTTAAAACAGATAATTCACTCAGAAGTCATGTCGATCAAAAGGTGAGATGCAGCTTTTCACATTATTAGGTGTATATTTACACACATAATGATGATGATATGGATAGTGAAGTCAAAAAGTCACACGCCTGTAATCCCAGCAGCTCTGGAGGCTAAGGCAGGAGGATCTCAAGTTCAGAGCAGTGTCAGCAACTTAGTGAGGTCTTAAGAAACTTAGTGAAAACCTGTCTCTAAATAAAATATAAAAAAGGGCTGGGACTGTGGCTCAGAGGTCAATCCCTGATACCACCATAAAAAAAAAAGTCACAATGGAGTCTGATGTCTTCACACATGGCAAAAGAGTCATTATCATCTGCCTACATTTAACTCAATTTCAGTATTTTCTTTTTTCCTTTTTTTGTCAGAAAGATAAATTTAAAATCTGGCAGAAAGGAGGCACTTCACTGTCCAACAGGTGAAGTGACACTAAAACTAGATATCTTAAAAATCAGAAATTCATTAAAGTCACTTTACACATATGCTTCTCTATTAATTAGCTATTTTTTCCTACTTGGCCATGTAGTTATATACAGATTGTATTCTGTGACATACATGGGACCCTGAAACTTCTACCCCCATCTTGCTGCCTCAAAACATACTAAAAGCAAAACTCTTTTCTGGAAGAACAGGCCCATGATGCACTAAATTGTTGAGGCTTCTTTTTGAAAGAAAAAGATAACAGGGATTTTGAAGGCCCACTACGTGGTGATAATGATCTCATATTTCAGCTATAGGTAACACAAGACTACATGTTAATATTTCTCTCCGAATATGTCAGTTCTTTCCAACCAAAAGGTTCTCTTGTTACAGAGAGAGGATCCTCTCATTTGATGAAGACTATCCTATAACAATAAGTCCTAAAGCAGTTTCATTTGCACAGAAGCACAGCATCCTAGCCCTGCCCTAAAGCCAGAGCACTATGACCATCTTAGGTGCTGGGACAAAGGGGCAGTATGCGGCTGTAGCTCATTTGGCACACTGATGTCTGAAAACACACTAATAAGGGAACAGTTGTGAGCTCAAATTTCATGATTATTTTAACTTAAAAAAAATAACTAAATCTGTGTTTCAGTCCCAATGTTCCCATTGCTCAGAAGAACAAAAGAGACTTACTTTATAAACTTGTAGACATAAACAAGTTGTGGCCAAAAACCCTGCAAGAGTTAAACTAACCTGATCAGCAGAAAGGATGGGAACTTAAGAGTTCTCTCTAGGATGAAAAGGATGCCCCAGCTGTGAGTTATCATAGCTAGTTGGCCCGTCATCTGCCCAGTTGCAGCTGTATCCAACTCTCAGCTCACCCAAAGAGTTTCACGCTCTCATGGTGCCAAAATGAATGTCTCTCTTAAAAAAAAAAAAAAAAAAAAGTCCAATTGAAAATAACTCTCTAATCTGCATCCTTTCAATAGAACTGAAGTGCACTTCACCAACAGAGCACAGGCATCTTGAATTAGCAGAGAACTATTTTTAACACATGAAGGATAAGATATGAAATTAGTTTCACAGGGAATGAGAACCTTGGAGATTATTTACTTTGCCTTAATTACTCTGACTCACCATTAATTTAACTTTCCTAAGGTACTAAATATTTCACGCTAAGATTTTGAGACTAAAGAGACATGGGCACAAATTCGGAGCACTGGAAGTTTGCAGCAGCATCTTCAACACTGAGACATGGATGCCCCCGCTGGGTCACCCATGGATACACTGCTCAGTGACATGTCCAGTTCCTGTTTCTGTATTGTTTTTCACCTTGGAACCCAAAGCTCTGTCCTGATGTATGCAGAAAGCCAAACTTTATTCAGCTTCTGTTTTACTCCTCAGTCTATAACATCACCAGTGTTCACAGCTACTGCTAGCAACTGCTAAATAGGACAGGCAGCAACTACCTCAGGCCAAGGTGAGAAAAGTTTAGACGGCACATTAAAAGAAAGTTTCTAATAACCAGTGCAACTGGGCAAGGGTTGATTCCCAATAAAACAGCCTTTGGAGATACTATAGCAAATATTCTGTAACAGGTTCATTAGAGCATCAGTGAGAAAGAATGCACTCAACTCCCACCAAAGCATTCTCAGTGAGTAGGGTCAGCCATGTACAGCTGGGCATTTGCCAAAGCCCTGTACTTTCCCGGGTGGCTCTTCATCAGTTTTCCACTGGCAGACACCACACACACAGCAGTATGAGGCAGCCGACGAGAGCCTGAGGAGAGCAATACACTTGCTGCCAGATGCAATGTGAGACTAAGACCACTCATCTGTCAGTGCCCGCCAGCTCCACCAGGCATTCAGCAATTAGAGAAGGGGAGTAGGGACAAGGACTAAGAGAGCTGGGCCTTTCTGGTCCATGCTCACCAAAAACTCTTCCATGTGCTAAATGTCAGAGGAATGGGACCTGTGTTATGTAACTACACTCTATCTAGTAAGGTTAAATTATTTTTCTCCACTGAGTCCTCTATACCCTAATGTTCTCTTTTTTTAATATACATGTATTTCACTCTGATCAAGTGGTGCTTCTATTTGTAAGTTGTCCTTTTTTCCCCTTTTTGATTAGGTTATGGTTTGACTTAACTGAACCATACCTTTGATTCTGAACTCAAGTAAACACAGCCAACAAGTTCAGACATCTCCAAATATCCACTTACTTCATATTTTATAATCAAACTTTCTTTCATGAACTTACGCTTCCATGATAAACATTTCTTGTTTAATAATAATTATTAGTATTTCTTTAGCATATTTATAGCTTTAGAACATATGCACATATACCATATCATTTATCTTGACTACTTGTACTACTTGGCTTCTTTCCACTTGTCTCATGCTCATGAAAACTCCCAACTTGCCAAGTCATTTCCATGGGAAATCCTGTTCCCTTTGCCACTTTTGATCCAACTTCCTTGTTTTCTAAGTTGCACAATTTTTTCTGAGTCATTTATACTTTAGTAATTTTTATCATTTGCAATGATAAAAGGTAGATTTCTTCAAAGCCATATTTCAATTTCAATACTCAACACTGATTGCTTCTTTTGCATTATCAGTTAAAATAAAGCAAGTTGCTATAATAATTTCTATTTTAAGAGAGGAGCATCATGGAACACAACACAATAGAAAAAAGGATTCAAGATTCTTGCTTAAGTGGACAAATTGTGTTTTCCTCTTATTGGCATAAAGAATTGTCATGAGGATTAAAGAGGATAGTATATGCCACTATGCCTGAAAATACTCAAAAGGTGTTAATAACTTCGACCTTCTTCAGGTTTTCAAATGCACTTATTCACATTAATAAAGGTTACCCTGGCAAAAAGTACCTTTGCATTTGGTCCCTGAAAGTGTATCACCCCAAAAGCATTCCCATTCACTGCCTCAAAAGGATGACCAATGCACCCACTGCCCTGCCATTCCAGAAATCACTGATTTCTAAGTTAATCTTTTTCCAACAAATTCAACTGCAGAAAATATACAGTTGAAAGCACAGAGTAAATGCATGAATGGTCATCAGCTTCCAGGACTTCCAATATGCCTCACTGGTCTTTGCCTCATACATTGCAATGAGGAAAGAGGTAGAGAGTAACACAGCGACTGCAGAACCAGCATGTGCTAATGAGCAGATTCAGATGGTTGACAGTCAGAGGCTCCCAACTAGTTAGGTTCTCAAATAGTCAATCTCTGGGCCATCACTCACCAAGCACTAGGCTTGCAACAGGTAGAGCACATTCCACTCCATCCTTCCCTCCTTGCCTTCCTGGTGAAGCAGTTTAACACCACTGAAGCTTTGATTTACCTCACATGATGTCACTTCAAATTTGTCTTGCTTAGAGAAATTGTGACACCTGAGATTCTGCTTTAATTCTGAAGTCTCCTCTTAAAGAGTCAGAGGCTTAAAAGAAAAACTCCCAACAGGCAGTTGAGGGATATCAATGCATAATTGGCAAAAAACGTGGGGTGATAGCTTAGATGGCTTATGGCTATTAAAATATAAAATGGGTATACCTTTTGATCCAGCAATTTCTCTAATAAGAATTTACCCAAATGAGATAACCACCCAAGTGTAAAATAGTGTACATATGAGTATGCTTAGAGCAGCAATGACTTTTAGAATGAAAAATTGGAAACAAATGTCTATCAGTAAAACTAGAGAGAACTTTTAATAGACACCATTAGCTGCCTACTCAGCAAGGCGTTTCCCCTTTTTTTCTAACAGAACTCTTGAGTTTCCAATTTGTGAAGTCTGGATGGGATTAACATAAATTTGCTCCCAAATCTAAAGCAATCAGAAAATGGCTTTCTCATGGCTGTTGTGTTGGCTTTTTGTCAATGTAACAAATGTCTGAGAAAATCAACTCATAAGGAGGAAAAGTTTATTGTGGCTCATGGTTTAAGAGGGTCAAGTCGATGGTCAATTGGCCCCATTGATTTTGGGCCTGTGATGAGACAGTACATCATGACAGGAGCACAAGGTAGAAGGGATTGCTTACCTCACAGAGGCCAGGAAGTGAAGAGGGAGGAAGAAGAGGGGCCAGCGTCCTAATATCCCCTCCAAGGGCACATCTCAAGGAACTTCCTTTCAGTAGGCCCACCTCCTAAAAGTTCCACCACCTCCCAACAGTGCCATGGGCTGGGGACCCAGTATTCAACACTCTGAGGGCTATTCAAGATCCAAATTATAGCAGCTGTATTTATATATATATAATGCCAGCATGCCCCAGATATTGTTTTTCTTACAATGAAAGGCATCCAATAGAAGTACGCAGTCATTAAATATATATTTTTAACTGACATGAAAAGATGGCTACATGTTATCAGATTAAAGAATTCACTTATTTAGAATTTTATCTGTACTGAGTGCTTATATGTGAATTCACACACACACACACATATACACATGTGTACATATCCATATACACAGAGAGACTCAGAGGTATGCCTAGAAGAATTTCACTACAATATCTCTAGTTATCTCTAGTAGGATATCTGAGGAATGTTACTTTCCTTTTTGTATTTTTCTATAGTGTTTGATCTTTTACAATAACATGAATTTTTGTAGGGTATGAGAAATTAAGCTTAAAAAAACTGGCTAGTTACTGATTCTGCTTTTATTGTAAAATAAGTCGACAGTTTTGCCTGAAAACCCTCTCCAAACTTAAGTGTTCCAGAGAGGAAAAAGTAAAAGAAACTAGCCAGGCTCAAAATATTATTTCATTATAAAATTCCATGATGAAGGAACAAAACCACGTTCAGATCTGAATTTATACATGCTGAAAAAGAAACACAGCCAGGGGTGTCTAAGCATCTTTCTAGAGGAGTGGAAATAACATTAATCAAAATGAAACATCTTACAGAAGCGGAACACTTCGTATCCCAAAAGAGAGAGACTCCACTTTGAGGGAGGGAAAGGCAGTCAGAACAATGACATGGTGGCAGACGGAGGGACTATGGAGGCCACTGAAAGAGTGTCTGGTTTTGAGTCATTATGTCCAGTACAGACAGATGGCTTATTCTGACTGCTGCTGGATATCCACACCCTTCCTTGCATAAATCCCAGGACCTAACTAACCCTCAGTAGCAGTCTTATAAATCTAGGCACTTTAAGCCCTCCCAACGTATTGTTTGAAGCAAACTAGAAGACTAAATGTTCTTTGTGACCTCTTTCAGTTCTAAAATTACCATGCAGTTATATACATTATATAAATTGTTGGGGGAGAGGTGATCACTTAAAGAGATTTCTAAACACTGCTGGGTCAGTGGCATCTGAGTGCTCTGGACTCAGGCTAGAAGTCACAGATCTGAGAGGCAGCACCAAGTTAGGAAAATGGACTAAAGGCAAACAGAAAACAGACGTTAAAGATAAAAATCTTGATTTATTTATTGGTGACTTTTACTCCAGCTTGTAGGATCTCCAAAAAGAATATCTAAGAAACTCTGGCATCTCATATTAGTTTATCAGTATGAACATCTCTGTAGAGTAATAGGAACTTTATAGATCTTCAGGTAACTGAAATTTTTTTTAACTTGCTTCACAAGTTAATTTCCAGCAGTTATTTGTTTCTTTGACAATAAATTATTGTACTGTGCTTACATTATAATTCATGATAATGCCATTATTCACAGTCAGTCACCATTTAATTCTAGGAGAGTCATAGTACTTGAAGAATGAATCAAAAATAAACACCACCTATCAAATTGTCAATACTTTATATTTGGCTTTGGGATCAAGTTAAAGATGCATCCACAATAAGCATCTCTCCCACTCAAGATTCTAAGCATGCATATAGTCATGCACATGTCTATTCTGGGTCTACTAATTCACTTTCACCTAGATGGACTGTTACCAACCTTTGATCTTAAAGGATATCAGAATGCAAAAGAAGACCATAATGAATTTCTCAAACCTCAGTTCCAATGGGAATCCTTTAGAAACCAGGCTCTGTCCTTGTGTATCAGTAGCCTGAGGTAGACCCAAGCAGTTACACTTTCAACAAACATTCTAGACAGATCTGAATTGGGTATTAGATCACGCTTTGGGAAACAGTGACATAGACAATTACAAGGTGACTTAAGTCACTTACAGATAATCAAACTGAATCATATAATTTGGATCATTCTCCTCATCTCCATATCTCCAGTCACTATTCCTGTTGCTTATTTAGGAAGCCACTACCATCTACCCCTGGACTTGACAATAATGTCCAAGTTGGTTCTCTTGCTTCCATTCTTGCCATTGCCAACCCTTTCTCAAGAAACTTTCCACAAAGGTAAGTCACTTAAAATCCTTCAGAGACTCTTAATCAGCATAGCGTTTTAATCTGAGAGAATGAAATGTTTTAGAATAGATACAGATGGTACTTGTACAACCATGTGAATGCACTAAATGCCACTGAATTGTTCATTTAAATGGTTCCTTTTATGTTATATGAATTTCACCTCCATATAAAAAAAGGAAAACAAAAACCTTCCAATAGCTCCCCACAGATCCAAAGTCTACAGCATGGCCTACTAGTTCTGGCATAACCAAGCCCTAACCTACATCTCAACAGTCTTGTTCCCAGCCACTGTCTGCCCTCACTCTCTGCTTTCCAGCAGCACTAGCCAGTTTTCAGTTTCAAAAGCCAAACTCTATCTGGCCATCACACATGGGATTCCCCACCTGGATAACACCATTCTTCATGCACTAATTTGTAAATTACTTTCCCATTCAAGGTCCCTGACCCTCTCACCCTCACTGTGCCCCTTCAGAAAAATGTGTTCTTTTCCAAGTATTTATCATCGGTTTCAATTGTATAATTATTTTTTCACTTATTTGTCTAATGTCCTTTCCAGTAAACTGTGGACTCCCAGTAAGACAGAAATAATGATTATTTTGCTCACCACTGTATTCCCTGCACCTAGTATGAACTTAGCACAATAAATACGTATTCGTTCATCAAATTGAACATTTAGCATGAATTTAGCATCCAAAAAAAAACATTAAATCTCTACTACAAAATAAGTGTTAAGGTAGGTCACAATATTATATGAGACCTAAAATACACATCAAAAATAATCCCTTAATAACTGGATGAGAAAAAAATCCGACAGGCTGTTTATAGAGTCTACCTCAGTGAATGCACAGAAAACAGCTCTTTAACTTTAAAAGCACCTGCTTTGTGTTACTTGACAAAATAAAGTCCCCAATGATCAAGAAAGTTCCACTTAAAAGCTCTCTCCTCATGCCACTGCACATTACTGAGTAATAAGGAAAGAAGCAGTGTACTCTACAGAAAGATGCAATATTGAAAAAGGTAAAAGACCAGGCTTCCAAAGGACCTCACAAGAAACTGTCAGTTGTTCTTACAGACACACAGACAGGACTTTGAAGAAAAGTGCATAGAGTACTACGAGGATAAAGAAGACCCTGAATTCAGTTCTGAGAGATACAGGGGAAAGAGCAGAGAAATGCACGTAAGAGAAAGTGTAATTGGTGTTTTGTTACTAAACAAACTGTTCTTTGGTGATTATAGTTGTGTGATTTATTTTTTTTCCAATCTTGTGTTTGTATTAACTAGAACCCTAATTTTTCCATGAACCTGAAGTGTGTCTTAATTACTTGCCTTGAAGCTTATGCCCATTTAAAATAAGCTTATTTCTTTTCCATTGTCAGCTCACCCAGAGCTGCCTAATCCACAATTCTCCAGTCCGGCACTCACCACTTCTTATCATTATGGAGAGCAAAGACAATCAAGCAGCCCTACAAGCAGGTTCCTAAAAGATCCATTTGTTCATAACTGTGTTCACCAGCCCACAAACAGTCCCCAGCCTTGTTTCCACTGCAAGGATAGGAAAACACATTTATTACCCATGCCACGGGCTATTTTTCAAAACTTAAATTCTTCTTTTGCCAAAGCTTTTAATTTTCCCAGGTGCCAGATCTATAGAGCTGGTGGTGATTTGCATAGCTATTAATTTTAAAAACATCCCCATGTGTGCTACAACACCTAAATGTACTGCTTCTGGCATCGGCATGGAGCACCTCGGCTGGTTCATGGGCTCTTCTGAACATCTCTGTGGAAGATACCTCTTTTTCTTGACAGAGGCTCCAGCTTCCAACTCTCTGGGCTTGGCTAGGAACCCCTGGGAGAAGGGTCAAAGCTGCTACAGAACCAATATGGTAGCAACCAAGAAGACTGCTTTCTAGCAGTAAGAGGAGTCTGAATAGTCATTGTACTATCCCACCACCATGTCGACGAACTCCAAGTTGCTCTTTTGTGGCCCTTTCTTAAAGCCACGTGTGTGACCACCATGGCAGCCCCAGCTTGAGAACTGTTCCCTTCTTATGAGGTGTTCTTGTCAATATTCTTGCTATTGTTTTTGTTATAGAACCACATATACTTTTATAGGAGATGAAGTGGAGGAGTCTAACAATACATATAAAAAGCATGCTGATGCAGAAAAGTGAAGTACCAGCAAAACCGAACCCTCCTGTAGCAGAAGTATGACCTTAAGCTAAAGCACATCTGGGAGAGAGTCCTGACACCATTAGGTTAATATGTTAAGGATGTCACACATAGAGATGAAGTCGGTAAGAACAGCTGGCAGAAAATAAGATAGGGAAGGTTAGCAAATGAGAGGCTGAAGGATAAAATAGTGAAGACATTGGAAGGAGGTTGCCAAAAGGCCAAATAATGTTTGAAAAGGGAAGACTGATGCTAGGGAAAGAAGAGTCAGTAAAGGAAAGGAGATGTAGGTCCATCAGATTTACATCATTTCCATGCTTTGAGGAACTGGAGAATGACTAACTAGGAAAACAGAAATCTCTCTAATTATTTTCCAGGGAGGAAATTTAATCGAGAATTGGTTACTCAGGTGATGAAAGCACCACAAGCCCAACACCAGACAGTGAGGTGATCCAGAGATGGGTGAGAACAAGAAGTTCCACCTCTCCTAAAGAGAGGATAGCCACAGGTACTGCAGCCTTCTGGACCAAGGGCACCAGTGAGCAGCTGGAACCAAAGAAGGTCTGTGGGGCATGAGATATGCTACTGGAGGGATTCCTGCCACCCAAGAATGGCAAAGAAAAAAATATCCTGCTCTGCCCCTCTCCCTACTGTCTCCCACCAAGACCTCCCATGGGCCCAATACAGCAAGCCAAGATTTCCCAAGAAATGTGGGAAAGCAAGCTGCAGGAGTGAGCCCCATCTGATACAGTAGGGAGTGAGAAGGGTAAGGAAGGCTGCACCCAACATAAGAAGGAAGGAGAGAAATGCTGGTTCAAAGAAGAGGAGTTACAGTGAGCTTTCACATCAAGCTACTATTATAAAAGACAAACTTCAAAAGGTCTGTTTATTTCTCTGTAATAGTTACAGAGGAAGAAACAAAGGAGAAGCTCTACCCTGTGGAATAGCCCACTACCCTTCCTGCCATATTCAGGAGGCCCCTGATGCCATTCTGCAGAACCCCAGAATGGGGAAGTGTCAGGGGCTTTCTTCTATATTATTCATTCTTCTAGTTAAATTAGCCAGGACTAATGTAAACAGGTAAATGTTTTTAAATTCCAGAATGAAAACGAGTCTGACTTCTAAAAATTACACACACACACACACACACACACACACACGCACATATATTGCATGAAAGTAAATACATGCACATATAGGAATAAATATGTACAAGTAAAATTGGGGAAGTCTGAACAAGATTGATGGAGTGTATCAATGTCTGCATTCTGGTTAGGATACTGTACTACAGTTTTGCAAGATGTTATCTTTGTGGGAGCTGGAGAAAGCATATCGGATCTGTGTATTATTTTGTATAACTATATGCAAATCCATAATTTTCTCAAATTTATAAGTGTAATTTAAAAATATTGCAGGGTACAGTGGTGAACACCTATAATCCCAGCTACTTGGGAGGCTGAGGAAAGAATCACAAGCTCAAGGCCTCATCATTGGCAACTTGGCAAGAAACTGTCTCAAAATTTTTTTAAAAAGGGCTTGGGATGTAGCTCAGGGGTAGAGTGCCCCTGGGTTCAATCCCCTGGGTTCAATCCCCAGTGCCATGGGGAGTAGGGGGATTCACATATACACGCATAATTTCTGACATTAACAAGGCCTTTTCCTTCCCATTTTATTTCACCCAGAGTGTCCCTGGTCTTTCTTACATCCTCATGCTCAGCATTTTTACTGTCATGACTCTTTGTTCTCCCTGTTAATCACAGCCAAGGAAGTTCTTTGCTGACCCATTTTACAACTTCTTATAATTTGGTCCTTTTTGTCATTGAGTCAATGCTACTTTTCCAAAAATACGATGGTGTCAGGTTGCTTTTGTTTGATTATTCAGCCTTCACATTTCTGACTATAGACAGAATCTGAATATTAGTATTCATAATACTAATTAGAAGGCTGCCTTATCTCATTTCATATCATCTAACAAGCTTTAACTTGCTCATTTCATAATTAAGCGTTTAATTCAAAACAGTTCTCTTTATGGATTTACACTTTCTTTCTCTCACTTTCTTACCTCTTGATCTTCTTTAGGAACTTGTGGCTGAAGAACTGGCAGGAGAAAATGCAGTCCAAAGCCAAGAATTATGTCAGAATAAAAGGAAAAGACCCACCCCACCCCCAGCTACCACTCATTCACTTAGCTAAAACACAGGCTATCAGAGCAGCAGGGAAAACAATAGGCATAAGTGCACAGAGAGTCGTGCGAGGTCTTCCAGAAACTGATGGTGGATGGAAATCACTTCTGGGCCATGAGCAAAGGAGGAAAAATTACTATTCATCACAAAATGGACATGCATCACAGATACCTCTCCAGCTCTCCTATAAACTCCACAAATCCTTCCTGTAAAATGTAACTTTCTTCCTTTAATGATCTAATAGTGAATTATTTATATTCTTCAATTTATTTTTCCTTCTTTTATTTATGCTCCGAACTGTACAACTTAACTCTAGAAAGTCTGACTAAGATCATAGGCAAGAGAGGATTCACAGTCCTTCCAAGGGTGCCAAATCTAATGGGCACAACAAGGCAATGGGGCAGGGTGAAGAACTGGAAGCTCCTCTTGGGAATAGCAGTGAATTACCTGATCATATATCACTGGCCAGTTTTTCTAGACAGCATTCTACCAGAATCCATCTCAAATCCTTTCCTGCATCTCCTTCTCCAAGGATACCTTAGCTTAAGTGCTTACCTGGGCACTGACACTTCCTAGTTGGTCTCCATGCCCGACTCTTCCTCTGTGGATCCCTTCCCCACACATCTGCCAAGGTGATCTTTCTAAGTTCCAAATTCAATATGGAAATGCCCTCGTCCAAACTCTTCAGTAGCTCTCTCTCACCTAAGACTGGGTCTCCCAAACCCGACTCACTGTAAAAAGTAAAAGCAGACTCTGCCATTATCTCATGTTGAATTTCCCCAGAAGCAGACCTTGAGGCAGCATCAGACAGCAAGTTATTTACCTGGGAGGGAATCCTAGAAGCACTGGTAGAGAAGAGGAAAGGGTAACAGCCAGAAAGTACAGTTTGTCTAACAGACTGCCCTTTGGGTTACTAAGGCTGGGTTTCATGAGGGGGTTCTGGAATATGATGTAGATGGTACATCAGAGTTACTGCTCTCAAGAGTTAAGGATGCCAGGGTATTACTGAGCTGACTTCTGTCATGGCTGAGGTCAACTTCTGAGGTCATTATCTGTGTCGCACTACCAAGTGCTCCCACATGTGAGAGAAAAAGTTCTCAGGTAGAGAATAGGAAACGCCTGCAGACAAATTCTGTAGACATGTACTGGCATGTGGAATATCAGAGTTACAACTACAAAACTGACTGTGTTCGCTTCACCAGGCCACATACCTACAGATACAATTGGGTGCAATCTGGAAATCAGCACTGTTATGAGAACCTCATGGGATTCACAAACAAGTGGGTTTGAGAAAAGCTTACCAATTCCATTATTTAGTCCAAAATCTTTTTAGTAGACACTTCCTGGTCCTTCGTGCCTCTGTTCTGCAGGACATCTGACCCCATGCACAGTCACCTATCAAATCACAATGAATGTGTGTATTTCACTTTTATGCACTTTGCCTTCTCTTCTGTGAGCAGGATCTTTGTCTTAAAGAGTCTTTACAATTCCCAGAGTCAAACACACTACCGCTCATATAGGAAGTGCTCAATAAATGTTTGTTGAAGATCAAAAGGTTCCCTACAGGAAACAATCGCCCCTAATAAAATGTACAAATTCTTTCACTGTATATTTTTAAACAAATACCTGTTGAGCACCTATTACGTGCAAGACAATCAGGAATTCCTCCAGAAAAGTATAGGTTGAGTATTCTTTATCCAAATTGCTTGAAACCATCGGTGCTTTGAAATTTGGGTTTTGGAATATTTGTATACACATAATGAGATAACTTAGGGATGAGAACCAAGTATGAACATAAATTCACTTATGTTTCCTATATACCTTATACAATATTTGTTGTGATTTTTGACTGTGACTGTCATATGAGTTCAGGTATGGAATTTTGTACTCCCAGCATAATGTCAATGCTCAAAAAAATTTTTATTTTGTACTTCGCACTTTTGGATTCTCAGTCTGTAATTTAGCCTTTTATCAGTTCACATTTTAACAAAGATTTGCTGATGTTCATTTATGAACAAAGGCCTACAAAGGAGATAAATACCTAAGCAGTGGTGTAATGGTAAGAGGAACTGGAACCTACCTTATGACACCACCACTCTCTACTTACATCACAAATATGCTGCAGCAGGATAAAGATCTGTTTCAATGGCACTGAACACCTAGGATTGTAAACTTTTTCCAGTGACCAGAATTTTTGCACCCACTGTCCAGATATCAACTGCAGGCACTATCCCGTAGGTGCACAATGGCTTCCCAGGCTTTCTAGATGCTCAAGGTGTCCTATGCAAATAAGACCAAAGCAGAAGCTCTAGCCACTTGTGGTCCTTAAAGACTTCATCCGTGGCTTTTCTCCCAGTGTTTGGGATGTTAACCACAGCACCCTGGCCACATTCCAGTCTGGATAATTACACTGGGGCTAGCGAACTTCACCCTCCAGTGCCAGCTAAATAAAGTATTCCTTCAGACTTGATGCCATACCCTTTGTTATGCTGCTGTGGGCTATTAAAGTGCTATTCTATACTTGGGATGGCTGTATTTGTGAAAAATCAATAGCCCTGGTATAACTTTCCACACTGACAAGAAGTATATTCCAAAATACCACTGGCTAAGTTAGCTGTTTTGGCTTTTTTTAATACATTAACAATTAGAAAACTGTAGTAATTTCTTCTTCATTCTCTAAGCTTTATTTTTCACACAGATAAAGACTGAAATATTTGCCTCACTATACGAAAGGGATGGAAGGTGCATTAATTCCATAAAATATGTACTGTCTACCACATATCAGGCTCTACGGCAGGTATTAAAAGCGCTGTTCTAGGTGCCATGGGTTGGTAATACCGTCAGCATAAATGTGAACATTTTTACATAAGGAATAAATTTGATTCTTTGTACCACATTCTTTCCACCGCATTTCTGAAAACCTAACTACATTGTCTTTACTTTGAGTACTACCACATATAGATCTCCCAATAAAATACTATTTCTGTCCACCTCTAAAACAGGAGTCTGCAAGACCTTAAGCTCTATATGTGTTCGTGGGTGTGCACAGAAGCAAATGTATGTCTCAGAATGAGAAAATATAGTTTCCTAGCTAGACTGGAGGGTAGCAAATGGGATGCTGCTTATATATTTATTTGCTGGCGTGTTTTTAGCAATCATCTTATTTGGGATGGTGAGAGTTTACAGGTTATAATAGCTGAAGCTGACATAAAGAAATAGAAAACGTAAATATCTCTTGTTTAAAGCTTCTCTTTACTGCATGAAAAACACAACAAATCAAGTCCAATAGTATTCTATCATAACGATGAAAACAGCCAAAAGAAAAAAGTCTAAGTATTGTGTGTGTTTGTATCTACACATACATTACCTTACACAAGAAAATGGAAGAGGGAAGTTAACTAAATTTCAAGATTCCAGTGGATTAAATATATGAACTATTGAATATTTAACATCACACTATACAAATGAATACAGAAATGATTCTGATTTTTTTTAAATAACCTTGAAATTCACATTTATCTCAAAGGTTCCAAAACAAGTACTTGTCCTCAAGAGATTATACCCAGACAGTAGAAAATGTTTTGTGTTTTTGTTTTATAAAGTACAAAATTCACTTGAAATCTGCCAAATCATTATTCTGTTTGAAAAGCCTTCTAGGTACAGGAAGTTAATAGCAGCCTTCTAAAACTAGTTTAAACATGCTGTAAATCAATTTCTTCCCCTTCACAAATCTGCTAACGTGCATCTTTTCCGGTGAAATTGACTCTTCAATGGTACTGAAAACTGTCACTACATTGTTTCTACAATCAGTCCACTACAGGTTTTTCTACTTAAGGTGTTCTTTAAAGTTAAATGCTTACTTTTGTCATAAATAATAAACAACATAGTGCAGGTTCTTTAAAATAATGTAAGGAACCTCAAACGTATCACACATGCAATACACTATGCAAATGTGATCCAAGTTTGCCACCTAATTATTTGTTATCATTTTAGAGTTCAGAAACAATCTGCATTCTTACCTCTCTCAGAGACAGATGACTGGTTCTCTATCAACAGGCACCAGGCAGCCCCTCTGGCAAGGTGATGTGGACAATATTATGCAGCCACAGAGTCTGTTCCACCCACTTTAAAGAGCCCAAATCACCACACCAACAGTATGTCCTGTGTTACAGAACAGGAAACTACAAAGAGTGATGCATTAATTACCCATAAAATTTAAACTCTTGCAAGTGGACATTCTGACCAATATAATCTTCAATTTCATCTCTGTTAAAAAAATTCACCTAAAGAATAAGAGATTCTTAAAGATTATCCAAAGCTGTAAACAACTACCAAAGCAAGTATCTGGACTTTACTGTTTTGAGAGAGGTGGAAGTCATAAAACTTTCAGACTGAACTCAGAATATACTGTATACAAAGCATCTAAGACCACAATCTAGCCTAGTATGTCATATATCAAAATTGTACTTGCAAATATGACTGTACTTTCTAAGTATTCTTATTGTGATTTTGGTTACAAATTTATGTAAATAGAGAACAAGAAAGAATAATTCGGAGGGTGGGAACTGTCAAGTGTTCCACAGAAGAAGACACCCTGAAACCAGTTCTGTCACCAGGGTTGACTCACTGTGCCTCAGTGTCCTTTAAAATTAAAGGTTTGAGGCAGAGCATCAATCTCCACTTTCCTTTTAGCAGTAAAAGCCTGCTATCCATTTAGATATCACAGATAACTCAAGGTTTTTAAAATATCCTAAGAACACCTGAGGGCAGCAGAAAATGTGCTTATGGATGTCTAATGACTATAAAGGGAAGAATGAGAAGGGTCTAAATAATCCTTGCAATTTTGTATTTTTCAGTTTATACTAGGCTTAAGAGGACAATTGAAATTAGATGCTTCATTTCATCCCACAATAACAACATAATTTCTATTACAATAAAAAATTAATATTCTTCTTAAAACATAAAAAAAAAAGAAATAGCTTCACCTTACTGAAATGAAACTCAGATCTGTCTCATTTGGAGGGCTACAATGCCTGAGCTACAGAGTGAATATCAGGATGTGGAAGCAGCTGTCACTGCTTTGTTTTTCATTCACGGTAGGTGGTTGCCAGGCAACAAAATACTATTGTCTGTTTCCATGATCTATTGGCCAATTCTGGTGATAATGCTTTCTACAGTTTAAAACAGGGCCACCTTTTGGACAAGAAGAAATAAGCAAAAAATATCTAAGGATGACAATAACACGTATGAATACATGGAATGTACCCTAAAATTGTGTGTATAAATATATAACTATGTGCTGATATAAATACATACATTTTGCAGATATGCATATATGTAGGTATGATTATATACATTATTCTCTTATCTATAAACCCATCTAAATTTGTAGGCCCACAACTGGAATCCAAATCCCTGAGGGCAAATCAAGGCAGGAAGTAGAGAAAATACTTTCTCAACAATAGCAATTTTCCAATTTGTCAGATATATCAAATCCTGTTCCTTGAATATGAAGTCCTCCACTCAGAAAAGCAATTCTGCCTATTATATTATCATCATAAATAGAAAGTCTTTACCATCTACTTTGAAACCATCCAACATGTTAAACATCTTGTTTTACTTATGTGCTACCAATGTGTACAAAGATAATTCAAATAATGTTGCTGTTTATACCTAAGAATCTTAAAACTTTATTCATCTTTAAAAAAAAAAAAAAAACTAAATTTATCCCTGGAATAGCCTCATGTGATCCTCCTCCACTAGGTTTTGATATGAGTTCAGGGGGTAATAATAGTCATGCTATGTTACTTTTCCTATTTTACTTTCTTACAAATAAAATAACACACAGTGTACTCAATATAAAGTTGTCAACATTAACTTGTATCGTTGGTGTTTGTTTCGCACTGACAAGGCTTCTAAAGATAAGAATTACAATATTCTTAGATGAACAGACACAACATCAAAACAGCCTGAAGGAATTAAAGCTTGAAAATGCTAGAGGCAATCACACTTTGAAATGAAAAGAAATCGGTATCATTTATATGTATTTCTGCAAAGGCTAGAAATAATGCCAGAACAATCTGTATTTTACACAATGCTCACCCGTCTTCTCTCCCCATATTTCAAAAGCATTTAACTTAACTATTTAATGCATCCCTCTAGAGGGGCCTTTCACTTTATGAAATTCATTACCATTTGCAAATCTGTGTGTTACAAGAAACTGGAATAATCAATATCCCTTAGATGGATATACATTATTACTATAAAGTCGCCTATCAAAAGTGCAACGCTAGTAAAACAAAAGCAAAGAGTGTTAAGGAACGAAGTATTAGCCAGAATTACCACTTTTCCAGACAGCTGTCTTCAGCAGAACACACCCACCTCTTGGGAAACCCACATGGGTTTCTCCTTCAGTCTCACCCTACAAATGACCCACTTGCTTCTTCCTATGCTTCTTAAGCTCGCTCACCTGTGTCTCTCTTACTCCAAAAATCAATTTCCTTTTCCCTTTCTCCACCTCTTCAGATCCCTTAAGCACCCTTCATTACTTTCCCCAAACTATCAGACTCAAATCCGCGACTCAGAGTGCCATGAACCTCTTCATGTGCACTTGTTTGCCCGCATTCTCCTAGATCTGCTTTTAAAAATTGCTACACCGAACAATCTTAGTAAAAAGTAGGGTTACAGGCTAGTTTTTAAAAAAAATTATAGTAATGAAAGATCGAGGAAAAGAGTAAAGGAGAAAAGCTGGAGTGTATTTTGAGAGAAGGAGGCGGTCAAGCGGGTTATATACAGTGGGACTCAGGGATCCTACACAGCTGGGCATCCCCACCTGTGGACCCCACTTTCCCCATGTGCTCGCTGCGGGATGACAACCACAACACTCCAGAACCACCCCCCTAAAAGGAGGCGGGGTTACGCCTTCAACCAATCAGAAAATGCGATCCCCGGGTGTCCAACCTATGGGGTGGCCGTGGCTGTGCAGGGGGAGGACATGGGGTGGTCCGGGAGGGGCCGAGTCCGTGGGAGGCGTGCACGTGTCCAGAAAGGCGGGGAACCTGAGAGCATCCAGCTGCCAAGGTGCGTGCTCTGCACCCTGGGAGCCGCTAAGTCCAGCCGCCCAGTGCTTCCTTTGCCTCCGGCTGGGTCAGGCAGGGAACAGCTCCCTCCAAGGAAGACCTGTCCAAGGTGTCCAGTTCCCCGTGAGAGGGGATAGCCACCAATAACAGCAATAGTACCTAGCGCAGACCAAGCTGAGAGGAAAGTTTCCGGCCCGCACCAGAGCGGAGTCTGCCAAGGCAGGAAGGAGATGGGATGCAGGGAGGGATGGTGACAATCTGGAACGAAGAGGGCAGAGGGAGGGCTGCGGGAGCAGGACAGGGTCCCGGGTGCAGTGCCGGGGGCGGCGAGTGGCGGGGTGCGCTGTCCAAGGTGCAGGGGAGGTGGTTGCCGCGCGGCGGGCGCGAAGCCCGGAGCGGACACCGGCTAGCTGGCGGAGTAAGAAAGCAGAGAACAGCTGTCTGAGGGGCCGGTCACCCTGGTTCATAAAAGTGATGGAGATTGAACTGGGGTACAGCGGAGAAGGACGGGGAGGCGCCCCACAGTAGCCCCACGCTTTCACGCACCGCTCTTTACCAGCCTCACCTCTAGCTCCACTCCCCTCCCCCCTCGCCCACTCCCCTTCCAGCCTCGGCCCCAGCGCCCCGGCGGGGGCGGGACCAGGGAACCCCCGCTCCGAGCCCCGACGCCTCGAGGATGCTGCGGGCCGCGGAGCTTACCTGAGGCCGCGGTACGCGGAGCGAAGGCAGCCTGCCGCGCGAAGCCAAGCGCCGGGCGCGGCGCGGCTCCTCCTAGTCTCGGCGTCCTCCTCCTTCTCCGCTTCTCCCGGACTCTGTCCCGAACACGAAGCTGCCAGACGGGGCCAGGCTGCAGATGCCTTTCCCTCCGCCACCGCCGCTGCTGCTGCAGACAGAGGACGCCCCGTGGCGGCTGGAAGCCTGTGTGAGTAGCGGCGCCCGGGAGAGTGGGATCTGCTCAGGGGCGCTGGAGACTCCGCGGCTCGGGGCGCGCGGGCGTGCGCACGCGCGCCTGCCAGTGTGAGTGTGTGTGCGCGCGCGCGCCCACGGGGTGGGGGAGCCGCAAGGGGAGGGGGAAAGAGGCTGAGAGATGCTCGTAGGGACCGAGGCAAAATTCTTCGCCCCCGGAAATCCGTAAAGCCAGGGAAGGAGGATCGAACGCCCGTCTCGCCTGGAGAAGCTGCCCGCCGGGTGGCGACAGAGGAGGAGGAGAAGGCAGCGCAGCGCTCTGGGCTCGGGATCCGAGCCCGTATAAACCAAGTGGAGCGCGCAGCCACCGATGCGGCAGAAGTGGCGCCTGCAGCCCAAGATCACGTTAGCCCCCTCTAAGGAAGGGCTGAGGCCGCTTCCTCCTGTCACTGTCAAGGTCCGGACTTCTCGGCTGGACTCTGAGGGACAGAGATAGGGACCCCCGCAGTTGCCATGACGACCTTGAAGGCGCCGGGCCTGTTTAGGGATCGAGCCCGGAACCCGGACGCACGTGGCAGCCTCCAGGCTGTAGGCGGCGTGTGCGAGGCTGCAGGTCTGGGGTACGCAGAGGAATTTGGCTAGCGGAGACTACCGTCTGGCCTGGGCACAAAATGCGGGTTGGGGAGCTGAAGTTGGCTGGGTTATGGTTGCAACTACTCCTAAGTGGAATGTTGTCTTTTTGTTCTTCTTGGAGGCCAGTTCTACTGAAAGTTACCTACTTCCCTTATAATACTGCCGGCCTCTTTGTTAGGATTCCGCTGTGTAGGCATCCAGGCGGTGCCTCTTTCAAGTCAGGCTTCTCCAAGCACCCCTATTCCCTGGTCCATACAAGCCACATTGCAATACCTAGAAATAAAGATTGAAAGTATATTTGTCCTTTTTCCTAAAACATATGTCGTTCAGTGCTTGATTTAAAATTCGAGTAGATTTCTCTTCACCTATGTATTTCTTCAAGGGTGAAAAGGTCTGGGTAATACTTGAAATGTCCTTCCCGCCTCGAATCCTGGAGCAGGGATTGTGTTTTACATACTTTTGCATGCCCTCCAGTACTTAGCACAGTACCACTTACATTGTGTGTTTTCTATAACTGTTGAATGAATGGCATTGTTTTCTAGCTTCACATATCCCGAAGGCAAAAACTTGGATGCTGGGAAAGTCATTACCATCCCACTAGGCTTGCTTGATTTTAACTTATGCATTTCCCTGTGTGTGGCTTTTTTCCCCTCTGGCAGCTAGAGCCCCAGTGCAAAGAAAGAAGATAGAGAATATTGACCCATTGTGCACCCTTACCAAAGGATGCATGCAAAAGAACCCAATGGGATACTCTGAATGTGAGAAGGTTCGAGACTACTTTATTTAGGTCCTAGGGGAACAGAGCCTCTCAAAACATCGAAGTCACCATTCATTTGTAGTTTATGCAGTCCCTTCTAGAATAGATGATGGGAAAGGAGTTTTAACAGAAATGCATGTTTCTAATAGCTTGTCAGGTGCAAACTTTTCTTTTGTAAAGAGAACTTCATGGACACTGGTCAATACATACATCATCACCCCAGCTACTAATTCTGGTGTAGCACCAAGTTCACATCCTTCAACCTTGGTGTTTCCACAATCATTCCCTTAGAAGCTGAAGTCCTCAATTTCACATTCCATGCTAAATTTCAGTTTCTTTGAACTCAAATTCTTCTATGAGCTGCTTCTCTCTCCACTCATGATATCACAGCTGTGAAATGTAACTGAAATAAAGTGAAAATTAAAATGGATTTATTTGGGTGCTGCCAGATAAATCCATTTTGTGTTATCTAGTAGGGGTTCCTTTAAATGACTTGGATTGTCACTCAATTTACAATCTTCTCAGAAGACATTTGTTTTGATTTTGAAATTCTTATGCCTTTTTGTTATGTTGAAAATATATTTAAAAATTTTTACTTGAAAGGAATCTCTAAAACCTGTAGAACAAGCAGAAAACTGATACCCAAAATGGACTCTTGACAGGCAACCTAAAAAATGAGTGTTGGTCAAAAATCTTCCAAAATAATTTTAAAGTTTTGTTTTCCTTAGAAAGTTGCCTTCAGGGTTTCAGCAGCTTCCCAAGGGCTTATCTTACTTGCAGAATGTTGGAGATAGCTCAGTTGGTAGAATGCTTGCCTTGCAAGCACAAGGCCCTGGGTTCGATCCCCAGCACTGCAAAAAAAAAAAAAAAAAAAAGAGTACTTGCAGAATGTTAATAAAACTGTACCTGCTCTAAAAAAGAGTACTTGCAGAATGTTAATAAAACTGTACCTGCTCTTTTGGCCATCAAATGAAGCCTCCCCCAGGGGTCCCAGAGTCTTTGTAAAAATAGATATTTATAAGAAGTCAATGTTTTAAGATATTGTAGGCATACAGCAATCGATATAAATTTAAAAGATAAGTCACAAATAGAAGATAATGGAAAGAAAAACAAACTAAGATATATAGTGTTTCTGACATACTTTAAAAGTTTGGAGAAGCAACTATGATTAAAATGTTATTAACTCATAGATCCTCATGCTATATGAGTGCTTGATAATAATAAAATGTATAGCTGAGACATTCATTTTTATACATAATTATCAGTAGGTCTGAGAACCAAAAGCATATTTCTAAAGGTCTATTTTTCTTCCTAAAAATGGAATGTTCCTTGATGTAACTACTTTTTTTTTTTTCAATTTGTAAAAGTGCAATAAACTAGTCAAATATTAACTTCCTCAAAAACACAGGGTTGTGAAGGGGTGGAGTGTGTGGAGAAACACTTTAAGCTGATTTGATCACATCTAACTATTCTGTCAGTCTAGATAAAAAAAAAAAAAAAAAAAAAAGCTTTCCACCTCTGAAGACTGGTAAATTTAGGCTGTGAGAAGTACCATGAATTCCAAAGTCAACTCCTCATGCTGGGCACAGATTGCCCCAAATTCTTTGAAGTGAGAAGGTAGGAACCGTTAGCTGAAGTGCCACCGTGGATTTTAGTGTCTGTGAGCATGCATAAGGAGGCAGGTAATTTCCCCCATGATTAGGTACCAGATCACTTAGTTCATTAGAGTTTTAAATGATAAAAACACCTTGGCCTGCACCTAGTATCAAAGTGCCAACTTAATGCAGAGTGGAACCATGGAATAAGGAGCAGTCTTGAGTTACCCTTTTTGTGTATATGTTGTACATTATATTATTCCAGATACTTCTTAGGACAACTTAATTCTGACCCGATGTCAGACATCTTTAGGAAAGTAAAAAAATCAGGAGCTTATTTTTTATTTTGAATAAAAAATAGATAAGTTTTCTTTTTCAATCATCCGTGCTGAAATTTGGGGTGCAGGTAGTATGTTACATACATGTGGTTCTAATAGTTTATGAAGTTTGGGGGTTTTGTGGACACTGAAGAAAGCTATGGATTCTCTATCCAGGAAAATGAACATACAGATGCACAAAACAATTTTTGAATAAAATTTCAGGGAGTTAAGGAGACATCCTCTGGAGCTCAAGTTAAGAACCCTACCTAATATAGATCCTTCACACACTGATATTTTATGGCTAAAGGAAAATGAATTTGTAGATGTGCCAATATCCTCACTTCTCTTTTAATCTAATTCTTGATTGCCAACACAAAAAGATTCATATACCAATAAGTTAGCTAATCAACTATTTATTAAGTCCCTAGTTCATAATCAGTTTTGCTCTTTGCACTGTTTGTTACTAATATAAAGTGTAAAATATGACCTATCTCTGCCTGTAAGCAGCCTACAGGTTAGCTATCATTATTCTTGAGAAGAAAAAAGTAGACATAGGCAAATTTATCATTTGACCAGATACAATGAACTTCAATTTAAACTACAAATAAGACTGAATGAAGCAATTATTAAATAAGTAAACAGTTTTGGTGAGAACTGATTATTAGTGACGAATGCATATGTGCAAATTTTCATGCTTCCTGTAGTAACAATTTAGATTATCACATGTTATATAATGTAAAAAACTAGTCTAATGTAGTCATCTGAATCTGAGATTGGGGATATGAAGAAAATGACAGACAAGGAAGAATTTGAAAATGGCAGCTATGGATTACCTATCCCTGGGGATCCCTGGGCAGAGTGGAAAGATTAGAATGTGCTATAGCTTGTATTCAACTATCAAAGAATTTGCAGGGCTGCCCATGTAGTGTGAAATTTCTATATCCACAAAGACCCAGCAGTCTATTCTTGGATAATTTTAACATAACATTTTATTATTACTCTTTAGAATTTCTTAATTTTGCCTTCTCAGAGTCTTTTTACTTATTAACACAGAAATATTTTGGTTAACATAACTTTTTAAAATACAACTCCTTCACTCAATTCATGATAAAATTATAAAGAGTAGAAAAGCACTAATCCACAGAAACAAAGTTTTCAGTGGTTAAAAGCAATATTACATGGACTTCCTGCCACTTATAGGGTGGCATTGACACAAAGCCATCTACCTAATTAGAGCTGCTGAAAACCCAGCCATCCATGTGTTAAACACTTTACATAACCTGCCTCCTCCAGGGGTTCCAGAGGCTTCATATGGGAAACAGGAAGTCACACATTTTGAATTTTCCAGGTCTTAGTGCAGGATGAAAATAACACAGGACACTATGGCATAAGATCTGAGTTCAAATCTCAGCCCAGCCAATGGCTTGCTGTGTAACATTGGCCGCCTTACTTAGCTTCAGCCGCTACACATGTGAAATATGGATAACAACCCTACCTCATTGGTTTGTTAAGAAAATTACAAGAAAGGAACATGAGAAAGTGTCCTTACATTGTATAATCTTGAATCTAAATCAAAAGCATGTGGTCGATGTGAATGGAACACAGACATGAATGGGAAGCTCCTACAGAAATTCTGGAAACATTTGTTAGATTGTAAGGTTAAACTGGGTTGATGGTTCCTGGAAGTCCTTTCCAAGGATATTTTAAGAAAACCACATACAACCAAAGTTGGCACAAACTGACACATGCAGGAAATTGCAGATTCCATAATTTTAGAGGTGCTGTAATTCTATAAATTCTGCTACTGTTCCAAGCTTTTGTATCATTTGTTTTTAATTATTCTGGGTTTCTTTTTTTTTCTGTCATACAGATATTGCTTACACAGTGACGTTTTGCTATGCTAATTTGACTATGCAAACATTCATTTTGTGTATTAGTACCAACCATAAGAACTCTTTTCTTTTAAACAAAAATAGTTTACTGTTCTCTGCCATTCCCTTCCCCATACTTAATTGTATAAGTAGTGGGTTTGTTCATTGTGTGTGGGGGGAGGCAATATAAAATGTATAAAGAAGAAAGAAAAGAAGTAGCAGTAACATTATCTCTCAGGGACCAACCATGGGTACTATTTTAGTGTACATCCTTCCAGACATTTCTTTTAATATATATTTGTTTTCTTTAAGTGTCATTCAAGTCAAAGCACAACCATCTAAATGCCCTCACTGTAGCAAAAAGATTTAAAACTTTCACAAAACGTCCATATGTTTTTTTCATTCATACTTTTCTTGCTCTGCAAGTCCTGGGGATTTTAACTGGTCAACCTTGAAATATTCCCACTTTATTTCTCTACTTTCACCATTTCTAACAATTAGAACTTTTTAATGTCACCTTGTGCTGACATGTTCTTGAGTCACAAGCCCTACTCCTTGGCCTCTGGCCATTCTGTGGATGCTTTGCATTACTTAACCTCTACCCCCAAAATGAGGTCCAGCTCTAACAACCTTGGATTTCATACGACAGTCCCTGATGGAACAGAAAAGATTCTTGATTTCAATAAGTAACCACATCGTTCACGAGTGGCCATCTACTGGTTCTGCAGAAGGCTGACCCAGAGGTGGTGAATTGTTTGAATTCATGTTTATGTCAATTGCTGCAGGTAAAATCTGGGGACTTTGTTTTATTTTGCTTTTAAGAGTCTATAAACAATTGTGAACAATGAATGTAAATGACAATTAAAATTCCAATAGAATTTTCTACTTTTGCAGTTGAGTATGCTCACTATTTTACCCATTTATCATTAATGAGAAGCACAGCAGGGTTTATAATTTTGCCAATTCACTAACAGTATAGAAGGCAACAGGTTCCGGGAGTAAAAGAATTTTGAATTAGCCCCTCCCAATCTACAAAGCTAAAGGACCAGGATTTCTGGTGCTACCTTTCTTAAAATGAAAGCTGTAGAATCAGTGGAAGGAAACAAAGGAGCTGAGGAAAAATACAGAAATAAAATAAGGTGGGATTGTCTATTGTTCTCTGTATATATACCCTACATTATAAATTATAATAGTTTTAAGTAAATAATTTATATTCTATATTCCAACCAATACAAAGAAAATAATAAGATAACAAAATGTAACACCTGAGACAAACTATATCTGTAGTTTGGCTGTATGCCCTTTAACTTAATTTTCACAAACCAGGGTCAACAGAATAAATATTAATATTTAATGGTAAGGTAGGAAGTGTGGAAAAGTGAAAATAAAGGAGCGTTTTCATCAAACTGAGCTGGATTTGGATCATGGATGTAAGAACTTGGGTAAATTTCTTAATTTCACTGAGCCTCAGCATCCTCATCTAAAAATAGTGAAAACCTAATGCCTACTTCTCGTGACCTTTGTAAAGGTGAGATGAGACAATACACAGCATTTGTTCCTTCCCTGGTGTTGACATGCCCCTAAGGGATACTGGAGTTTGTCCTCCTTCTCCATCAATTAACCATTGGAATCACTTGCCCAGTTTCTCTGTATTTCTTCAAGGCATAAGCTCTTTTCCTGTTTCATCTGACTTATTGTAGCTGCTTCTCTGCTCAAATGAGAACTTCATTGCATACATTTGGGAGCATCTATTTTTTCATTACGTACTGTCTCTTTTTACTTACTTCCCATGTCTAAGCCGCATTCTGAATAATGAAAGTATTATTGGAATTTACTTTTTTGGTCACATCAATATCTGAAAAAGGACAGCCAAGCAGAAAAGATGCATGTCTTTCCTTCTTCCTTACTATTCTACTGACTAACCCTCCATCACACCATATAATCACCCTTATTTATCAGTTTTCTATGATGTCAGCTAGTATGAATCCATTCCTTAGGGCTGGACCACTCCTCAGTTTATTGAAACTGCAGAACTGTGGACCAAGCCCAGACCATGAAATTCTTCTCATTAAAGGGCTATATGTTGGTAACCCAGCCTGATATGAGTTTCATATCATAAAAATCACACATTTTTGGAAATAAATGAATGTAAGTTCTTTTTCATGTTTAAGACATTCTGAGAGTCAAGTTTTCATAGGTAGTTGGAGATATATTTGGAGGTTTGTATTTCTTAATCTGTAGCATGAGGAATTTAATCAAAGCATAAAGAGTTTCTTGACAATGAAAATGACCAAATCCAAAATGAATTAAAAAGAAAGATGGTGAAATTGTCTTCTCCAAAGCTCTTTATAAATGGGTCTAAAGAAAAGTATTTATGCATAGTACATCCTAAAGCCAGACACTGCTGGTCATGAAAGTACCCTTTCTAGCTGTTGATTCTCTGATACTACAAGATAGAAATTCCAGACCATGATGTTATTTGGACACATTTTGGTAGTGTTATTCTATAAACATTTTGTGCTTTTAGTCCATGAAAGTTATAGAAGGAAAAATGAAAAGGAAAAGGAAATTGACCTTACAGTTGCTTTAGTGAGTTGGTCTACATTTTAGATTTCCAGAATGAAGGCATTAGTCCAGAAGAGAAATAAAATTTTGTTCTTATTGTAGTAAAAAATCTTGCATTAATGTTAAATATCTTATTGTAGTAAAAAAATCTTGCATTAATGTTAACTACCTTCTTTGTATAACATAGAGAAAGGGAAAAGAAATACAGCTGGAGCCCACCAGACTACCTGAGGAACTTTTGTAGTTTTTATTGTCTTTTACCCTCTAACTTTGGCAAAGTGACTACGTAGCAATCTGTTCTTGGACCGAAGGACTTAGATTTCAAGGAAATCATCAAAGTCTTAGTAACAACCATGCTTAATTATGTGGATGTGGATGTGTTTTATTAATCTAGACTTATTAGTACAATTAACTAAAATCCTGTTTAATTCTTGAAATTGAAATGTCAATTATGACTTATTCCTATTTTACTCAATAACCATTTTCATCCCCTTCAAATTTCAGTTACCCATAATTACCTGTAACTAAATGAAAACAAAATAAGCACCTAAACATTGTTAGTGAATATTACATCAAGACTCTCTTTTGAGCATCCTAATAATGCTATGAAAGAAATATGTGCTATACATATACAGAACCACAACCCACAATTAAACCTTCAGGGACATTTCTTAAGGAAGCAGTGTTGACCTGAAAGGACCATTTCATAAAGCCCTCCTAATGACTGCATTGCTCTGGAAACCAATGGAATTAACTTGTAAATTCAAGAAGGAGGTATAAGGAACTATGCTTCAAAATTCAACCCAGGCTTTGAATTTGATTTTAAATATATTTTTCATAGTTCTTCTTCCCCATCCCATGATGATTGTGCTTTATTTAAAACCATTAATTTATTGATGTGATGTGAAGATAGAAAATGCACAAATCCTAAGAGTCAGAAAGCCTGGATTCAATCCACTTACTGTCTTACTTCAATTAAATTACTTTGCCAGCTCCTGTCCCAGCTTTCTCAGCTCTAAATCTGAGTTAATGGTGATGCCCATCCCAATAAGTTATTATGAGACTGAATAAAATGTTTTGTAAAATATGTTATTGTATAAATGCTAATGTATTGGAGGGTATTACTGTAGTTTTTACTCATCTGACCCGTGTCTCACGCTTATTCCCTTCTTTCTACTCAGTTTAATTTCTTTTCAGTCTTCTTGTACTTTTCTTTTCATTCTACATCATGCTCGTTACCATTTTTTTCACAATAAGCAAATATCCCAAGGACTATGAAAACACTGAGAACTTCTATGAACACATTAATGATCACACAATTTTGTCTGCATTGAATATTTTCTCATCTTTTTTATCATGCTTGTCTGCCTGGTTTAAAAATCATAGGGCAGGAACTCTGTCTAATTCTATTTGTAAATCAGAGAGATAGCATTGTTGTTCTATAAATGCCAAGAAGCAACAGTATCCATGTGAGGTGAAGAGGTGAGAGTGATTATTTCTGTCTATAGCAAGGTGAAAAGAAAATGGCTACTTAACAATTTTCAAAGCATTCTCATATCAATTATCATTCATACATCACACCAACACTGTGAGAAAGCTAGATAGTACAGTTTGACAGTCATCCTTCCTGTACCATGGAGGAAAAGTGAGAGTAAGTGGCTACGTGCCTTGTCCAAGGTCCTACAGCAAGTAGCACAGCTAGAGGGGGACCCACACCTGCAGCATCTCAACTCTGTGTGATTCTTAACCAGTGCCACAGAAACTTCGTGACAATAGCTGTGATGGGTTTTGAACATGTAGAAAGTGCATCTGTTTTGGTACCTTTGTATTACAGCACTTAACTGTGCCCCTAACCCACAGCAAGTGCTTTAGAAATCATTCTTTAATCAATTATTAGTATTATGCTGATCAAATCAGCTGATCTTAAGAACAAATTACTGAATCAATGAAAAGATTTGATATCCTTGTCATCTGTTGCTTAATCCATGAAAACTGTTATATATTATTAATCTTTGTTTCAATACTGCATTCCAGTTCTATCATTCTTTCTAACTCAGAGTTGTTACTTCTGTTCAGTAGCTAAGGTTCATAGCCACTTCTCCGATAGACTTAATTATAACCTGCAAAATGCAATAAATGGAAGAGCCCTAGAAAGTGAAAGCCTAGCTTTTTATTTCATTAAGAAAATATATGATGTATTTAACTGTAAAAACCTTCTGAGTTGTTCAGAAGCCCACCACCCCTCAAAGCCAGACTCTATTCAAGAACACACATAATTTACAATAGGGAGTTTGCTATTCATGTTCTCTGTTTATGCTAGTGGCTTAGGAGAGTTCTGAGCCATTTGTAGGTTGCAACAAGCTTCAAAAAGAGGTGGGCATTGAGACTAATGAAGTTCAGAAGGGTGTGAGAATGACTGTGTGCTGCTCAGTGGCTACTTTCTTTGATGTGGAAAGACAGATTTGGGTGAAGGAGATGCTAACATATTGGTTAGAAATCCCTACAACCAGCCAGTCATAGTGGCGAATGCCTGTAATCCCAGTGACTCAGGAGGCTGAGGCAGGAGGATCACGAGTTCAAAGGCAGCCTCAGCAAAAGTGAGGAGCTAAGCAACTCAGGGAGAACCTGTCTCTAAATAAAATACAAAATAGGGCTGGGAATGTGGCTCAGTGTCAAGTATCCCCCCCATCACCAAAAAATAAATTCCTACAACCCTTGATCAGGACAAAATCTAGTCACAGTACATATCTTTAATATATGCAGTTGCTTTGGGATCAAATCAACATCCTCAGCATCCTTTCTATTAATGCAATCACTTTGTAGATGCTTAGTCTTGTTTTATGGGATCATCTTAGTTAAATATCTTTTCAAAAGATTCATCAAGGAATGAGTAGTTGAACTTATTGTCTCGTTTTGCAGAATTAGAATCAATTAAAGACTGACCACCAACTTTTTCTCACCCACAAAGCCTCTCTCCAACACACATATTGTTGTATTACAAAATAAACTGACATCTCTTGTTGCTTTTCATTTTCCAGAAAAACTGACAAGTGAATCATCTATCCACAAATGAATCATCATTTCTCTTAGAAGAAAAGTTTATTTAAAATGGAGACCTTATCACATTTTGAAAAATTATAGAATATACAACCCTGGATTCATTAATTCAGTCAGTATCAACATGTGGCATTTCAATTTTATTATCCCATTAATAAAATCATCTGAGAGTTTTTGTACTTCTCCAACTTTTCATATCAAGTTAAGGCTAAGAGACACGCAGAGAAAATAACAGAAGAAAGTGGGTTTCATCTTCCTACCCTAAACTCTTAATTCTCCTTGATGTTTATTTTTCCTTCCTTTTAATTTTCATATACTGATTAGTCACATATAGACTAACATTTCTGAACAGGGCAAAACATGTAATCATATATATATACATATACACACACACACATATATGTAATATGTATGTATTGTGTGTGTGCGTGCATGTGTGTGTGTGTGTGTGTGTGTGTGTGTAAAGCACACATATTGACACTGGCTAAGCTAGCAAACCTAAGTACCTAAAGATCAGTATAATTTATTTAAAATAAAATGTAGATAAATACTAGTTGGATTTTTTTACCCAAGTGTAAGGGGATTCATTTTCAATAATAAGAATGAACAAATGAATGGCCCAGAACAACGCATTGAGTCCTTTGGTGTTCTGTTAATTCTATAGGTATATTTCACTTTACTTAAAATTTTCACAATACTGTTTTTTAAATTTTGTGAGCATGAATAAATGCTTTTTCAAGTGATTGTCATAAAATAATCTTTGAAAATGATCAACAACTAATTTCTTGTTGAAAAATCTAGATTTTCAGTATCAAGGGCCCACCTATACACTGAGTTAATTCTTTTTTAAATTTTTATTTTTACAGACTGCATTTTGATTCATTGTACACAAATGGGGTGCAACTTTTCATTTCTATGGTTGTACACAATGTAGATTCACACCATTCATGTAATCATACATGTACATAGGGTAATAATGTCTGTCTCAGTCCACTATCTTTCCTTCCCCCACCCCTCCTGCCCCATTTTCCTCTACACAATCCAAAGTTCCTCCATTCTTCTCTTGCCCCCTCAACTGAGTTAATTTTTAATCAGGTATTGAATATCTACATTTTAAGCAATATGATAAAGTACACCAATCACTTCCTGTAGGGCATATGTTATTATTCTCATTTTTTATAGATGACAAAGCTCTGCTTCAGAAAGGTTAAATAAGTTCCCAAGGTAAGAAAACTAATAAATGTTAGAATCTGTCTAGAAATCCAGATCTGTCTTTTTCCAAGTCCTGTGTGTATATACATGTGTGTAATATATGTATATGCATGTGTATATGTTAATTATGGGGTCTCTCAAATTCTAAAACCATCAGGTTTGCACAGATACATGTATTTGCACACCCACTCACACACAGGCAAGAGTAGGGTTTTTTCCTTTTTAAAAATAGTCTTGACATCCAAAAAGCAATTCCATTGTAAAGATATGCAAACCAGTGGTGAGCTTCTGACATTTTGGTATAAACCTGCCTTAGTTTTAACCTTTACAAAGTCTTAATTAGCATTGGACCAACCTTGATGAATCATCATTGCTCTTAGTAAAGTAAATATGATTTGTGAAGGAGACAGTTTCCCATTTTCTGTACCTGTAAAGAGTTGTGTCATCAGCTATAAAAACTAACAGTAGATTTAATAAGCTATTTATTTCTATAATAAGAGAAAGTCTTATTATTCACTAGAAATAGACTGCATTTTGGATACTATAAAAGATGGAAGCAACACCAATTGAAATTCTGAATGCATTAGAACCACAGTATGTTGCAGACCAATTAAAATTGACAGCCAAGCGAAGCAAATACACATGGATAAATATAGAAAACTCCAGCTATTGTTAGAGTGAGCATTTTTTCCCCTTTTCTCTTTACTAGTTGGTATTTTTCTTCCTTCTGTATATTTCAGTTCATTTTAAAAATCTTTTTCTGCATGACTTTTGAATTGTAATTAAATTGAATACTGACAGATAATCAAATTTTAATTCATGCAGAATATGTTGGCACTTTGATGTATTTACTGCCCTGATGTTGGGAAACTATCACTAACTGGAAACACTACCTTTTGTAGACAATATATAATTTTCATAATCTTAAGCCAAGATGGGAAAAATAGATACTGTGCTAAACATTTCAGCCATGTGCTCACCTCTCTGTATTAAATTGGTATTGGCAGCTGAGCAGGAGATTATAAGGTACACTGCTTTAACCTTCAACAGTAAATGATGCTTTCTACATTGCCTCTGTGTGTCTCCAAAGCCCAGGAAGCTCAAAAGTATAGGTTTGATGCTAATGATGAGAAAACACAGTAAATTAGCATTACTCAGGTTGGAGGAAAGCTAGGACTAAATATATTGATAATGGAGATTATAGAACTTATTTTTCTGGAGTTCTTAAAGAAGTCTTTGTGTAAGGCATGTCTGACTCTAGGAGATGAAGCTCAGTATAATATAAACAAAATACCATTTACTGAGTATCATATACCATGTACTGTACTGGATGCCATATTTTACCTAATTTCATTTTCATAATAACCATATGGAGTAGGCATTATTATCACAGCTATAAATGTGATAAGACTGATGTGCAGAAAAGCTAATTACCATTCCACATGATTACAGCTGGGACCAGAACTCCAAAGATACCTGTGCCCTTTCTGATTTCAGTGACCTACCTATACTACTTCTTTTTTTATGTCAAAAGACAATAAAAAGGTATTTATTTATAAATGTGCTACAATATTTGTAAAAAAGCTTTTGAGAACAGCTAGTTGTGATCTCGATATAAACATAATTTTATTTAAACACAAGCATGGTTCTGGCCTGAAATTAATGTTTGAACCCTCATCTTTTTGATGAGATCACATCTGTAGTGCGTGTGGGAGTTAACGGAGGAGAGAAACAGCTGTCCTAGGAACACTGAAAGAGAAGGATCAAGGTAAATGCTTTTTTTCCCTGGAGATTAATAATCCTTCAGTAGTTTTTGATTTACTAAATTGTGGCAGAGTCACTCAGTGTGGGCCTGGAAAAGACATAGCAATTGGACTTCTTGTAAGTAATGCTTTTTAAAAATGGAGGTTCAATTTATACAATTAAAAAAACAAGTAAGTTTAGCGGTATGGTGACTATTTCCTCTTGAGAATGCATTTTTAAAAAGTAGTAAACAGTGCCATCTATTGGACTTTAATTTTCTCTTTGTTATAAGTTTGGCAGATGATCATAATTATATTGTGTATATCGAATATATAAATGAGAAAACATTTGTTACTGTCATAAAGATTTCAAGCTTTTAAAAAATAGTGGTTATGTTAGAATCCTTATGAATATATTCAAAGCTATTTTATTATCAGTATTAAATATTAAATAAAAACAAAGTAATTGCTTTCAAGGAAATCTATCTTGATATTTTAAAATTCTTTTTTTAAATATTATTTTAGTTTTAGACAGACACAGTCCCTTTATTATATTTATTTATTTTTATGTGGTGCTGAGGATCAAACCCAGTAACTCACACAAGCTAGGCAAGCACTCCACCACTGAACTACAATCTCAACCCCTTAAAATTCTTTCTTAAATAAAAAACAAAAAACAAAAAACAATTCCCCTACATAGAAACACCACCAAGTAAGAAAGGAGAGAAACCATCAGGTTTATGAAATAATCCAATTCCTCTGCTCAACTGATGATTCTCCTCTCCATCTTCAGTCTAATCCACCCAGAAGCTGATGCATTTCCCTCTTCATTAAGAACCACTTCCCATAAGAAGGCCATGGCCTGCATAGTATGTAGAAATACTCATTCTATGCTGACTATCTGGTGGAAAAGAAGAAGCTTTTATTAGTCTGTTTTCTGTTGCTATAACAAAATACTTGAGGCTGGATACTTCATAGAGAAAAGAAGTTGATTTAACTCACTATTTTGGGGTCTGAAAGTCCAAGATCTAGCAACCACATTAGTTTGGCCTCTGGTTAGGGTCCCCTTAACTGGGTTATAGTATTGTAGATGGCATCATAGTGGGAGTTTGAAAGAACAGAGAGGGCCCAATCTTTCTCTTTCATAACAAGTCACTCTCACGAGAACTATCTCATTCTGTATGACCAACATCAGTCTCTTTTGAGGGTAATACCACTAGTGGCTTGTTTTAAGCCCTATCTTTTAAAGATTCCACCACCACCACATGGGGGACCAAGCTTCCAATATTTGCATCTTGGGGGACATACTCAAACCATATCCAAACCATAGCAGGGTTAGATGTGTTATCCTCAACCTTTTCCTCAGAGGACTCTGCACTGGATCGTCTGGCTTTCTCTACCAGTTGACACCAACTCACTCATGCACAACACAGTTCATGGTCCACCTTTGGCAGCAGCCAGCACAGTGTTTCTCAAATTGGAGTCTTTGGACCACTAGTATCAAAACCACCTGGAGAGCTTATTTAAGATGCAAGTTCCTGAACTGAACCCACAACATACTAAATTTTAAACTTCAGATCTGTCACCTTATCCTCTTTGGTGTGGATGGTTGAGCATACAGTGATCCATTTTGGGCCTTTCCTGTGAGGTCTCTTCCAGAGCAGTGCATGGCTGCACATCAGCACCAACTTTGGCATTTGGGGCAGTTATGCAGTCTGGGGTCCTGTTTCAGTGATTCCGATCTCCACTAGGTACCTTCTCAGGTATTGCTGATGTATAGCCAATCTTGGCCAGCTGCAATTCTAGGGAAACTCCAGGATCACCCCTGCAAAAGACAGTCCTCAGAAAGACCATGAAGCAGACAGCCTGTGTTGGCTGACTTCCTGCTGAGTGTCCCTCCTTCCTCTTGGCACTTTCGCTGCCTCTGTGGACCTCCCCATCTCTTTTTCTCCCTATTCTCTGATTCCTTTCATTTATCTCATTCTTGATGGGGCTTGTTGGTAAACAGCTGACCTCTTCCAGAACACTAGCTTTTAATTATGCCCACAGCATAGCCATAAAGTCTGTAAACACAAAATATTATTTTGTCATGTATTATAATGTAATATAAATATTCTCTGTCCAACTATGGTTTTAGACTTAGTTCTCCGTCTTTAGATATAATACCCATGGATTTATCCTGGTAAAGCCTTTATGTTATTATGCTGTTGGGCATGTGTGGTTGGATCAGAGCACACTGTGAACACTGTGGAAGTTTGGATAGTCTTTTGTGGCAGTTGACTTGTGTGAAGTGTCATCTGTTCTGAAAATGTTGGTGCATACCATGAAGGTATTGAGGTATTAGCCATCAAACCCATCTCAGGTCTCAGCCTTCTCTGAAGCTCATCCATAGTGATCTCCTTTCTCCAAAACCATAACATGCATAGTCTGAGTCACTGCATGACAACTACTTACAGACTGTTTTGAAGTAGATCTTAAATTGGGTTGAAGATTCTAGGTTGAAAGAAGAACAATTTGGAAGTGAAAATTGAGAATAATGTGTCACAAGAATATTGTTATTCACTTTACAATGATCATTCTAACTAATTGGAAACATGCTCATTAGAGTCAAGGACCATGTCTTTTATTTGTTTGTATCTTCCATAGACTCTCACACAGGAGAAAGTAAACGTTAGTTCATTTCATGCAACTTTTCCTCTCACATGTCTCCTCAAGAATGACATGAATAGCAATTTATTGGTGTGCTCAAAAACTCTTTTCATGCAGGAGTTGTTGTGTCTGTTGCAGAATGGCAATTACAAACTCACAGAGTGGGATATGTCTTTGGTTAAGAGATCCTCCAGAGTCTCAGATTCAGCTCCTTCCCAGACCAATTCCTTCGTTACCAGGTGATCATAGAAGCCTACCTGTTTTGCTATTCTCATTGGTTCTGCATCCCTTTTCCCTGTCTACAGAACTTGCCCCTCAGACAATTCTGGGTTTTTTTTAAGCATAATTTTTGTCCCATTCTCCAGAGTCCTCCATAGCCATAGACACATCCTCTTCTAACTCGTTGATATTTCTGTTTCAGAGGACCTCAATTGTAGCTACACATTAGAAGCATAACTTTGTAAAATGTTTATGCCCAGGCTCCCTAAGCAAGTTTGATTTCATTGTTCTGGAGGCTTGCCAGGAGTCAATGTTTTAAAAATTCTCTGGGGTAAATCCAATATCTGTTAAAATTGAGAACACTTCACTTTTTCTTTTATATTGTGCTCATCTAAGAAGTTCCTATTTTGCCTTTCTCATCAAATTTATACCACAATCCTGGCTTAAGGTTTAGCTATTAAAAATGAATACATACCCCATGTACATGTATGATTACACGAATGGCATGAATCTACATCATGTACAACCATAGAAACAAGATGATGTACCCCATTTGTCTACAGTGAATCAAAATGCAGTCTGTAAATAATAAAAATAAATACATAAATAATTTTAAAAAATGAATATATGCAAGTAGAGATATTTACAGTAAGGAAGCAGACAGGGATGTAGACTAAAATAAAATCAAATAAATTACAGAAACACAATACAGAGACATATTATATTCTACCCTTCATCTTAGGAAAATAACTACTCCTCAAGGTTGGGGTTAGGGTTAGGATTAGGGTTAGGTGAGTTTAAGAACTGCCTAGTTAAGATATGAATTGTAAAGTGGTATGAGACAGAAAGCTCTGCTAAAACAAGATTTTGAGATCCCCTGCCAATGTTCTCCCTCCCCAAGCCTTTCTGCCAACCTCTAATGCTGGAAAAATTAAGGAGTCAAGAGATGTGATTTGTTCCAAGGAGAGGATTGCCTTGGATGGAATGCAGAACTCACGACTCCCACTCAAACACACCGCCTGGCGGACGATGTTGCCAGCGGTCCCATCAGAGTGGGTTTACTGCCCACTCTGTGTTGTTTCCAGGATTTTAGATGTTAATTACTATCAAGTACATTCGCCTGGGTTATTTCTCAGCCCATTACTCTATTTTTCAAAGCACATAAAGTGTCTGGGGGTATATGTGAATGGCTGATAAATATACGTGTGTAATGGGTTTTGTTAAAATAAAACGGTTCACATTAGGACAGAGTGCCCTCCTCTAACTATTCAAAATTGTTTTATTTAATTGTATTCCACGCCACTGGAACCCTAATATTTCTGTCTGTAATCAATGGAAATGATGATGGCATAAATTCTACATGTCTAACATCTAATTTATCAGGAAAAATGAGCTGGCTTGAAATACATAATTTGTTTATAGAATGTGTTTTTGAACACATTTAAAGGATGAGCATTTTTATATGCCAGTTTCACTGAATTGGCCCTTATGAGTGTATAGGGAACTTTGAGAACAACTGTAAAAAAGCTTGTAACCAGTTGAAGAACGAGCCTTGGAAGAGGAGTATGAACTATTGACCTAAAACTGTTAGGAAACCATGTCATCCTTCCAAAAACGTTTTCTTCAAATGGAGAATAGCCCTTTCTCTATTCTGTTCCACCTTCTTTGCGTTTTGTTTCTGTTTTGAGGATTTTAACAGAATTTGCTAAGATTAGGTTTTGATACCTTTTTAAGAATTCAGGTATATGTAATTGAAAAATCAAAAAGATTTGACAAACCAGAAAGGCAAAGTGAGAGACATAATACACAGATGTGTGATTCTTGAGAGACCCCCAACCATGCGACCTTCTTTTCAATTCACAGACCCATTATGTAGGTTTATTTTCTTTGTTCTCTTTTTCCCCATTAACTAAGCATGTCAAAGTTGACCTAGCAGCACTTAATAGCTCTTTAGAGATGAAGTAGAATACAATGGCACAGTAGCATCGTATACTTTTAAGCATGGAATTTTGTTCTATTAGAATTCTTATTAGTGGATAAATGCTCAGGGAACAGATTTTTCCCCCAGAACAGAATAAAGGGCTTTCTTGTTATTTTGAAAATTAACAGAGAAGGTCAACAGAATAAAAAATTGTCAAAACATGATGGTCCCTATGTTCTTATCAAGGACAATGTAAAATCTTGAAAGTAGATGGCAACCAGAAGCCAACTTTGTGCCAATCAACTATCAGCAGTGACTTGAGGAATTTGAAAGGGGGAGAGCTGGGGAAGGCCAGTAGCAGAAGAAATCTCTTTCTCTGTTTTGCTCTATCAAAGGAAACTCTATTCTTCAACACTTGCATGAGAAACCCATACTTTCTGGGTTTGCAAATTGGTTAGAAATAACTCCTTCAACCTCTTGGAGGATAATGACAATTATCTTTCCCTCCTGCACAACTATGGCAAAGAAGTCCAGAGAAATGTATTGAAATGGGAAAAACCTTCCTGGCCTATATGAGCAGGAGATCATGGCCACATGTTACACAATTGCAGGGATGACATGCAATAGGTATGATTTTCAAACCACAGGCATAATTGTGCCAGATGGAGGGTCTGCTTGTTCTGGTTTGATTTTCTGGAAGCCTCTCAAACCCAAAATATGTCATTGATCTAGAATTTTGCATTCCACCAGGTGGACCTAGAAACAAGCCAGGTTTGAGCCATCTCCACAGGCTGCCTGTTGAAATAAAAGGATTGGTGCAGAAAGAGACTGTGGGCACCACCATGAAGCAGCAGCTGACCATGGTAAGAGGTCACCTGGAAGCTATCTAACTGGAGAATGGTAGATTAAAGTTCCCTGGTGGGAAGGTAGTTAAATAATCTAAAAATACAATAGAGAGAGGGAGAGAGAGAGAGAGAGAGAGAGAAAGAGAGAGAGAGAGAGAGAGAGAGAGAGAGAGAGAGACTGACTACATTTTAATGACCTTCAGAATAGAACTACAAACAACAAAAGCTAAGATAATAAGGCATTGGTGGTACTGAGAGCTGGAGTTCAGGAGAAGACAGCAGTAATGATACCGGTGCAGGTCGGAAACAGGTTCTTTATCCTTGGTGTTGAAAAATAAAACACCCAATATACACCAAGGCAAGTGTAGAGAGCAAATTTTATTTAAGAAAGTGATCGAGACAGACTCCTCTGGAGAGGAGGTGACATTGAAGCCGAAAATCCGCGGAAGAAGGTGCAGCTTCCTTCTTTATAGACTCCAGAACCTGACCCCTGCTTTAATATTGTCTTTTCTTTCTTCCCTGTATAAATGACCAAGGGCAGGAGTACAGACGTTAATTGTTAGCACTCAGGAGTACCATCAAGGTGGTTAACCCTTAGTAACCCATTGTTCTCTCTTTGATAACCAGTCATCATCTTCTCTTGACCCCCATCCTTTGTGCCTACACTGACTGCCTGACCTTTGCCTCTGTCAGTTTGCTAAGGAATGTGACCTATCCTGTTCACTTAGGACAGTTGGGGCTGTAGGCAAATTGCTTCTTGGCCAAGAAAGCATGTGGGGGTCAGTACAGTGGGCCCATTTTATAGAATTATTCTTTTATCCTGATGTTCCCACCATTCTCATTTATCTGTTCCCTAAGAGTAAGAACAGGCTGCACTTTCTACTCCTGGCACCCAGAAGCTTTAATTCAAACAAGTAATTAAAGTCATATTTATGCTTTCCTAACAATGAAACTGTAGCTATGGTAAAATGAGCAGGATCTCTCTGAAATTTTGTGAATGCGAATGAGGACAATAGTTTCCTGGTTGTATCCTACAGAGAATGTGATCTCTTTCCACATGCTTGGTCCCTTCAAGTCTGGCTGTCCTCAGATGCTTCCACATCCTCCTTCCTCCCCAGTCATAGCCATTGCTTGAAGCCATTATATGCTAGGCTCTTGCTGAAGAATTCTTGGAAGCTTCGTTTCCTTGCTTCAGAACCTTCACTCCTCGGGAAACCCCTCTCTTCCTCTTACTTTTTTCAAACTCCACATGTTCCCACAAACATTTTCTCCTTTATGCATCCTCTTTAATAACCAGCATACATTTTTTCCACGGGTTGTTTTATTTTTAGACAAAAGCCATAAAGGACCAGTTTACTTTCTACACCTGGAATAAGTAAAGCAAAGATATGGCTATTTGCTTGCATCTAGACAGGATATAAGGGAAAAATATGTGAGAAAAAAAATAAAAATCAAAAATATCATCCAGCTCCACTTTGATCTCTGATAGAACTTAATTTTTGATCTGGTTGAATTTTGTTATCATATGCAGAAAAGAAGTACAATTTAAATTATGCACAAGCATATTTTATACACAGATGTGCTTGCTTCTTCCCTTATACTTTATATTGGCCCTGTTAGAGAGATAGCAAAGAATTTAGCATATTGACAATTAAATAATTAACATTGTCACTCTTTGCCCTATACCTTCCCTGATCAGCTGTAAACTCCATGGCTGCAGGAACCATGTCTGTCTTTTCCCTCTGAATCCTAATGGCCTGAACAAAGTGCCTTCTCCATAGGTATTTTGGTTAAATGAATGACTGTCAAAGTGTTAGGTGTGAAATGAGGTAGAATAAGTCAGGAGGGTGGCCACCTAGGCCAGAATACCCATCTAGCTTCTTTGGAAGAACTTGGGATTCAGTAGGGATATGTAGACCAAACTAAGTCAACTCCTGAGATCCCTCACGGCTAACCAGCTGTCTAGGGACTTTCTGACTCAGGGCCAACCTGGCATTAGACATGAACTGCTGTAGGTTTGAGGGTTAGAGGATATATTCTGGTGAATTTTGTTCAAGAATTTATCAAAACTAAAAAATTACAACTCTGTTTCTTTTTAGTTCCAAGAGGGTTGACAAAATGGCATCAACCCATTGGCTTCATTTAAAACTATAAACAATAAAATCATCGCAATTCAGTTTATGACATTAAAAGAAAAGTTCAAATATTTAAAATGATCTCTCTCTCTATCCTCTCTCTCTCTCTCTCTCTCTCTCTCTCTCTCTCTTTCTCTTTTTCTCAGTCTCTCTTTCCCTCTCTCAATATTTATCTAGTATATTTTAAGGCTTACAAAAGGAAAAAGTACAGGTCTCTTAAAGGTCTTGTGTCTTACTCCAAAGTAAGTAAGTTATCATTTGACTTGGACTAATGGGTTTCTGTTGGTTCCTCTGGGAAGAAGGACTTACTTTAATGATTACAGAGTACACCAATTCTCGAACACTTCATGTTTTGAAAAGCATTAAAATGAAATTATTATTATAGTTTACCCTTAGTAAACTATAGAAAGAAGCATGCCATAGTTATTTCACATCCAAAACAACCTAGAAAAGGTGGAAGGAGCAGTTGAACAAATGGTGCAGATTATCAGAGATATCTCCCTTCCCTTCCATTCCCACCCAGCTGGAGTCTCAGTATAATTGATTCAAAGATTCTCTTTTATTCCTTCCCCTTAGTAGTTTGATCCACACACTGAGTACTGTGGTTGTTGTGGCACACAATAACTCTGGTTGGAAATATTCAATCATTTTCTTTCCTTTTCATCCAAATCATGTCCAATATCTCAAAGGTAACTCATGCTGTTCATTTGTCTAAAAGTTTGTGACACGCATTGGTACATCATTATATTCACCCTTTCTATGTTGTTAAACTATTAAATCTGTTTCGTGTCTTACAAGTGGTTGTAATGTAGAGAGAAAGAACCATGCATTGTGCATTACATAATGTGGCAATGAGATGCACTTAGATGTGTATAAAAGACTCAGAACCTTACCAATTGGAATACTTAATTTAGTCAAGTTACATATTTGTGTGTGCCCTAGCACATATATGGCATTTCTTAGGTGTTCGATAAATACTTACACTCTACTTACAATATGAGATGTTGAATTTGGTTTTAAAATGAGGCAGCAAACCAGACAATCTACTTATCAGATATGTTTTGAGTTCAATCTTATTTTTTACAATTTCTATATTTATGTCTATAATACCACAGGAAAGAATAACTAATATAATGCCTCCATGGTCAGATTTCCCAAGTTCTAGAAAATCCTTCTCTTGACCCTTCCTGCTACCCCATAAGTTGTGATTGTATTTCTGGCCTTTCATTTACCATCTTATTTCTCAATGCACAAACCAACTTCAAAATGTTAACCTCATTACTGATAGGGCTGATTGGAGAACATGTATTTAGGTGTTTGACCAAAAGACTTGTTATAGTGAATTTTTCTCCTACAACAGTACCCCAGAATGAAACTTCTGCACTTTGTGGGCACTTGGCTAGCTTATGGGAAAGTCAGGAGCTAAACCTTCTTCCAAATTTACAAAACAAAAGCCACTCCTTTATTTGAGAAAACAAGAAAGATCAGAGATAAGTTGAAAACATTCCTACCATAATTTTCCATTCGGGGAGAGTAGATTGAACATTTCCTTCCTTTTATGGAAATGTGAGTCATGGGGAATAAATGGTCTCCACTGTCCATTCTCTGCCTTCTTGCTGGGGCTTCTCCTGGTTCTTTGTCTGCCTCAGAGGTCTATCTAATCTTGGCTCCAGCCCATCTGGCCTATACAAGCCCTGATGTTGGTATATACTCACTCATTAACCACACACATCATGGTTTCTGCCCAATAATCAAACACAAAATCTTAATTACCCAATCTGATGACACTGTTTTTCATCCATTTTTCCTTTTTTTATCTTCTTTTCTTTTCATGTTTTTTTTTTTTTTTTTCAGAGACATAGACAGAGGTTTATTTAGGAACCAGAGGCACATTAAAGCATCTCCAGACAGAGGAACTGCCTCAATCCTTTTCTTCTCTGACTTCTCAGCTCTAAAACTTTGAATACTTCCCAGTTGATTATAAGGATGGGTCTGTGCACTTTGCTTTCGAACACTAAATTCCTCATTTAAATACCATTGTTTCCAGTCAGAGAAGAGTTCCCTTAACAAAGTCTGCTTTACTCTAGACATTTCTAAAAATCAGCATTCATGTAAAAATTACTTTCTAATGATGTAAGTGGAAGGAGAAGAGCTTTGGAGTGAAAATAGATTCTGACACATGCTAGTTATATGATGTTATTTGATTTATCATCAGTTTAATAATTTCATTTATAAATTGGGGATTAGCAGTGGCCCACATGTATTTCGTCCTAATTGATAATCCCTAAGGACTTTGTATTCATAGTCTTAGTTAATCTTACAACAAATTCATGAAGTAAATCTGATTTTATTTTCACTTCACAGATTTAAAAACTGAGACTTAAAGAATGTAAGAAACTTGCCCAAAGTCACAACATGTCAGTGACTGAGTTTGGAATCAAATCTAGTATAATAACAATTAGAACTCAGGATTATGTAGCTCTGAAGTTAAAGTTCTTCAAAACTGTGCTTTTCTTCTTTGCCCCTAGTTGGTTTATGCAGAGACCTCCTGCGGTGCTTTGTGCAGTCTCTGAAGTCATTAAATAGCAGCTGTCATCATCATCACCATCATTGCCATCATTACTATAAACAAGAGATGACATCCTAACTTGGCTGGTGTCCTTTTGTAGCCTTTTTCAATTTGGTTTTTTATCATGGATTTACTAAAAGCAGCCAAACTCTCATATTCTGTGAACACTACAGTAGAATTGAATATAATAATTATTAGATGAATTGACATGGTGCTCCTCATGTACTAGAAGGAAACAACAGCATGTTCCTTTATAAGCTGGGTGTAATAAAGAAAAAACATTGATAAATGAAACAAACTTACCTGGCAAAAGTAAGTACTATAAACAAAGTAGAAAAACAAATGACAAACTGAAAAAAAAAAATATTTACCACTTTGGTCACAAACAAAAACTTATTATGGTGCCAAGACTAGTGGAATAAAATAGAGTGCTCAGAAATGAACACACACATTATTGATGAAATGATTCTTTATAAGAGTGTCAAGACCACTTAATAAGGAAAAGACAATGTTTTCCACAAGTAATGCTGGGAAAACTGGATATCTACATGCAAAATAATGAAGTTGGATTCTCCTTATAAATCATAGAAAAAAATTAACTCAAAGTGGAGCAAAGATCTAAATTTAAGAAACAAAACAATACAACTCTAAAGCTTCATGATACTGAATTTGGCAAGGATTTCTTGGATATGACACCAAAAGCACAGACTATGAAAAAAATAAATAAATTGAACTTCATAGAAATTTTAAAATTCTGTGCATCAATGGAAACAGTCAACAAAAATATCACAGAATGTGAAAAAATATTTGCAAATCATATTTCTGATAAATAATTATTAATACCTAGAATATAGTAAGAACAGTTAGAACTCAACAACAATAACAACAGCAGCAATAAACTAGTTTTTAAAATGGGCAAAGAACTTGAATAAACATTTCTTTATAAGAAGCTATACAAATGGCTGATAAACTCATGAAAAGGTGTCCAACATCACTTAGAGAAATGCAAATCAAAACTATGAGATGCTACTTCACTCCGATAAAAATGGTTTTAAAAAAAAAAAAAGCAAGTGTTGATGAGGATGTGAAGAAATTGGAACCATTGTGCTTAATTGGTGGGAATGTGAAATGGTGCAGTAAATATGGGAAAAAGTAGAGTGACTTCTCAAAAACTTAAATTTGGAATTAGCATACATTCTCACAGGTATATGCCGGAACAGAATTACCATACAATACACTGCTAGGTATATGGGTCCTAGTTTGTTTTGTGCTGCTACAACAAAATACCTGAAAATAGATAATTTATAAAGAAAAGAAATTTATTTCATATAGTTCTGAAGGCTGGGAAATCTAAACCAAAAGCCAAAACTAGAAGTTCTTGCTGAGTTCTCACATGGCAGAAGGTAGAAAGGTAAAAGAGAGACAGATTTTGTGTCCTCATATGGCAAAAGAGCAGGTGAACCGACTCTAGCAAGCTCTTTTTTATGATGGCATTAATCTGTTCATAAGGGCAAATCTCGTGACTAAACACCTCCGATTAGGCCCCACCTCCTAACACTGTTGCATTGGGGATTGAGTTTTCAGCAAATGAATTTTAGGGGACAAAGGCAAATCATAATAGTGTATACCCCCCCAAAAAAAGAAAAAGAAAACAGGAATGTAAAAAGATATTTGTAAACCCAACTTCATAATAGCATTATGTACAATAATAAAATGTGGAAGCAACCCATGTGTCCATTGGTAAATAAATGCATAAGCAAAACATGGTACATGCCTACAATGGCATGTCGTTCAATCTTAAAAAGGAGGGAAATTCTGACACGTGCGTTAAACTTGAAGACCTTGTGCTGAGTGAAATAAGCTAGACATAAAAGTGCAAATGTTATACGTTTCTAATTATATGAGGTTCCTAGAGTAATCAGACTCACAGAGACAGAAAGTAGAATGGTGGTTATGGTGGGAAGTTAAGTAGCTATACAGGAGAAATTAGTAAGACTCTCTGTGCTGCTAGACAAGTATCTCCAGGATATCTTTGGTTACTTCCCCCCAATTAAAAAAAAATCACAAATTTTGAAAAAAGAGTATGCTACTTTTCCCCTCATAAAGGGTGTAATACAGTACAGTTCTTATATTTAAAAAGAAACACTGAAATGATGAATCCAAATCTAAATACAATTTCTTGGTATAAGGGAAGGAAGAAAGCAAGGTGAGTACCAGGTATGGAATCTGGACATCTCTAAATTTATTTTATTTTATAGTTTGAATTTGGAATCCTACAAATATCTCACATAAAATGATGAAATCAAGATTTTTTTTTCTTAAATGTACTTTCTGGGGCTGAGGTTGTGGCTCAGCGGTAGAGTGCTTGCCTAGCACATGTGAGGGCCTGGGTTTGATTTTCAGTACCACATGAAAATAAAATAAAGATGTTGTGTTAATCTACAACTAAAAATATTTTTTTTATTTTTTATTTTTTCCTCCCATCCCACCCCTCCCACCCCTCTTTTCCCTCTATACAGTCCCTCCTTCCTCTATTCTTGCCCCCCTCCCACCCCCAATTATGTGTCATCATCCACTCATCAGTAAGATCAATTGTCCTTTGGTTTTTTGAGATTGGCTTATCTCACTTAGCATGATATTCTCCAATGTCATCCATTTGCCTGAAAATGCCATAATTTTATCATTCTTTATAGCTGAGTAATATTCCATTGTATATATATACCACAGTTTCTTTATCCATTCATCAATTGAAGGACATCTAGGTTGGTTCCACAGTCTGGCTACTGTGAATTGAGCAGCTGTGAACATTGATGTGGGTGTATCTCTGTAGTATGCTGATTTTAAGTCCTTTGGGTATAGGCCAAGGAGTGGGATAGCTGGGTCAAATGGTAGGTCCATTCCAAGTTTTCTAAGGAATGTTCTAAGCAGAATCTCCACACTGCTTTCCAGAGTGGCTGCACTAATTTGCAACCTCACCAGCAATGTATGAGTGTACCTTTTTCCCCACATCCTTGCCAACACCTATTGTTGCTTGTATTCTTGATAATCGCCATTCTAATTGGGGTGAGTTGGAATCTTAGGGTGTTTTAATTTGCATTTCTCTTATTATTAGAGATGTTGAACATTTTTTGATATATCTGTTGATCGCTTGTAGATCTTCTTCTGTGAAGTGTCTGTTCATTTCCTTAGCCCATTTGTTGATTGGGTTATTTGTATTCTTGGTGTAGAGTTTTTTGAGTTCTTTATAGATTCTGGAAATTAGTGCTCTATCTGAATTATGAGTGGCAAAGATTTTCTCCCACTCTGTAGGTTCTCTTTTCACATTGCTGATATTCCTTTGCTGAGAGAAAGCTTTTTAGTTTGAATCTATCCCAGTTATTGATTCTTGCTCTTATTTCTTGTGCTATGGGAGTCCTATTAAGGAAGTCTTATGCTAAGCCAACATGTTGAAGATTTGGACCTACTTTTTCTTCTATAAGATGCAGGGTCTCTGGTCTGATTCCGAGGTTCATGGTCCAATTTGAGTTGAGTTATGTGCATGGTGAGAGATAGGGGTTTATTTTCATTCTGTTGCATGTGGATTTCCAGTTTTCCCAGCACCATTTGTTGAAGAAGCTATCTTTTCTCCATTGCATATTGTTGGCACCTTTTTCTAGTATGAGAAAATTGTATTTATTTGGGTTTGTGTCCGTGTCCTCTATTCTGTACCATTGATCTGCCTGTCTACTTTGGTACCAATACCATGCCATTTTTGTTACTATTGCTTTGCAGTATAGTTGAAGTTCTGGTATTGCGATACCCCCTGTTTCACTCTTCCTGCTAAGGATTGCTTTAGCTATTCTGGGTTTCTTATTCTTCCAGATGAATTTCATGATAGTTTGCTCTATTTCTGTAAGGTACATCATTGGGATTTTAATTGGAATTGCACTGAATCTGTATAGCACTTTTGGTAGTATGGCCATTTTGACAATATTAATTCTGCCTATCCAAGAACATGGGAGATCTTTCCATCTTCAAGGGTCTTCCCCAATTTCTTTCTTCAATATTTTGTAGTTTTCATTGTAGAAATCTTTTACCTCTTTGGTTAGATTGATTCCCAAGTATTTTATTTTTTTTTTGAGGCTATTGCAAATGGAGTTGTTTTCCTCAATTCCCTTTCAGATGTTTCATCGCTTGCATATAAAAATGCTTTAGATTTATGCATGCTGATTTTATAGCCTGCTATTTTGCTGAATTCATTGATGAGGTCTAGAAGTTTTTTGGAGGAGTTTTTTTAGATCCTCTAAATATAGAATCATGTCATCAGCAAATAGTGACAACTTAAGTTCCTCTTTTCCTATTCATATCCTTTTAATTTCTTTAGTCTGTCTAATTGTTCTGGCTAGAGTTTCGAGGACAATGTTGAATAGAAGTGGTGAAAGACGGCATCCATGTCTTGTTCCCATTTTTAAAGGGACTGGTTTCAGTTTTTCTATATTAAGAATGATGTTGGCCATGGGCTTAGCATCAATAGACTTTACAATGTTTACGAATGTTCCTACTATCCCTATTTTTTCTAGGGTTTTGAGCATGAACGGGTGTTGTATTTTGTCGAATGCTTTTTCTGCATCAATTGAAATAACCATATGATTCTTATCCTAAAGTCTATTGACATGATGGATAATGTTTATTGATTTACAGATGTTAAACCATCCTTGCATTCCAGGAATGAACCCCACTTGATCATGGTGCACAATTTTCTTAATATGTTTTTGGATAAGGTTTGCCAATATTTTGTTAAGGATCTATGCATCTATATTCATCAAGGATATTGGTCTAAAATTTTCTTTCCTTGATGTGTCTTTTCCTGGTTTGGGTATGAGGGTGATATTAGATTCATAGAATGAGTTTGGTAGGGTACCCTCTTTTTCTATTTCCTGGAATACTTTGAGAAGTATTGGAATGAGTTCTTCTTTGAAGGTCTTATAGAACTTGGCTGAGAATCCATCTGGTCCTGGGCTTTTCTTGGATGGTAGCTTTTTAATGGCTTCTTCTATTTCATTGCTTGATATTGATCTGTTTAAATTGTGTATGTCCTCCTGGTTCAGTTTGGGAGGAGCATATGTCTCTAGAAATTTGTCAATGTCTTTCAGTAATTTCTAATTTGTTGGAATACAGATTTTCAAAGTAACTTCTCATTATGTTAGTATCTCAGTGGTGTCTGTCGTGATATTTCCTTTTTCATCACGAATTTTAGTAATTTGAGTTTTCTCTCTCCTTCTCTTTGTTAGTGTGGCTAAGGGTTTGTCTATTTTGTTTACTTTTTCAAAGAACCAACTTTTTGTTTTGTCAATTTTTTGAATTGTTTCTTTTGTTTCAATTTCATTGATTTCAGCTCTGATTTTAATTATTTCCTGTCTTCTACTACTTTTGGTGTTATTCTTTTCTTCTTTTTCTAGGACTTTGAGCTGTAATGTTAGGTCATTTAGTTGTTGACTTTTCATTCTTTTCTGGAATATGCTCCATGCAATGAATTTTCCTCTTAGTACTGCTTTCATAGTGTCCCAGAGATTTTGATATGTTGTATTGTCATTCTCATTGACCTCTAAGAATTTTTTTATCTCCTCCCTGATGTTTTCTGTTATCCATGTTTCATTCAATAGCATATTATTTAGTCTCCAGGTGTTGGAGTAATTTCTGTTTTTTATTTTGTCATTGATTTCTACTCTCAGTCCATTATGATCTGATAGAACACAAGGCAGTATCTCTATTTTTTTGCATTTCCTAAGGGCTGCTTTGTGGCATAACATATGGTCTTTTTCGAGAAGGTTCCATGTGCTGCTGAGAAGAAAGTGAATCCACTCGTTGATGGATGGAATATTCTATATATGTCTATTAAGTCTAGGTTATTGATTGTGTTATTGAGTTCTATGGTTTCTTTGTTTGGTTTTTGTTTGGAAGATCTATCTAGTGGTGACAGTGGTGTGTTAAAGTCACCCAGAATTATTGTGTTGTGGTCTATTTGATTCCTGAAATTGAGAAGGATTTGTTTGACGTACAGTGATGCACCATTGTTTGGGGCATAAATATTTACGATCATTATGTCTTCCTGATTTATGGTTCCCTTAAGCAGTATGAAATGTCCTTCTTTATCCCTTCTGACTAACTTTGGCTTGAAGTCCACTTTATCTGATATAAGGGTGGAAACCCCTGCTTTTTTACTGAGCCCATGTGCATGGTAGGTTTTTTCCCACCCTTTCACCTTTAGTCTGTGGATGTCTTTTTCTATGAGATGAGTCTCTTGCAGGCAGCATATTGTTGGGTCTTTCTTTTTAATCCATTCTGCCAGTCTATGTCTTTTGATTGATGAGTTTAGGCCATTAACATTCAGGGTTATTATTGAGATAAGATTTGTATTCCCAGTCATTTGGGCTTATTTTTGGTTTTTAAGTTGGCTTGGTTTCTCCTTCGAGTGGTTTTTCTCTAAGGTAGTTCCTCCCTTTGCTGAGCTATGTTGTTGTTTTTCATTTCCTCCTCATGGAATATTTTGTTGAGAACATTCTGTAGCGCAGGCTTTCTATTTGTAAATTCTTTTAACTTTTGTTTATCATGGAAGGATTTTATTTCATCTTCAAATCTGAAGGTTAGTTTTGCTGGGTATAGGATTCTTGGTTGACAACCATGTTCTTTCAGAGCTTGAAATATGTTGGTCCAGGTCCTTCTAGCTTTTAGAGTCTGGGTTGAGAAGTATGCTGCTATCCATATTGGTTTCCCCCTATATGTAATCTGATGCTTTTCTCTTGTGGTCTTCAAAATCCTATCTTTATTTCGAATGTTAGACATTTTCATTATAATGTGCCTTGGTGTGAATCTGTTTTGATTTTGTGCATTTGGTGTTCTGTAAGCCTCTTGTATTTGATTTTCCATTTCCTTCTTCTGATATTTCTGAAGAATTTTCTGATATTATTTCATTGAATAGGTTGTTCATTCCTTTAGTTTGTATCTCTGTGCCTTCGTCAATCCCAATAATTCTTAAATTTGGTCTTTTCATGATGTCCCATAGTTCTTGGAGATTCTGTTCATGATTTCTTACCGTCTTCTGTATTTGGGCAACTTTATTTTCAAGATTAAATATTTTGTCTTCATTGTCTGAGGTTCTGTCTTCCAAGTGGTCTAGTCTTTTGGTGATGCTTTCCATTGAGTTTTTTATTTGGTTTATTGTTTCCTTCATTTCAAGGATTTCTGTTTGTTTTTTTGTTTGTTTGTTTGTTTTTTGAGAATCTCTATCTCTTTGTTGAAATGATCTTTTGCTTCCTGCAGTTGCTCTTTCAACTGCTTATTGGTATTATCATTCATTGCCTGCATTTGCTCTCTTATCTCATCCTGTGCTTCACGAATCATCTTAATCATGTATAATCTGAAGTCTTTTTCTGACATTTCTTCTACCATACTGTCATTGGATTCTATTAATATAGAATCTAGATTTGTTCGGATCATTTTCTTCCCTTTTTTTTCATGTTGTTCATGTATCTTCCCCTCTAGCAGTGCAGATCTGAGGTATTGCAGATTTCCCCCTATAAGCCCTGGAGGTTTCCAAAACCTTTTCTTTAAGGGGAGATCAACATTAGCAGTGCCCAATTCAGACACTATGCAATCCTAAACCAAATAGACCCTATGAGGACAATAACAAAATTGTCATAATAAACAGAATGAGTTCAAATATTATCTTCAGTATAACAAACAGATTTGCAATAAGGCCTGCAGTTTCTAATGGAGGACAAAGCGGATGCAGAGGGTTGTAGAATGTGGCTATTAATGGGATAAGAAAGGAATATAGAGAAGTTCTAGATAATAGAAAGGGTGAGAGTGTAATCAAAAGAAATTGGATGTTAGCATGCAAAAAAGGGAGAAAGAGACTCTGAGGGAACAGGTAAACAGAAGGAAAAGGGAGTCAAAAAAAGTAAAGAAATAAAACTTGAAATTGTTCAATAAGGAGAAGAAAGAAAATCTACACTCTAACAGTCATTTAATATTCAAACCTCCCAGTCTTCAGTAACCTGCTGCATGAGAGGTACCTGACAATGAGCTTCAAGCCTCCAGCAGGCGTCTCAGGATGGGTTTTGCCCACCTAAAGATCGGAGCTAGGGCTTCCAGGACTATCCAAGATGCCCGCTCTGGCTTCGAAATGTGTTGGCAAATGGGGAGCTGCAGTTCAGGGTGTGAACGTGGTCAGCTGGATGTCCTGGAGGCAGAGTGCAGTTGATCAGGCAGGGGTCCTGGAGGTCCGGTGTGTTTGGTTTGGTTGCGGGATCCTGGAGGCTGGGTGCAATCAGTCGGTCTGGGGTCCTGGTGATAGGACACAGTCAGTTGGTCTGGGGGTCCTGGCAGCAGGGAGCAGTCAGTTGATGTGAGGGCCCCAGAGGCAGGGAGTGATCGGTCGAGCTGAGGGATCCTGGAATCAGGGCTCAGTCAGTCTGGCCAGGGGTCCTACAGGGCCTGGCTGTTGTCTCAAAATGGCAGTAGCCACGTTTAACCAACCCTGCAGGTACTGTGACAGAGAACTTCCAGGCAACAGCAGGCAGTTGGCGCTCCACTGGTGGTCTGCAGTCAGTCTGCTGGCAGCTGTCAGATGATCGGGAGGTGAACCTCGGGTGGTGGGTGATGGGTAGGTGAAAGGCAGGCGATAGACAGGCAAGAGGCAGGCAAATGGCGGATGATAGGTGCCTGACAGTGAGCAATCTGCACTCAAGAAAGGTGTCGATATGCTGGCAGACTGCAGGTGATCATAGTAGACAAATGGGGTAAACAGCAGGGGATCGATAAGCAGCAAAAACTGCTTCACCAAGAAATAGATATCCTCTGCTTGAAACTGGAGTTATGGAGCTACAAGGAACGCAGCCTCCCTCTAGTCCTCCATCTTGGATCTCCCAACCACAAATTTTGAAACTATCTTATTGTTAATTGTTATTTTGAAGCAACGAGTATTTATGTTCATGTGATTTAGGAATTAAGATTTTCAGCACAATGGGGGAAATACACCTATAAATTGAAGATGTTAAGTAAAACTTCATTTGATTTTTAATTTGACTTGAAAATACCATGTAAACTGATTTTTTTTTTTGGTCCAAAAATATTGATATCTCCTACTTCTGCCCAATGAAAAGTCCTACAAGACCTAGCAAAAGTGAGAAACTAGTTTTAGTGAACTGTCTTAGTACTTGGCTTGTTGTTTCTAAATACTGTTCTCTAATAAAGAAATAAGAGCTCCGTGCTAGAGTGGCAAGTTTCAGTTCTGAAGCAGAGAATGTGGACAGTAACTCTGTGACAATTTGTCAACTAAAGAGAGTAAGCCTTGGGAACTTGGGGTTATGCCAAAAGGATGGAGATGCTAACCTGAGGAAGCCCCCACTGGTCAAAGATGGGACTATTTGAACATCAATAATAATAAACAGTCACTTATTAAAACACCAACTATATAAAAATTTGAGTACATTATCATGTTTTAAAATAAAATCTGGTTTTTACCTCTGGATGTTATTAGAACATAGGTTTATCATTTAATTTAAAATTAAAGTGAGAGAATCAAACATCAATCCTGTCTTGTATGAACTACATTTCTAGTTAATCAAAGAGTTGATGAACAAACTTTGTTATGTAAGAATCACAGCAAATAAATCAGTTTCTCATCTTTAAAATGAGAACATTTGTGATCTACTTCACAGTGTTACTATAGCTTACAGTAAAGTCTCAATAAATACTAACTCTTAGGATTACTCTTTTTTGTTGATGGTTTTGTTTTGTTGTTGGTTGTAGTACTGAGGATTGAACCCAGGAATGCTCTACCACTGAACTACATCCCCATCTCCATTTTACTTTTTGCTTTGTTCTGGAACAGGGACTCCTACTGATTCAGTCTTCTGAGTATAAGTACTCTTTTTGAAGAATATACTCTCTGTGTTTGATGTTATAGAGAGAACATACATGATAATGAGAATATTCTCAAAATTGATTTTCCCATGTAGAACACTATTCGATTTCAACTTAGAATATTCACTATCCTAAGCCAAATTTTGTTCTTAAATGTCATATTCTATTGACTATTCCATAAGATCCAGGATGAGAAAGTAAGAAAAATGTTATTAAATGACAATAATAGTTCCATGTTCCAGCATATGCTGGAGTTTCATCCTGTGTATGCCAAGGTAATCTGTCACCTTAGGGGAAGGAGTTTAATACGAGTGAATGATACAATATGATACAATAGAAAGCCCTTCTAAACTTAGGCTGCATTATTACAAAACTGCATTCCCAATACAAAACAGATTGGGCCTCTTCTGTAAGTAGCTGATCATACTTCAACTATCATTTGTTATTCTTCATCTTTCATAGGATTACATTAAAGCAGAATATATCCAAAGAGATGTGACTAAGACAGTAAAAGTGCTTGAACTTAAGCCACATAAGTTGTGAGAGAAGAACTGGGAATATTTAGGCCAGAGAAAACAGTGGTTGGTCTGGATATACCTAAATATTTCCAGCTCCTTGAAACACAACCATAGCTACTTTGTAAAAAACATGATTAGAATATATTATTCATAATGTTTTATCTGTACTTTTTCTCTTAACTCATTCAGTGAGTTCATAGTATTTGTTTTACATATGTTTACAAATTCTTTTCCATATATAATAATATTCGGCTTTTCATTTTTTATTTGTGCCACTCCAGTGCCCACCATATTGAATAGTGCTATATTTTAAATTCAGGTTCAAAGAATGTTTATACTTTCAGAGATTCTGGTATTCTTGAATATATATGCCAAAATTATGATGTATGTAGTAGCAATTACATAGTTAATACCATATAATAGACATTTTTTTTATTGGATATGGGATACTAAACCTTATTACTATGGTTGGTTATTTATTGGTTACTTACTGCCTTTCAATTTTTCTGTGTATATTACTTTTCAAATATCCTTGGTTAAAGCAGCATCTGGGAGACATCCTAATGAAAGCTCAAAACTCCCTTTGTACAAGAAAATTAGCATTCGCTAAGGCCTAATAAGCATGGTTAAGGATACCTCTGATGCCAAAACTCAAGAGAAGTACTTAAAACCCCTGTGCCATCAACTAATGAAATATTGTAATTTTAGGAGAAAAGTAAAGAATATTTTAAAGTGACAGAATAGAGGTTATTTTCAGGAGTGCAAAAAATAGTATACCATACACAGAAAGCTGGTTTCCCAAAAATGATTTTGCTACAGGCATAATTAGAAAAGATATAAAGTGTGTCATTGAGAAAAACTATACTAGAATTACAGTAAAATTTCATAATCATTCCCAACCACATAGAAACAATAAAACAAAGTGAAAAATCCACAAATCATCCAAAAATATTCATTAAATTTGTAATTAATTTCTAATATTCTGAAAAAAGTTATGATTTTCCTTATTAATAATGACTTTTCCTGTTTATTCCCATAAAGTCCCATTTGTTTAGCTATATTTTCGTGGAGCTTATTACAACTTTCTCTTTTAAAGGATGGAACATTTTACATAATTTTTCAATATGTGAAATTCTTTAAAAAGCATAGTTCAAAGTGTTTATAATGAAAGAACACAAAAGCATATTTCTTGTGGCTTTGTTAAGCATGTCCCTTTTCATTAGAGCTACCTAGCAGCCTCATTACATATTCCAGAAAAGCATTTTTTTTAAGTCTTTGGTCTTGATAAATGTTCTTAAACTTTGGTTTAAAATTATGAAAGTAGATTTGGGAAGTAGTAAGATTTGGTTTCATCTTATGTTAATGTCAAATGCCAGAGTATCCATAATGAAGCATGATATCTAAAAGCTAAAAATTATTTTAATGTATTCTAAACAAGAAACGACAAAAGTTCTTTAACTTGTAAACCAAATTTTTTAAATCAAGAACTCATGGGATAGGGTTGTGGTTCTGTGGTAGAGCACTTGCCTACCATGTGTGAGGCACTTGTTTTGATTCTCAGCATCGCATGGGAATAATAAAATAAAGTCCACTGACAACTAAAAAACAATTTTTAAAAGAGCATTCATAATATACATTTCCCAGTACTGCTAAACTGTGGCATCAAAGGGAAATTGAGGCATGTTAAATGTTATAGTCGCTGCAACTGGTAAACATGATCCTGAAGGCTAAGTTGGAGTTAACTCCTGGATGTAGGAGAGAAAACTTTCATGCAGGTAGAACAATATATGAAAACACATGCTTATAGAAGAGCTAGAATTCTGTTTTGGCCGAAGCATAGGGATTATTTGCTGGAACAGGAAAATATGAGGATGAACAGGCAGGTTGTCAACAGACCTCTGTTCACTGTTCAGAAATGGGAAGATGGCAGATTAGAGGAAGGGTACAGGTCCCAGCAGTTCCTCAGCACCAGACTTAAGAAGTAGAAAGACTACTCCTGAGCAGGGTGGGTAACAACGGAATTCATTGGAGTGATAAAAAGATATTGGACCATAACTTTATATTGGACCATGTCCCTAGAGACATGGAAAGTCAGAAACTTCAAACAAGAAGTTCTGTGTTAGAGATGGGCCAGCTTGGCTGGTGAGGACTGTTGAGGGGAGGCAGAGTGCAGGCACAGGGAGGACGCTATGGTGGACTAAAACAATTTTAACTTGAGTTTGGGGAACCTGTGGAATAGAAATGGTGGCTGATGTTAATGAACCCAGAGTAGGTGGGGGAAGGAGTTCAATGAAATCCAACCCCAAATGACTCTACCCACGGGTGAATAGTAAAGCAGGAATCAGGGATCACCCCTGTGGAAACTGGTCACCAGCCCGGGAGCTATCTGTAAACTCTGCATGGCAGCGAGCAAACAGGAGACCAGGAACTCATAAAGGAAGTTGCCAGCAGTCATCTCTATGAATCCCAGAGTGTGCCTGAACCACAGTGACTGACTAGGTACAAAGAAAATTGTGCCTGGAACAAACAGCCTCCTAATATCAAGGAGAGAGAGCTCCCTTTGGTCTTAGTGCTCCACAAGAGCTATTGGGAAGATGCTAATAACAGCCACACAGGAACTTCTGCACCCCAGGCTAGGTACCAGGTAATTCATATTAACAGTGGTGGATATGAAACATATGGAGGTAGTCCCTTTAGCTTGAAAGTGGATTTTATTGGAAACCTGAAGATCCAGACATCCACCTGAGATCAGCATCACCCGCAACAATAGGGGACCTCCAGCAAATCTCAAAAATCCACCAGAGTTCCAACGTTCAGCCAGGACTAAACCCCAACTCCTGGAACTTCCAGTTTAGAATTCTGCACCATCCCTGCTTTAGGAATACACTATCTGTCAGCCTCCCCTATGATCCCCACCCTATACTGACAGACAGGAAGCCACAAGGACTGCAGCTAGGTGAGGACACAAAGAAGTGGGTCCTAACAACTCCCAGTCCTTGACTGAAGGTTACAGAGCCAAAAATCAGATATAAAGAATGAAAATTCATCTCTGTCAAAAGTTTGACCACCTCAGTGGAAACAAGCATTTTATTTCTCATTAAGATTTTTTTTGAGGGCTGGAATTGTGACTCAGTAGTAGAATGCTTGCCTCGCACATGCAAGGTACTGGGTTTGATCCTCAATACCACATAAAATGAATTAATAAAATAAAGGTATTGTGTCCATCTACAACTAAAAAAATTTTTTTAAAAAGACTTTTTTTCTTTTTTTATCTCATCCCCTTTTTATCCTTTCTTCTCTGTATTCTCCCCGATTTTTTACTCTTCTTTGTTAAAAAAAAATTTACATGGTTAAAATTTTCAAATATTATTTCATTGCATTTTATTAATTTTTATTTTTTTTTCCATTATGCAAGTTTTGGTATGTGTGTGTATGTGTGTGTTCTCACTGTGTGGATAGGTTTGAAAAATATATATTTATATAATTTTGCTCTATATAATATAATTTTGATTTCTTTTGCATCTGTTCATTATTTAGCCTTGTTTTGACTTAGGTGGGTATAATTATACATAGGTTTGAACTGTTATGATCTTATTTTGCTTGTTTGTTTGTGTATTGGTTTTTGTCCCTCTTAAACCAGTTCTTTACTTCCTTCCCCCACTAATGCCAAATTTTTCTGTTCTCTTCCTCTGTCTTTTGTCTTTTACTTTTAATTTTTTTCTTCCTTCTTGATAGCCAATATCTGCTACCTATCTCCTGACTCTCTTTTGTTCAATTTTTAACATGTGTCAAACTTTTTTTCTTGTCTTCCTACCCTATTTTCTCTTTACTTAAGAAACTTTAATTCCACTAATAGAATTATATAGTTTATGCAATGCAATTCTTACCCCATTCATGTTGTTGTGATTATTAGTACAATGGACAACACAGTAGACACCTGCTATTTAATTCTTGATTGAGTACATAATTTTTTTTTTTTTTTTTTGGTACTGATGTTAAATGCTGACTCCACCATTCCTATACAGGTGGCAGTTATTGTTATAGAAGTCAAAGTAGACACCGGACATTGATTTTAAGGCTTGTACATCTGTTGCTAACATTAGTGCCATTCCTGGCTCCCACTTCCTCTAAGAGGGGCTGGAAAGTGATTGGGACATTTCAAGTTCACAGAGTAGAGATTCTGCTACGGAGCAATACTCACAACTGAGCCAAGTAAGTAACAGCAGTTCTCACCCCACACATGATGATCTACCCCACCTGAACCTACTTCAAGGACATAGAATTGGGGAGACAAAACCCCCTGTAATGGTTAATTTGAATTGTCAACTTGATTGTATTAAGAGATTCTGATGATTAAGAGGCTTCTGGGTGTGTCAATGAGGGCGTGTGTAGGAATGATTGGAATGTGGGATAGTGAACTGAAGTGGAGACCCTCCCTAAGCATGGGCAGCACTGCCCAATAGCATGGTGGCTTAGCTGGAATAAAAGTTGGAAGAACAAGGAAGCAGATGCAGATGCAAGTTCTTGAACAGGGTCTTGATTGCTGCTTCAATCGTCTGAGGATATCGAACTATTACTTCATCACTCTTCCAAAGTGGACTTTGCCAGTGATTCTCTAGGCAGTTTCCAGAAGTCTTGGTCTCAAACTAGGGTAGCACTGCTGATCCCTCTTGTTCTGGGGCTTCTGCCTTGTGGATAACCAACTACTGGTTTCCCCAGTTCTCCAGCCTGCAGACAGCCATTGTGAACTTCCAACTTCTGGTCATGTAGACCAATCTAATAAATCCTGTTTTTATAATCATACTTCCTGTTGATTCTGTTCCTCTAGAAAACCCTGACTAATACACCCCAAAACCAATAACCAGGTCCCAAGGAGGAACAATCAGAGGGGCACCTCACATTGCACTCTTGGATATCTACTCATATATCAAAAAAAGATAACTATGCACAAAGGAACACACATATAAAAAAGGAAGGAGAACCTATCTCAACAGATGCACAAGTCCAAGACCTCTGAAAACATGAGGAAATAGGCAAACAAATCTCCTCCAAAATTCACAATCCCCCACAAAGGATCCCACAGATAAGGATGTAGATGAAATTTCACAGAAAGATTATAAAAATCTGATTATTAGAATGTTCAACAAACTAAAAGAAAATCTAAGGAATTAATTAAGAAAGCAAATATTGGAGATGAAAGACCATTTCAATAAAGAAATAGAGATATTGAAAAGAAACCAATCAGAACTCCTGGAAATGAAAGACACAAAGAATCAAATTAAAAATTCCACTTGAAAGTATCACCAACAAATTACATTGCATAGAAAACAGAATTTCAGTCCTTGAGGACAGAACTCAGGCTTCAAAGACAGGGTAAATTAACTTGAATACTTAGCATGTAGTAAAGGGAAAAATAAAATACCATATTCAGAATGCACAAAAACTCTGGGACAGTATCAAGAGAACAAACCTGAGTGTCATTGGATAGAAAAGAACATGGAAATTCAGGCTGATGGCATTAAGAACATTTTCAATGAGATAATAACAGAAAGATTTCCTTATGTCAGAAATGAGAGAGACATCCACATACAGGAAGCATATAGGACCTCAGATATTTAAGGTCAAAATAGAACCTAAGACACATGATAATCAAAATACCTAACATAGAAAATAAGGAAAGATTACTAAAAACTGCAAGAGAAAGCCATTAGGTCTCATTTAGGAACAAGTCACTAAGGCTCACTTCTGACTTCTCAATTCAGATCCTAAAATCAAGGAGGGCCTGGAATGAAATATTCAAAGTTCTGAAAGAAAAATGTTGTCAGTCAAGATTGCTAAATGCAGCAAAGCTCTTTCAAAATCAATGCAGAAATAAAAGCTTTACATGACAAGGATAAGCTAAAAAAATTCATGACCACCAAAGAAGCACTACAAAGAACACTCGAAGATAAACTGCACACAAATGTACCCAAAAATAAATCCCAAATCTCCCAAATAGATGAAGACCATGAAAAGATCAATCAATTAAATGAAAATCAAGACAATTAAATATAGTAAACAAACCAAAATGTCAGAAAACTACAAATACATATCCATAATAACCATGAATGCAAATGGTCTCAACTCCGTAGTTAAAAGACACAGATTAGTGGAATGGATCAAAAACCAAGATCCAACTAAATGCTATTTGCAAGAGATTGATCTCTCAGGCAAAGACACTCATAGGCTGATGGCAAAAGGATTGGAAAAAAATTTTCCATGCAAATGAAGTCCAAAACAAACAGGAAGAACTATTCTCATATCTGAAAAAGCAGATTTTAAGCAAAAACTTATCAGGAGAGACAAAGGAGGCCACTATGTCCTGGCAAAGGGACCAACGCAACAAGAAGATATAATGATATGAAAAAACCTATGCCCCAAATATCAGTGCAACTAATAACATTAAAACAAAAAACAAATATCTCCTTAACTTTAAATCCCAGATGGACCCCGATATGGTAATACTGGGTGATTTCAATATACCCTTATCACCAGCAGATAGGTCATCCAAACATAAAATCAATAAGGATTTTTCTGATTTTAATACTATAAATCAAATGGACTTAATAGACATCTATAGAATATTTCACCCAAACCAGTGGAATTTACCTTCTTCTCAGGAGTTCACGGAACCTTTTCCAAAACTGACCATATTCTAGGTCACAATATAAGTCTTAGCAAAAAAAAAAAAAAAAAAAAAAAAAAAAAAAAGATATAATGCCATGCATCCTATCAGATCATAATGGAATAAAACTAGAAATAAACAGCAAAAAAGGAAAAAAAAAAAAAAAAAAGAAACCACATAAGCACATGGAGATGGAACAACATTATTTAAAATAAAGCATGATCATAGAAGAAATGAGAAAAGAATTCAAGAAATTTTTAGAAAGAAAATAGAAAAGAGATACAACATATCAAAATCTCTTAGTAGGAAAGCAGTTCTAAGAGGAAAATTTATAGCATTACATACCTACATTAAAAATATGAGAAATTCCAAATAAATAAACTTATGTTCCACCTCAAGGCCTTAGAAAAGGAAGAGCAAATTAATTCCAAAATCATTAGAAGACAGGAAATAATTAAGATAAGAGCCATAATTAATGAAATAGAGAATAAAAAGTATACAGTATCAATGCAATAAAGAGTCAGTTCTATGAAAATATCAATAAGATTGATAAATCCTTAGCAAAATCAACCAAAAGAGAGAGAAGACCCAAATAAACATAGAGACAAAAAGGGAGATACCATCACAGACACTTCTAAAACCCAATCATTAGAAACTATTTTGAAATTTTATACTCCAATAAACTGGAAAATCTAGGAGATATCAACAAATTTCTAGACAAATATGCCTGCCCTTGTTGAACCAGGAAGATATAGAAAACCTAAACAGACCAATATCAAGCAGTGAAATTGAAACAGCAATTAAAAACCTTCCAACAAAGAAAAGCCCAGGACCAGATAGATTCTCAGTCAAGTTGTACCAGATCTTTAAAGAAGAACTAATATCAGTCTTTCTCAAATTCTTTCATGAAATCCAAAAGGAGGGAAGACTCTCAAATACATGGTATGGAGACAGTACAATCCTGATACTAAAACCAGACAAAGACACATCAAGGAAAGAAAACTACAGTCCAATATCACTGCTGAACACAGATGCAAAAATCCTTAATATTAGCAAGTCACATTTGAAATCACATCAAGAAGATAATACACCATGATCAAGTGTGTACTCCCAGAATGCAAGGTTGATTCAATAAATACAAATCAATAAATGTAATTTGCCATTGAAACAAAATTAAGAACAAGAATCATATAATTATCTCAACAGATGTAGAAAAGGCCATTGATAAAGTCTGACACCTTTCATGTTTAAAACTCTGAAGAAACTAGAAAAAGAAGAAACTTACCTCAACATTATAAAGGCCATAGATGACAGACTTCAAGCCAGTATCATACTGAATGGAGAAAAACTGAAAGCATTTTCTCTAAAAACAGGAACAAGACAAGGATGTTCACTCTCACCAACCTATTCAATATAGGTCTTGGAATTCTAACAAGAGCAATCAGATAAGAGAAGGAAATTGCAGGTTTACAAATAGGAAATGAAGACGTTAAGCTATCTCTGTTTGCTGATGACATGAGTCTATACTTACAAGATCCCTAACATTCCACCAGAAGACTTCTAGAGCTGCTAAATAAATTCAACAAAGTAGCAAGATATAAGAGCAACATAGATAGCCTCCCTATATTCCAACAGTGATTTTGCTGAGAAAGAAATCAAGAAAACCATCCCATTCACAATATCCTTAGAAATACTTGGGAATTAATCCAACCAAGGAGGTAAAAGATAACTGTAATAAATATTATAGAATACTGAAGATAGAAATTGAAGAAGACCTTAGAAAATGGAAAGACCTCTCATGCTCTTGGATAGGCAGAATTAATACTGTCAAAATGGCCATACTACCAAAACAGTGTACATATTCATTGCACTCCCCATCAAAATACCAAAGACCTGCTTCACAGGACTAGGAAAAAATGTCCTAAAATTCATTTGTTTAAGAATAAGAGTCCTAGAATAGCCAAAGCAATTCTGAGCAAGAAGAGTGAAGTCAGAGATATCACAATACCTGATCTCAAATTATAGTATAGAGCAATAGTAACAAAACAGCATGGTATTGACATATTAACATAAAAGTAGAAATGAAGACCAGTGGAATAGAATAGAAAACACAGAGACTAATTCACATACTTAAAGCCATATGACACTTGACAAAGGTGCCAAAACTATATGTTGGAGAAAAGATAGCCTTTTTAACAAATGGTGCTGGAAAAACGGGACTATCCATATGTAGAAGAATAAAACTAGATTCCTATCTCTCGCCCTGCACAAAAGTCAAATAAAAATGGATCAATGACTTAGGAATTAGACCATAAACTTTGCAATTGCTAGAAGAATGCATAGGGACAACACTCCATTGTATTGTTGTTAGGCACACACAAAACTCAAGTAATAAAACCAAGAATCAATAAGTGGGATGCCATCAAATTAAAAACTTCTGCACATCAAAGATAATAAGAACATGAAGAAAGCATCTACAGAATGGAAGAAAATATTTGTCAGCTGCTTCTCTGACAGGGTATTAATATCCAGAATATATAAAGAACTCAAAAATCTTAACACCAAAAAAAAAAAAAACCCAATCAATAAATGAGCAAAAGAACAAAATAGACATTTCTTAAAAGAAAATATACAAGTGACCAACAAATGTATAAAAAAATTCAACATCTCTAGCAATCAGGGAAATATATATCAAAACTACATTAAGATTTCATGTCACTGCAATCCGAATGGCAATTATCCACTTCAAATAATAATAAATGCTGACAAGGATGTGGAATAAAAGGTATGCTCAAACTTTGTTGTTGGGGCTGCAAATTAGAACAATCACTCTGAAAAGCAGTATGAAGATTCCTCAAAAATTTAGGAACAGAACTATCATATGATCCAACTATCCTACTCCTTGGTATTCATTCAAAAGAACTAAAATCAGCTTACTATAGGGGTACAGTCACTTTAGTGATTATAGCAGCACAATTCACATAGCCAAATTATGGAAACAGCCCAAATGCCCATCAGATGAATGGATTAAGAAAATGTGGTATACATACAAAATGGAGTTTTACTCAGTCATAAAGAAGAATGAAGTTACAGTATTTGTTGGTAAGTGGATGGAAATGGAGAACATCAAACTAAGTGAAATAAGTAGACTCGGAAAATCAAGGATCAAGTGTTTTCTATGTGAAAGCTAGAGCAAAATAAAAGAAGTGATGGGGGATCTGATATTATAAAAATATAGGGAAGATAAGTGGAGTAGAAGATCAAGAGGGAGGGAAGAGGGATGGAAAAGGGCAGGAAATGAGAAATCAATTTAACAAAATCTGTTATGTGTATATATAAATACAACAAAGGGAATTTCAACTTATGTACATACAGAAAACACCAATCAAAAATAAATGAATAAATGAGTGAAAGGAATATCAGTAGAATAGAGGGAGGGATAAGGGGAGGAAAAGGGAAGGGGAGTGGGGATTGCAATAAAGGAAATCAAATTCCATGCATGTATGATTTTGTCAAAATGAACCCAACTTCTATGTATAACTATAATACTCTAATTAAAAAATAAGTGTTTACTATTCATTTATGAAATTGATTTTGTGCCCAAGGAAAGATTTTTTAAATGTCCTTCTTTTTAGAATAAGCATTACAGGCTCAATTTTTAAAATTATTTTTTATCAAGCAATAATATAACAATAAAATTAGATCTAAGAGAGATTTCAGTTATAAAAGTTGAGAGATTTTCATATTAAGAATGGTGGTTGAATGATTGGTTGGTTATCTTATTCATGAATTCATTCAACATACATCAGAGCACCTATTCTGTGCCAGGTGTCTGTAAGTTGGCAGAGATGCAAAGGGGAATAGGAGCTTTCAGAGTCTAATGAGTGGAAACATCTATGAAAACTTTAACAATGAGAATTTGCTTTGAAGCAAACTTCAAAAGTCATCTCTTCTTTTAACCAACCCCTCCCCAGTTGGAATTAATTGCTCCATATTTTGTGTTTCCAAAATACAATAAGGGCTTGGTTTATGCTTCTGTTACAGGATGTTCGAAGATTTATTTGAGTCTATTATACACATATGTGTGTGTCTCTCTTGGCAACTAAGTTGACCTCCAGAAAGGAGAGAATGGTGTCATACTTATTTTTGCAGATACCTAACCTAGAGAAGTGATAATGTGAAATGTTTAGAGGTTTTCAGTATCAATTTCCTGTTTTCAGCCCTAATTCGTGTTAGTGAACTTTTTTAGGCTATATAACAAAAGTTGATATTAAAAATTTTTTCCTGTGGCTGTCCCCTACTTCTGTAAGTCTGCAACATTGTGTAGCAGTTTAAAAGTATTTATACATAAGCTACAAATTTTGAGGGCTAACAACATCAATGTTTACAAATATTTTCAGGTCAATCCAAAAAAAGCTTATATTGACTTTAACCTAAAATAAAATTATTTTCACAACACTGTTGTTTTTGATAAATTATTACTAATTTTAAGTTTTGACATTATAAAGATTTCAGGAAGGTAGTATGTTGTGATTAACAATAAATACTCTTCCCCCCAAACCCCATGGTACTAAGGATTGAACCCAAGGCCTCACCATGGGAAGCAAGTGCTCTACCACTGAGCTACAGCCCAGCCCAATAATAAATGCTCTTAATGTTACTATAAATTGTCTGTAATGTGATGACAAATGCTGACAAACACATATTCATACTAAGACATTTTATAAAGTTTTGTCCTGTAGTTCTACATTTCCTTGTAATTTTCTGAGCTAATAGCTCTTGATCTGTATCAAACAGCTTTTCTAGTGTTCTTGAGCTGGAACACCAAATGACCAAAGGGGAGAACGGCTAATTTTAAACATAGAAAAGATAGAACAGAATGGTTAGTGAGAACCAGGATGATTAGATGATGACATAAGACCTGTAGATACGCACATGATTTACTCCTGGTGCCTGACCCTGTCTTTGTGTTCTAATTAGAATAGAAAGTAGCCAGAATATTTTCCTCAAATATCACCTTTTTGTCTTGTTGTTTGACTCTTCTAGTAAATCAGTCTAATGTCATTTGACCTTAACACAGTTGAAAAAATATCCTAAACTTTCACCTTGGAGTTATAGAATCAAGGTTTATTTATTAAATTTGTTGTTTATAGAAACCTGGTAGTTCCTAAGGACATTAATATAAAAAAGATTAACAATGCAAAATAGTGATTTTATATTTTGATGGCTAATAGTGTACTTTTAGTGGTGCACTAAATACATGAAATAAAGTTTGTGCCTTTGGCATAATTTTTTTTAAGTGAATAAATCATATCAAATTACACCAGATAGGAGAGGAACGGTGATTAGATTTCAATGGTGCTAAAGTTTTTCCTAACTTATTCCTTCATTCTTTTCTTTTCTTCCTTTTTTCTTTTTCTTTTTAATTTTGTCTGCTACTGTGAGTGGAATTGATCTGGGATGAGGGAGAAACAGGAATAGAATAATAGTCATCTCTTGAAAATTAAGATTTCATTGTGTGATTATTTTCACAAGGTGGCTAAGTTTGGGATTTCCCAAAGTCGACTCAGATCCTGAGTGAGTGGTTTGTTATTAAAGTCTTCCCAGGAGAAACCAGGAAATCAGAAAGGGAAGGAAGACTGGTAAGGAAAAAAAAAAAAAAAAAAAAAGCAAAGCCAAGTTGCAGTATCAGGTAAAGTCCTTTTGAGGGTAGCAAACCTTCCAAAGAAAGTCCCAGAAAAGAGCAATTGGAGGTAAAATTATGCCTCAATAGGGAGAGGGCTGTTTGGAAAGGATAAAACAAGACTGAGAGGATCTGGGCAGAACATTAACGTTTCAGAAAAAGCTTTTCTTTGTGAGGCATTTTGAAGTAAAGGTAGATTCTCTTGCATAAGGCAGTTGGAAATGAAGAAATTGTTTTCATTGTTGGGATCTTACTTTAGAACAGTGGATTAAGTGTTGGAGTTCCAAAAACTGAGAATTGGAGTCTGAAGGCAATGCAATTTATGGATGTTCAAGGACAGAAAAAGGAAAGATCTGAATGAGGAAGTGGCATTTTTGATGCAAATAGATAAAAGAAACATGAAGGAATTACACTAATTATTAAACAGTGCATGGGTAAACTACCTTGACAGATTGAGACTGAAAGGCTTAGATGAATAATCTAAATAAGTGAAAGGTTAGGAAAAAATGGATCTTTTGAGAATTTTATGCAAATTTATATGAACCATAAATTAAAATTAAAGTATCTGTTATCCAGCTCTCCAGCAAAGTCAATAGTACATTTAAGTTATGGAGGTGCACTCAGAGGTCTCACTTTAAGGAATGACAGACACTTGAAGTGGCTGTCAGTCTCTGGAAAAGGTGGATGAGAAAATTGTGTGATATTTGCAGCCAAGTAGATGTACAGACATCTGGCTAGATCTGTGCATGAGGTAGTTAATGTAGGTCATGGAAGACAAAGCAATACATGCAAATTTTTGGCTTGCTACTTTTTTCCATGTCACATACACAAAGAAGGACTATAGATTCAGGTAGAAATGGTTTTGAGAACACCTTAAGGAGATTTCTCTAACACAAGCACAAGGATCACATGGGTCTATTCTATGTAGAGTAATGTCAGGGGAACAATAAATATTAGCAGATGAAGTACATGATGTGTCTTGACTTATTTACTTTAGGAAAAAAATTATTGGAAAGTTTATATCTTAGCCTGACAGTGTATTATCACTGCCTCTAAATTACCTTGGGCTATGTGATTGAGCAATGCTGGCAAATTTCTGTAATTTAAGTGTTTTATTCCAATTTTGACATGATTTTTATGCCAGAGAGCTTTCTGGGTAAGAAGCCTTTTAAAACGATTTCTCTCACGAACTCTGGTTTTTGCTTTTGGAATACATCATCTCATTAATTAAGAGGTTGAAGTCTCATTACTTCATGTCAGTCTTCACTGGATTATGTAAACAGCAACCCTGTCATTACCAATTCATATGCTATTTTTATTTTTCTAAAGATTTAGAGCTCACAGCCATCATTTAAATGGAACATTACAAAAAAGAAAAAGCAATTTGGAGCATCCCGTTCTGAGCTATGTACTGAATAAATCTATTGTACTATTAGTATCTATTTTAAATTATTTTTCTTGGTTTTGGTTATACTTCAGTAATATTCAAGAAACAGTATTATACAGTAGCTAATATCATATAGAAGACCTGTTTCTTACATTGCCAAATTTATCAGCAAAGAAAAACATTTCCCTTAGAAGGATATTATGGATTCAAATAACATAGGTTATTTGTGATAGACATATAACTTCTATCTTCTGATCATTAGCTTTAGTAATCATTAGCTAAGTTAATGAAAAATAAACATAATGGTGAAAATATGAACAAGTAAAATATGAGCAACTAGCAAATCAAAACCACACATTCTTCCAAATTAAGGACTACCACTTCCAATAGTCCCAATTCATTGTAGTATTAATATAGCACTTTAATAAGTTTTATGGATGAACAGTGAATTCCACATTCAGTATAAGATAAGGAACTGAGTTTTCAATTGCAATTTCCTGTGTGAATTTCAAAAGCTTCCAAAGCAGTATTTATAAACGGAATTCTATTTTTTTAACCAAAATTTTTTTCAGATACCAAACTTAATGTAGTATTACCTATGCATTTCAGTGCTGATTATTTTAAACCATAAAATTTCTCTTTGATTAAATCCATTTATGCTTCAAAGTCTATCAAAATGACAGGTGAAAAATAGAAAAAAATTATTTCTAGTTCATAATACAGTTGAAGTTTACCCTTAGAATTATTTTCTTGTAGTGCCATGTAACTAAAGTAGGACTTTGAATTTCAACTCTTCCTGGATGAGCTGTGATTAGATCCTGGGCGAGTTGCATTACCTGTCTAGCTTCATTTCCCCCATCTATAAATCAGGGATAATAACATATACCTTAAACCATTATTTTAGGAATTCAATAAAATAGTGTACAAAATTTGCCAAATATGAAATAGCATAGTTACTGTGCACATTACTGTTGTTTAGTGTTGTTATTTCCTATCAGTAGTGTTTTGGAAAATAGCATGACTAATCAATTGACTAGAAGAAACATGGTCTGAAAGATAACATGTTGGCCATTTATATTCACCATGGAAGTTTCCATGATCGTTAATGTGACTGTTTAATATGTAAAATATCTGGTGCTCTCTAAGGTTTTAAGATATGGCTTAAAAGTAAATATCAATTTCTTAACATTGGCCCATTGATTTTTCCACAGCTTGCATATGTAGTAATATTTTGAGATAGCAGTTCTAATTTGCCTATAGATTTCATGTGTAATATTATGAGGTATTAACTGTGGGTTTTTTCCTCCCTCGGCTTCCTTGCTTTAGTTACATTTTCCTGATCATTTCGGTAATAGCACCTAGCTCGCCAGGGTGAAGATACATACTGTTGAGAATTAAGGAGTTATTCACTATCTTCTAGCTTCATATCAGGACTTTTTAAAGTCTGTGGTAAAAACAATATTCTTAAAGCATAGCTTTAGAAGACTCATAATTGGACAAGGAAGTTGATTGCATTAACTAGAGAAAAGACCTTCAGGTACAACACTGACAGAAGATGATGCTCAAGACCAGGAAGAATGGATTATTTCTGCAGAGGTCAGTAACATCAGTGACTGGCGCTTGGACGAGAGCCTTGCCCCTGATGACAAAGCAATTTAAATCCCCCAGGAACTTACCATTTCTAAGGAGAAGGTAATGAGGATGAGAATGATGAACTGTGTGTTTACCCCAAGGAGAAAGTTTAAAACCAGAAATATGTGAGAAAGACCATGAGATGGTTTGTATATCATTTGTGTACCCAAAGGGTTCATATGTTGAAGGCTTGGTCCTCTGTGTGTAGTCCTGAAGTGGTGGGACCTTTAAGAGATGGGTCCTAGTGGAAGGTCCTTAGGTCCTTGGCGATTGCATAGTTCTCCTAGGATCTCTATTAGTCCCCAGTGGCTCTTTAGATTCCCATCTTGCAATGTTATCTGTCATTCCTACACATACTCCCACCATGATGCCATCTGCCATGAGGTAATGTAGCCAAAAGGGACCATTGCCCTTGCCAGAGCTGGTAGACTTTGGCCTCCCAACCTGTGGGCTAACTAAACTTCTTTTCTTTATCACTGAACAACCTCAGATATGTTGTTATAGTAACAGAAAAGAGAAACAGAACACTAGGCTGAAGATGTCATATTCTAAGCTAGGTTTTACAGAAATAAAAATAAATAACTTCAATTTTCCAACCTTGGGCTTTATGATGGGGCTAAAATATCATATCATTAGGTTTGAGATCACCTCATGCTTTAGTTCTTCTTGATTAATATTAAACTTTCCACTATCTGAAATTGTTTTAAAGATTAGAGAGGAAAGATGCTTTCTTTCAAATAATTTAACTGCCACAAAATTAAAAATAGTTGCATTAATTATAAATGATATTTTTAAAAAATTGTATTATCTGAAGTAGATTAGACCTATTGCTTTTGTGTGGGGGAGGTACTGGGGATTGAACTCAGGGACACTTGACCACTGAGCACCATCCCCAGTCCTATTTTGTATTTTATGTAGAGACAGGTCTCATTGAGTTGCTTAGCACCTCACTTGTGTTGAGGCTGGCTTTGAACTCATGATCCTCCTGCCTCAGGCTCCCAAGCCACTGGGATTACAGACCTGTACCACCGCACCCAATATTACATGCTTTTTATCTTTATTTTAAAATAAACTTTCACACATATGACTGTAAGGAACCAGCTTGACCTGACTGCAACCATCTTGAATTGAAGTCACCATGGTTGCCTCTGAGAAACCCTGGCCTGTTTTCCCTACATAGTTTTCCAGCAGATGATAGGTAAACAAAATCACTAGAGAGGCATGTGAAGTTTTATGACCAGACCCTGGCACTGTCAGTTCCAGGAATATGCCTGACATCTTTGGTATTAGCTTGAGGTAAATCCAGGTATACTTCAACTTGCATGAAAGCTACTCTTCAAGCTCCCCGCCGACCCACGTTGCTATGAATTTACTAGTCTTGTTGTCATCCTTCTGTCAATCCATGCTTCTGTCAATAAGTCTCCAATAACTTGTAATCTGTGTGCACTCTTGGATCTATCTGCCTCTTTTTTTGGTCTTGTCAATATTCACCTAATTTACTCAGTTCTTTCACACTGGATTTTTCTGAAACAATAACTCAAAGTCTTATTTATCATGTGCAAATATTTTGAATCTCATTATAAACTTAAAAAGTTTAGTAAAATTTTCTTTTATAAGCTATAGCTAAAATTATGAAGTATAAATATAAGAACTCTTAACAGAAATTATATTAAAATATACTTATATGATCAGCATCTGGTTCAAACTTATCTCCAGGTAAACATAGAGGATACTCCTTACAATCTGTAGGTTTAACCATTTTCATTTGTAGATGTGTTTCTGAGTCATGGACCAAAGCTGATTATGTTACAGGATAAGCCATTTGAAGTGTTAACCGTAGTAAGCCATGCTAAGCCATGATAAGACTATTAATGTCAGACATAATGAGATTATTTATATCAGGTTTTATATCAACTACACTCTTACTGAATCTAAGACACATAGAAAGGTGAGGAGAAAAAGGATTTGAAATGTCCTTTTGATGTTGCTTTGAAATAATTTAATCCTACAAGTGAATATTTAAAACAGTATCTTCAATAATTAATATTTTGTTTTTGCTTCTAAGTATTTGACTCAATGGAGTCATGAAAGGGAGCATCTTTATTTCAAAAGAACAAGTTAACATCTGATCAATTGCCATGGACATAATATTTACTTTTCTAGGAGAAAAAAAAATGTTTGTCTATACTTATTAACATTTCTTTCAAGAGCTCGCTTGTATGTTTGCCTTACATGATGTTGTAACTTTAGTCACAGTAGTAATAAAGAATTTATAGACAGAAAAATGAACAAAAAATATTATGCATTGCAAAACCCTAAAATATGTTATTTAATAAGAAAGAAAAATGATTGCTACCTTCTGGATAAAAGAGAAATCTGAGTGAAATATCTGAAGCATTAAACATATAACAACATTATTGTGAATATTAATATTTATGAGCTACTATGAAGGCAGCAGTAAAAAGCATGATCTAATAAAAAGTTTGAAAACAACCATTTTTACTATCTCAACAATTTAAATTATTGAAAATTCGATTGTTTCTCTTCTTCTAAATGTTTACTTTGTAGGGTAGTGAATACAACATTGTTAAAATGTAAGCATAATATATTATGCATGCTTGAAATATTCACACAGTTTCTTCCACTATTTTCCTGTAAGCATTACTTTTATCTATCTAGTGCTATCCATTGTATGGTTGGAAGATAATTTAACAACATATAACTGATTCAAAAAAGGGAAAATACATCTGTCATTAAGACAGGCCTCTGCCAGTGGACGCTGGTTGTTAAGCAACCAAAGGGTTTTCTTAAAATTCTGTCCCAAAATTTTTGTTGTCATGGTCTGTGTTCCACGTTGCCAGATGGCAATGTTACTCTTTCATTCCAACACATTTTCTCAGTTCAGCTGCAGTGTTTTCCAGTTGTTGAATGTTCCATTGCCATTGTCTTCTATTTGACTGAAGCTTGTTCACCTGACAATGCAAACGCTTAAGAATTGCATCATATCTCTTATGTTGTACCTGTGATAAGAACAGTACACATCAACAGGGCTTGAGAAGAATAGTCAACAGCCATAAAGGATATTTTGACTACTCTAAGAGGAAAGCATTTGATTAAAAACTATTTGTTGTAAATAATAATGATAATAAATATAAACAGTAATTGTGTGATAACTATTTATTCAATACTTATTACAAGTTAGATGCTGCACTGCAAGCTTTCTACATATAATTAAATTCTCATAACACCTTATGAGGGGGGTATTATTATCCTCATTTTTCATGAAGAAACTAAAGATCAAAGAGTCATTTGATCACACTTTCATAGCTAGCAAGTGCTGATGGTGTTTGAGAACTGAACCCAAGTAAAGCATCCTTGATGGAATACCTTCCTACTTCTCAAGGCAGTTCCTAGCATTAAATTAAACTAAATTTATTCTGAGGCTGCTTCTTTTCTCTAAACAGCACCTTAACTTAGTATATGGAATGGTTTGGATTTGGAATGTGCCTCCCTCCAAAAAAACAAAACAAAACAAAACAAAAAAACCTCATGTGCTGAAAGCCTGGTTCCCAATGCAGCAAGGTTCAGAGGTGAGGCTTTTAGGCAATGATTGGATCCTGAGGGTTCTGGCCTCATCAATGGATTAATCCATTGATAGCTGAATGGAGGTCAGACCTAGTCGAAGGAAGTAGGTTACTGGGGACATGCTCTGGAGGGGTTTATTTTCTCCCTGGCCCCCTCTCCCCTCTTTTCTTCTCCTGCCTGCCTCCTGCCCAGCAGCTTCTTGACTGCCATGAATTGAGAAGGTGTCCTCCACCATGGTTTTCTGCCATGTTTCTACAATGGAGTCAGAGGACAGTAGACAGAGACCTCTGAAACTTGAGCCAAAATAAATTTTTCCTCCTCTAAGTTGTTCTTGCCAGGTATTTTGGTCACAGTGATGAAAAACTGACTAATACAGTGTATAAACTAATAGAGAACCTAACTTAGGAGTATACTTTTGCAACAAATAGCTGAGTCTTAGACAATTACAGTCACCATGCCTCAGTCACAGGCTGCCAACAGATCATGTTCAAATAAGGTCAACCAATCAAGTTTTTCTGCACCTCACTTCCATTTTCTGTCTAGAAATGCTACCTGCTCACATTATGGAAAGGAGCTCCTGAACCTCTGCTGGTTCTGAGAGCTGCCCAATTCACAAATTGTTCTTCATACTATTGAACTGTTAAATTTAATTTGTCTAATTTTTTTCTTGCCACCAGTTAATAGAAATGATTCCATTTCCTGTATCCAGTGGTTCACTGAAATAGAACCATACATTGATCTAAAGATCTAAGAGATAATGTAGTTTGTTTATTTACTATTAAGGGAATCAGTATTTATGCCGAGCCAGACAAATGATAACACCACAAGGCAATAAAGGACAACAGAAATTGGGAAGGTTGTGGTGTACTTCCACAAAAAACTAAAAGGTCAAAGTTCCTGATTTTCAATGTTGGCTATACAAGGAACACACATATTTTGTTTCTTACAACCATAGAATCCATCCTTTAAAGTGTACAATTCAATGAGTTTTAATATGGTCACAGAGTTGAACAACCTTTGCCACAATCAATTTTAGAGCACTTTCATTATACCCTAAAGAACTGAAGTACCCATTAACAGTTTCCCCTTCGCCTACCCTCATCCTATTCACTAGGCAACCACTAATTTACTTTCTCTTTATATAAATTTGCCTACATTTCATTATAATGGAATCATACAATATGTTTTTTTTTGTGACTGAATTCTTTGACTTAGCATAATGTTTTAAGGGTTGTGGTGAGCATGTATCAGTACTTCATTTCTTTATTCTGTTAAATAATAGCCTATTATATAGTCTACCACATTTTATTTATCCACTTCATCAGTTGATGGATGCTTGATTTGTTTCCACTTTTTAGCTATTATGAATCATGTTGCAATGAACATTTACATGCAAGTGTTTTTATGGGTATGTTTTTACCTTTCTTGGGCATATGCCTAGGAGTAGAATCAGTATGTCATATGACATTATCACTTGATAATACCATATAACCAATGTATGTCATGATATGAGGTGTCCCCTGAAAAGCTCATGGTATTCAGCAATTCAGGGATGTTCAGTGGTGAAATGAGTACATTAGGAGAGGTGTAACTTAATCAGTGGATCAATCCATTTGGATGAATAATTTGAATGGATTATTAGGTGGTTAACTGTAGGCAGGTGGGATGTGGCTAGAGAAAGTAGGTCATTGGGGCATGCTCTTGGAGATTAGATTTTGTCCCTGGCTCCCCACTCTTTTTGCTTCCTAGATGCCATGAACTGAGTAGCAGTCCTCTGCCACACCCTTTTGCCATGATGTTCTGCCTCATATTAGACCCACAATACTGGAGTCCGCTGACTATGGATTGAATCTCTGAAACTGAGCCCAAAATAAACTTGTCCTCCTCTAAGTTGTTCTTGTTGGGTATTGTCACAGCATTGAAAAACTGATTGATGCATATGATAACTCCATGTTTAATCATTTGAAGAAATGCCAGAACTATTTTCCAAAATGACTCTACCATTTTACATCCCCACGAATAATGTGTGAAGGTTCCAATTTCTTCACATCTTTGTTACTATTATTTCTTTTTGGTCTTGGCTATCCTCAGGGCTGTGAAGTGATATCTCATTATAGCAAAACACCTATTTTTACATGAACCAGTACAATGAAAGAAATAAAAGACTTAAGAAAGCTCTCTATTTTATATACATTTTAGGGGTGCTCTAGCACATCAGGAAGGTGGTTTTTGGTCAGTTCAAAGAAGAATTAAGTTGTCAAAATGCTAATTCACCAAATGGATTAAAATAGCTGAGTTGACAAAACCATACTTACAGTCTAAGAGGGCTATAGGCAGCCAAGCTTCTTAGTTTCTGAGGCCTTAGGACCACGCCCCTTCTCTCTACCCTCAGGTTTTCTTCCTACCAGGACCCATATCAGGCTATTTGCTGAATCTCCTCTCTGCTTCTCTCTTTTTTTCCCAACTTCTTCCTTAGCCTAGGAGTTCTTTTCCTTGATTTTGCCATGGGTTCTTTTGACAATATAATGAAGACTATGGATTCCTTCACAGAATGTTTGTTAAATGCATAAAATAAAATATACAGAATTGCAAAGGAAACTAATTATGTTGAAATACATTTCTGCAGCAGCAACAGAGAAACCGGAAGAGAAACAATCTAAGCATTTAAAAATACTGCAGTAAAAACAAAGTGAGAATCTGTCAACTAACATTTCACATAAATTGCTATAAACTTTTATATATCATTTTAAGTTTTCAGTTTTTGTTATTTCTGAAAATTTAGATAATTTATTCCAACTGGTGAACTAGGCTTGTTGATCTATTGACTAAAAAATTAAACAACCTTAAAATATTAGAAATAAATTAGTATAATTTGAAATATATGAAATAATGGAACTATATCCAAAAGAAGTTTCAAATACATTGAATATATTCAAGAGGATATGTATCCATTGATACATATTATATCCAGTCTCTCTCTTTCTCTATGTATACATATATATAAAATCTAATAAAATATTTTAATAAAATATGGTTACCAAATAGGCTTAAATTCATGTTTATCAGATGTATTAATAGTAATAAAATAACTAAAACAAATTTTTGGTTAGTAAATTTGGTCAGCTGCAAATTGGCCCACTTCTAAAATTATCCTCCAATAATTAAGCTATGAAATTAATACACAATGGTTCAGAACAAAGATGTGCAGAGTCCCATTAGTAGAACTAGATTACTAACCATACTTAGACTTCAGGAAGGCATTAATACATCTAAAGGAAGAAAATATCTTTGGGAGGGTTTTATAAAGAGAGTATTAAAAAAATAGGCAAGTGAAGAAGGAAGCATGTTTTGGGAGTTCTATCTTGGAACTATCTGGCAAGTATAGCTTTGTTTTGGAGATTGGCAACTTGAGCACCCAGAGCCAAAGGTTAAGAACACTCACACTCAGATGACTGACACAAGTGCCATGATCACTAATCAACCTTGTGATAATGTGGCTTCCAAAGCAATATTTTCCCTACAGGAAGAAGCAGCATTGATGACTGCCTTAGGTTACCTGGTTTCCTTGAAAGATTTATTATTTTAATAAATGGGCATTTGAGTTTTATATATCAGTTACTTGTAAATGATACCAGCATCTTTCCACGATTACCTGATGGAGACACTAACAAGTTAATGTTTCTAAGTTCACAAAGCTAAAAAGCAGTTTTGACTCAGAGGTGACTCCATGAAGGCAAAAGTCACCTTATGAGCTTTCTTAGAGGCCAGTCATTTGTTGAGCCTCTACAGGTAGCATTCTGATTTTGATATGTGTCTTAAAATTAAAACTTGATTACCATTAATGAGCTAAGGATGTAGTGGTTCTATAGAGAAAAAAGCTTTATGGGGACTGGGGTTGTAGCTCAGTGGTAGAAGGCTTGCTTGCCTAGCACATGTGAGGCATTGGGTTTGATCCTCAGCATCACATATAAATAAATAGGGGGGAAAAAAGGTATATGTCCATCTACAATTAAAAAAAAAATTTTAAAAAAAGCTTTTTGACCCTAGAACATGATTACTTTTACTTAGTTATTATTGCCACCCAAGCAAAAATAAAACCAATAAAAATATGTGTGGTACTCACAAATCACACTGAAAAAAAGTGAACAAGGACCTATATAATAAGAATAATACCCTGATCTCATTTCCTACTAATTTTGTCTTCATTTGCTTTACTCTGGACACCCCGTGTTTCTATTCCTTGAGCCTAGGCATGTTCCTATTTTAAATCTTTGCACTTGCATTTCCTTTTGCCTAGAAAGTTCTTCCTTAGATATTTATATAGCTATCTCCTTCACATATTTCAGGGTGTTCCCCAAAAGAGACTGTCTCCATTGTTTTGTTCTTAATCCTATTCTTACCTAACATGCTGTGTACATCTTGTTTTTGCCTGTCTCTCCAATTATAATGCAATTTCCATGAGAAACAGATTTTTATTCATTTATTTTTTCACTACTCTATCATCAGAATCTAAGAGAGTAATTGACATGTGATAAGAACTCAACACATGTGTTGAATGAACTAATGAATAAATGAATAAAACAAGGCAGTTCTTGTAAACCAAGAATTACACTACATTAAGACCTACAAGTTAATTGAATTGTTGCCCTATCTTCAGCAGAATGTTATGTGAAATATATGGCTAACGTCTATATTGTTCAGAATTTCTCCATATATGTAGCACACAGTATCATTATTTACAATGGAGAAAATACTGTACTTTAAACTCTTGTAGCTCATTTGCTATATCATTCAACATCTCTGCCTCAGAAGTCAAATCAAAAAAGGACAACTAAATGTTTTTATGGGGATATAAACACAGAGATGTTTAAGTGTGAAGTTCAATGATTTCTTATAAATTTAAACACCCATAATGTGTGTATCCGTAGCTCATTGTTGTATAATATATATAGCATATATAGTATTCCATTTGTGAATATACCACAATTTATTTATTCAGTCTCCTTTTTAGGAGCATTTTGAATGTTTCTATTTGAGAGCTATTAAGAATAAAGCTGCTAGAAGACCACAAAAAAAGTTTAAGGTATGTTTTCATTTTTTTCTTAAGAAAACATCTAGAAGGGGAATCACTGCAATGTAATGTAGATACATGCTAACTTTTTAATATTTAAGTATAATTCTTAATTTTTACTAACTTTGCTTATTAGTTTCTAATAGTCATTTTGCAGATTCTTTAAGATTTTCTTCGTAATCCATTATGGTATCTGTGAATAATGACATTTTACTTCTCTTATTCCAGTCTTCATGACTTTATAATTTTTCTTGCCTTGTAACACTGATTAGGACTCCAGTATAATGTTAAATAGGTGAGGTGAGAAAGATTCCTTCTATTCTTAATTTTCTGAGAGTCATTACTATAAATGAGTTGAATTTTGATTATTGCTATTTCTGAAACTAAGTTGATTATATCTCTTTTAACTCTGTCATGAGTATGTAGTAAATTACAGTGTTTGATTTTGAAAGTTGAACCATCCTTGCATTCCTGGGATACTTCCAGTTTTGTTATAATATATTAGTCTTTTTACATATTGATAACTCAATTTGCAGAATTTTGTTAGGGATTTTTGCCTATGTACATGAGGGACATTGGTCTATAATTTCCTTTCTAGTAAGGTTCCTGTTATTTTTTTTGTATAAAGTTTATTCTGAGTTAGGAAAAACTCCATCTTCCATTTTCTGCAAGAGTTCATATAAGTTGAGTATTTTTTCTTCCTTAAATGTATGACTAGAATTCACCAGTGAAGTAGTGTCAGTCTGGAGTTTTCCATAATGGGTGGGTTTTAATTTATGAATTAAATTTCATTGATTCCTACCTCACACCATTTATAAAACTTAATTTGAAGTAGATCATAGGTGTAAACATAAAAGCAATTTCTTCTTATGTTAGGGTATGTGGTTTTATTCCCAAGGAATTTGTTTCATTTAAGTTGTCATGTTTATTGACAAAGTTGATCAGAATAGGTTTTTGCCTGTATATTTTGAAGCTCTATTTTTCTGTTTACTTTGAGTTAATGAAGTATTTTTTATTGTTCTACCTGATTTATTCCTTTATCTGTTTTACTATATCTATACCCATGTATGTTTTTAAAAATAAGTTGCACAATTTACAATAGCTGAGATATGGAATCAACATAAATATCCATCATTGTATGAACTGATAAAGAAAATTGGTGAATTGGCCAACTTCATATATATCCAATTAAGTTCTATTCTGCCACAAAAAGGACAAAATCCTGTCATTTGCAACCACGTGGATGAATCCAAAGGACATTAAGTGAAATGAACCAGGCATAGAGAGACAAATATATGATCTCCCTTGTGGAATCTGAAAGAATTATCTTGTAGAATTTGAGAGTACAATAGTGGGGTGACTGGAGGTTGGGTAGGGGAAGGTTAGTCAGTGTGTATAACATTATAGTTAGGAGGAATAAGTTCTGGGTTCTATCACATAGTAAGAGTAGGATGACTATAGTTAACAATATATACTGTTTAAAAATAGCTAGAAGAGAGTTTTGAATGTTCTCATCATGAATAAATGTTAAATGTGTAATCACCATGATTTGATCATTAAAAATATATGCACGAAATAAAACATCATTTTGTGTCCTATAAATAGTTGTAATTATGTTGTGTCAATTAAAAGTAAAAATAAAACAAAAAAGTCATTTTAAAAAGTCACTATAGGAATTTTAATGTGAACACTTAACATATCATAATCTGTCTTTAATGAAAATTATATCAGTTCATATAAATGTAAGAACTCCATAATGAAAAGATATTGAGATGTAGCTTACTGTATGTATGTTATAAAACCCAAAATACATTATTGTTTTGAAGTGTCTATTGACTTTTAAATAATTCAAGGAAAGAAAAATACTCATTTTGATGTATTATTTCTATTTTTTCTTTTATCTGATTAAAATCTCTCTTTTTACACATGATATCCACCTTTACCTGTAGAATATATTTTCGGTCTTTATCTAACAATTTCTAGGTCAAATAGTGCTCTAGTGGTTATTTAATTATTTTCTTAGCTATGGGTAATATATTTCAGTTTCTTCACATATCTAGTACTATTGTATTACTAATTGAACCTTGTATATAACCAGAGTTGTAAATGCTGGATTTTGTTATTTTTCTCTGAAAGTGGTGTGTTTTGTTCTAACAGTTAAATTACTGGTGGATCATCCTGAACTTTGAGACTTTTTAAACACTTAGAGTGTCTTTATTTGAATTTGTCCTTAGATCTAGCCCTTATCATTAGTCCAGTTATTGTCTTAGATTTTAGTTCTGGATGTGGTCTTTATTTCTAAGGTTTGCAGAAGTGGGAAACAGGCAGATTCTGTAGTGGGCACATGCTAAAATCTCTCCTCAGCTCATCAGCATCCTATTGTTTCCTAACTATGTTCCTTGAAGTTTTATCCCCCATGCACATGCAGTTCAAGTTACAGGCAAGGATTTGAAGGGAATTAATATGGCGATTTGAGGTTCCCAATAGTGTCAATTTTGATATTTATCCAATTCCATGAGGAAGGACTAAGAAACCATAAAACAGTATAAAATTAATTCAAATGTAAGGTATTATTTTTGTTTTCATTAAGAGAAAGTATTAACTCATTGACTCCAAAATGTCAATTCAGCAAACATAGTAAGTATTCAGATATTATTTCAGAGTTATCATAAGTGGTATTATTGCTGCTCAATGTAAGTTTTTATAGGTATTCCATGTCTGGGATGTTGTAATGAAATGGTTTAAGTAACAGAAAGAGCTTGGACCATATGACTATTATGACTATAATTCTAATTTTTGGTGAAAAGGGTGTGTACACTTTGGTATCACTCAACATTAATAATGAGAAACTAACTCTTAATAATGAAAAACTGAAAACTGTTTAAATGTTCATCAGTGGTAGTATGGTTATATAAATTAAGCTAAACTATACTGTGGATTATTTTTTTATTGTTTGTTCTATTGAGTTATACAGAATGCATTTTGATTCATGGTACACAAATGGAGTACAGCTTTTCATTTCTCTGGTTGTACATGATGTAGAGTCACACCATTCGTGTAATCATACATGTACACAGGGTAATGTTTGTCTCATTACACCATCTTTCTTTTTTCCTCCCCCCTCCCCTCCCCTCATTTTCCTCTATTCAATTCAGAGTTCCTCAATTCTTCCCTTACCCACTGCTTGATAAATACTCCCCCGCACCCTATTATGAATCAGCATCCACTTATCAGAGAAAACATTTGGCCTTTGGTTTTTTTGGATAGGTGTATCTCACTTAGCGTGATAATTTCCGACTCCATCCATTTACCTGCAAATGCCATAATTTCATTCTTCTTTATGGCTGAGTAATATTCCATTGTGTATATATATCACAGTTTCTTTATCCATTCATCTATTGAAGGGCATCTAGTTTGGTTCTATGATCTAGCTATTGTGAATTGAGCTGCTATAAACATTGATGTGTCTGTGTCACTGTAGTATGCTGATTTTAAGTCCTTTGCATATAGGACAAGGAGTAGGGTATCTGGTTCAAATGGTGGTTCCATTTCAAGTTTTCTAAGGAGCCTCCATACTGCTTTCCAGAGTGACTGTACCAATTTTCAATCTATGGATTATTTTGTAACAGTTAAAAAGAGTATAGTGGGTCAATATGTACTACTAGAAAAAAATCTACAAGAGAAATTCTTAAGTATATCAGTGGCAAACATATATAGGTACATTTATATAATCTCCTACCTATAGGGGCATGGGGTGGTGGTGGTGTGGTAGTTTATATGTGTGTGTGTAGCACTAATAAGAGGGGAGGGTGATGAAAAAAAGACTAATGGGATAGGAAGTGGTTTTGAAGGAACTATAGCCTTACCTTTAATATTTTAATTTTTATCAAGGAGAAGGTCTTCCTAGATATAAAAAATATTTTAAATAAACTTGGAAGAAACAGAATCCAAACAGACTTGAATTCGTATCTTGCTCTGTCACTTATCTTTAGCTGTATAACTTTGTATGCATTATATAATTTTCTGAAATTCTGTAAGATATGTTATGAGGATTTAAATGAGTTAGCTATATAAAGTGCTTGATAGATACCACAACTCAAATAATAATACTTACCATTTGTTCTTCTACTTGCTACAAAACAGAATAATTTGTTACCATGTTATCTGGCTATCTACTTGAACAATTCTTATGGTGCCTTTAGGTCACCTTTTCCCCCTTGTTTCTCTGGGGTTTTCTCATAGGACTGGCTTCTAGCTATGTAATCATTCTGCAGCTGACATCAGTACATGAATGCATTAGTCAGTTGTACAGCTACATGTTGTATTGTATCAAGTTATACAAGCTTTGTTCATGACCTGTAGTAGCTCTGAAAATGCATCACTTTTTTCCCCCTATCCTTTCAAAATTTGAGATCAGATTTGTACAAAATTTAGGCAAGAGTAAACCATTAATGCTTTGCACAATGTCTGTTATCACAAAATACTGCTTGCAGCACTCATCATTTGCTAAAAATGTCTGAACTGCTCCAGTCTCCTCCTGGATTTGGCAAATAACACTTTCCTTTTCTTTTTTTTTTTTTTTTAACTTTGAACTAAAAATCACTGATTGTTGCATAATACTTTGTATTTGAATCTTTGTATACTTTGTATTTTTGCTTTCCCAATTTTTCCCTCAATGACTCATAGCTTATCTTTATTCTCCTCTCTTATCTTCAGTTCCCTTCTTCCAAAATATATAAAGACAGACAATGGACAGGAGAATAAAATGATATTTGGGGATAAATATTTGGAAATACTTTTTTCATTCAGTGACCTAGAAATACTAAAAATATTTATTTGACAGAAAAAAAACCCACTAAAATCTAAAAAACATTTTCATTTTTTTCTGAACCAAAAATATAAAAGAAATATTACCATAAAAACTAAAATATGCAATGCACAAAAAATGCATTTGAAAGCATTAAAAATTAGAGCAAAAGAATGTCATAATCCAGGCAAAAGATGACCTTTGAACTTTATACCAAGGCAGTCTGAAAAGATATTCAGAAGGGATAGAAAAAAAGATTCAAAAGAAGAAATAAGTAATAAAAATCTTCTGGTATTTGAATTTATCCTCTTTTTATAAAAAAAATGGTTGTTATGAGAAGTAGGTTACTCAAATCAATGACCAATTCACATCAGGCAGTTATTAAAATTATTGAAAAAATACAGTGTTCTCAAGACAATAATGTGACTATATTTGTCCTTCAGTTTCATAAATTTTTATAGAGAATCTTTACTTCTTTAAATTTTCATTTTTGGCTCTAACACTGTGATGAAATTGAGGACTGCTTTTAAATGTTTTAGAAGTAATAGAACTAAAATTAAAAAGCATAAATGAATCTTAAGAGAGGTGTCCCTATTATTAATGTTTAAAATGTTATTAAATTTCAGGACTAGAAGTTCTATGATAAAAGCATTTAAAAGCAGAAGTCTTAACTTCACTGACAGTTCTCAAGATCTAACATCAGTGGCCACTTACCTCACACTATATCATTTAAAATACTAATTTACATTACCGCTTCTGGCAAAATAGAGATGTATTTCATGTACCTATTCTTCCTGATAAGTATAAAACAAACATCAGAAGCTTCTGAAAGTTGAAGAGAAGAAAGCAAACTGCCTAGGGATTTCAGGACAAAAGGAATAATATGGGTTTTTCCTATATATCCCAGAGAAGATTCTGGAAATGCCAATAAAAGCAGATAATGAAAGTCCCAAGGAAAGCCTGCTTTCTCTAGCCAAAAGATGAGGAAAATGGTAGCCTAGTTAGACAGAAAATTTTTAGGCAGAAACTCCTTAAAGTCAAATACCACAGGAAGGAAAAAAACCCTCTGGCATTTCTATCATCCACACTGGTAAAGACTCAGTGGAATGTCTAAACAACTATCACTGCTAGCTATAACAATGTTCCCAAATTCTGATTCTGGGGTGGAACTGGAGGGCTAATTGGGGAGTCATGAGTTTCAACACCCTCTGGGCAATAGCAAGCCACATCTGGTACTCAGCAGAACTCATCTAAAGATCCTGGGCTTCTGCCCTCATCAAGTAGTAATAATTCCTTTCCTTGCTTGAGTAATGTCAGAGGAGACCCAGTAGAGTCTGAACTTTCATCACTACTCAGTAGTAAAAAGACCATTTCCAGTGTGGTGGAGACTATTTGGGGAATGAGCAGAGGCCTAGAGGCCAGCCAACAGCCCAACTCCAGCAGTAAAAAGCCCTTCCCCTTCTGTGGGTGTCAACAGACACTGATAGGAGGATCTGGACTTAATTACTACCAGGAGTAATGAAGATCCAGAATCTTGAAACATAATATTCAACATGTCCAGATTTAAATAGAAAACCACTCATTCATACCAAAATCCATGAAGATCTCAAACTGACTAAGAAATGACAACATGCACTAACCCCAGAATAACACAGAAGTTACAATTTTCTGATGATCATTTTAGAGCTATCATCGTAAAAACGCTTCAACATACAATTACATGCCTCAAAAATACAGAAAAAAAGAAAGTCTTGGCAGAGGAATAGAAAATAAAAGACCAAAATAAAAATTGAAGAACTAAAGATAAAATAACCAAAATGAAAAATTTTCATGGATTTCAACAATAGCTGGAGGTAACGGAATTTAATAAACTAGAAGAAAAAGCACTGAAAGCACTCAGTTTGAGAAATAGAGAATAGATTGAAAAAGGGAAAGGAACAGAGCCTCAAGGGCCCATGAAACTATAACAAAAGATCTAACTTTTGTGTCATTCAAGTCCTGCAAGGAGAGGGCAAAAAGAAGCTGAAAAAGTGTTCATATAAATAATCGATTAAAAATCCCAAATTTGGCAAAAGGCATAAATTTTCAGAATCCAAAAGGTGAGAGAGCCACCACTAGATAAATTTAAATAAATCTATGTTTGAACATGTCATAGTAAAATTTATGAAAATCAGAGACAAGAAAATCTTGAAGAAACAAAACCAAACACTGGTGTAGGGGAAATGTCTACTGACAGGATATTTCTCATCAGAAATCATGAAAGTCAGAAGGGTTCCTGTAGTGCACTATTTTTCAACTACAGAAAGAACTGTTAACCCACAATTCTATATCCTATATATAGCAGGAACATTCTTCAGGAAAGAAGGGGAAACCAAGACATTCTCAGACAAAAAAATAAATTAAAAAAAAGAATTTGTCACCAGCAGACCTACCCTAGGAGAATGAATTAAGAAATTTTCTAATGAGAGAGGAAATTATAAAAGAAGGAATCTTAGAATATCAGGAAGGGAAAAGAAGCAGCATGGAGCAAACTAAGGCATAAAACAGGGACAGATGGAGAAGTCATAGTGAAAATAATGGGTTTCTTTCTGAGGTGAAGAAAATTTTTAAAATTAATATTAATGATGGTTACATGGATCTGTAAATATATCAAAGCCACTGGAAAATACTTTGAATGGTGAATGGTATGTGAGTTATTTTTCAGTAAATCTGTTTTCAAAAATTGGCTGATGAAATTGAAGTTGCCTATGAAAGGGGCACAAAACAAATTTCTGAACATGCTGGGAAAGTTCTATGGATCTAGATGATGGTAACACAGATGTATATTTACATTAATCAAAATTAAAATCAAGTCAAACAAACTGGAAGTCCATATGTAGTAAAATGAAATTTAACCCCTATCTTTCACCTTGCACAAAACTCAACTCAAAAGTGGATCAAAGACCTAAGTATTAGACCAGAAACACTGCACCTACTAGAAGAAAATGTAGGTCCAACACTCCAAAATGTCATCTTAGAAACTGACTTTCTTAACAAGACTCCTAAAGCACAAGAAGTAAAATTTAAAAAACCAATACATGGGATGGTATCATACTGAAAAAGCTTCTTCACAGCAAAGGAAACAATCAAAAGAGTGAAAAGAAAGCCTACAGAATGGGAGAAAATCTTTGCCACTTACACCTCAGATAAGGCGTTAATTTCCAAGATAGACAAAGAACTAAAAAAGCTTAACACCAAAACAACAACAAAAGCAACAACCACAAAACCACCCAAATAATCCAATCAGTAAATAGGCAAAGGAAAATTTAAAAATACACAAGTAATTAAAAAAATCAAAGATTCAAAGCATGGCAATGCCATAAGCTTTTATTATTAACCAAACCATCAGAGTTATAATAAAATATAGTATTTATATAATTTTTAAAAAAGTGTAAGAAAAAATGTTCAACATCTCTAGCAATTAGAGAAATGCAAACTAAAACTACACTGAGATTTCACCTCACTCCAACCAGAATGGCAATTATCGAGAACACAAGTCACAATAAATGTTGGCAGGATGTGGGGAAAAGGGTACACTCATACATTGTTGGTGGGACTACAAATTAGTGCAACCACTCTGGAAAGCAGTATGAAGATTCCTCAAAAAACTAGGCATGGAACCACTATTTAATCCAGTTATCCACTCTCCATTTTATACCCAAAGGAGTTAAAATGCGCATACTACAATGACACAGTTACTTTAATGTTTATAGCAGCACAATTCACTATACTTAAGCTATGGAACCAACTTAGATGACCATTAACAGATGAATAGATAAAAAAAAAATTGTGGTAATATTATTGGAATGAAATGGAATATTATTCAGCAATAAAGAATTACTTTATGACATTCACCAGTAAATGGATAGATCTGGAGACTATCATGCTAAGTGAAATAAACCAACTCCCCAACACCAAAGGTTGAATGTTCTCTCTGATATGTGGATGCCAATCCACAATAAGGGGTTGGGGAAAACACAAGTTCAGTGGATTAGACAAAGGGGAATGAAGGGAAGGGAGGGGAATGGGAATGGGAAAGACAGTGGAATGAATCTCACATAATTTTCCTGTGTACATGTATGAACACACCATAGTGAATTTCATCATCTTGTACATCCACAAGACTGGGATCCTAATTAGAATAAGATATATTCCAAGTTTGTATAAATATATCAGAATGAATTCTATTGTTATGTATAACTAAAAAGAACATAAAAATAAAAAAAAAGTCAAACATTTATAATTTGTGTCCTTATGACAATTGTGCCTTGATAAAACATGTCAGCATAAGAAAATTTCCAGGTAATCTCAAATTTCTTTCCAAAATGCTTTTAACAATGTATACTCACACTAATAGTGTTTTAAAATTCAGGTGTTCTACATCTTACCAGCTTCAATACTGATAATTTAGTGGCTAAATATGGGAACTTGTTGTATTTTTGAATCTTCAATCTCTTATTATTAATGGGATTGGTCATATTTTCCATTATTTTTGGATATTTGTGTTTCAAAAAATAATTCTTGCCATATTATTTATCCATTGCTTAGCTGGTTTGACAGTTTCTTTTTCTTATCATTTTATATGTGTTAGAAATATATTCGAGTTGAGTCTTGTCTTCTCTATTGTTAAGGTGTATTTCCTCAATCTAAAATCTCATGATATATTTGAAGTGAAAGTATTTAATCTTAGAGTTTGTATGTTTGTCTTTTAAAAGAAATGCTTCTTTCTGACACAGATAATTAAGTTTTCCCCTATATTTATTTAATATTCTTTAGAAAAGAAAGTATTATGATGTTGAAATCCAATTTTATTTTAACATTCGCATTATTTTTTCTAGATAGCCTTTTGTATATTCCATTTATACATGAGTTATTTTTAAATTTTTTTGTTTCATTAATCATTTTTTTCTTTTTCTGCCATCTATACACTATCTTACTATTTATAGTGTTAAAATAAATCTTGATGTCTAGAAGGGTGAAAAATAAAATAAAACCAAAAACCAACCAAACAAACAAAAACCTGACTTAAATTTCTAGTAAGCCATAAAATAAAATCATGGGTATTTGTTTATAGAGAATATGTAAAGGTGAGGATTTTATCTTTAATACCTCAGGTGTTTTTTTTTATTGCGTCAAATTAATCATAATCAAGTGAAAATATGTATCTTCTTATTTTCCATATTAATGCTGTAATGATGGAAATTATTTTACTATTAAAAGCATATTCTTTTCCATATTTGTTCCCCATTCACATAAACAATAATTGACTATAAAAGTCTGCAGGTGGTACCACACTACTTGATGAGAATTTAGTCTCATTTTTGATTTTGCACACTGTCTTTTTAAATTTGGCTCTTGATAATTACAAACATGCAATCAGAGAGATTTAGAATAAGGATGATTTCATTGTCTTCCACTTTATTTTGAGGAGATCTGATGTCTAGGAATTGTCATCTACTGTTGTTTGAATGTATTCACGTATCTGAACATCTTTGAATGAGGGGGTCTATCTATCTATTAATAATATCATTTATATTCTGAATTTTATGATTATTTTGCTCTCTAGTTGTTTTGATAAGAGTAAACTATGGAAATATGAATATAGTATAAGCTTAAGAAATGATCTTATAAAACATTGAAATCTCAATAAGACTTACCTCTATATCTTTTCTTAATTTTTCATGTCTCTTCTTTTCTTCCTCAAGAAAACAAGTTTTTTCAATGATAGACTCTTTTACAGTTATAATTTTATTCTTTAGCTTTGAAATATCTTCCTATATATTAATTAAATTTAAAATATACAAGTCAGAAAGGAATGGTCAATATAAATCCACAATGCTTAGTGTTGCCATAATTTAAGAAAACTAGATAAATTAAATTTTAATTTTGATACATAGGATTAGAATACTACTTCTATAGGTATACTGGATAAATGACTGCTATTCAAACAAAGCTACCTTAGTTTGAAAACTCAGAACTAAAAACAAATTAAAATAAGACAAAGGAAAGTGGTATTTATAGTGGCATCTGCCTAACAACAATGCAAAGGATGCTTAATTGTCTAGCAAGAAATGGCATTTTTAAGTTTGTACTTTTTATGGTCTTCAAAGAATAGTGAGAGAAATACAAAGATGCTTAAGGTGCAATTATTAATTCAGATTGTTTGCAGAACAGCATTAATCACACTAAATTGATTTGAATTGGTCTGGATGCATTAGCATAGAAACTAAAGCCTCAACCTTTTTCTGAATTATGCTTTCTGCAACAAATGGATTAATTGTTCACTGTGATTTTGTTTGACCATATATTTTTAGAAAAGCACAGTGAATTTGTAAATATTTCCTTTGTGCATTTGTACATTTGAGATACTTGTTATATAACTCATGTACTTATCCAAGTTTTTAAAAATTGTGAAGTTTCTGAATGTAGTAGAATAGATATGGACGTATTATTAACTTAATGAAAATTTATTATTTAATATATACTTATAAAAAGAATAATAGAAAAAGTTTTGATAAGTAATAATTCAAACCTGTACTTGTGTTATTTGGTTCCCTCCTGGATTTTGGAGATCTTGCATCAGTTCCTCTTTCATTGTCTTTAGTTTTTTAACTAGATCTCGTTTTTCACAGAGTTCAATCATAAATGACCATTTGCTTTCTATCTGTCCCAAACTATCTTTATGTGCTTTCATTTTTGCATAATAAGTCTTGTATTTTATCATATGTTCCTCAAAATCTTGTTGGGCTGCTTCTATATCAAACTTAAGCTTCACATTTTCTGTATATAAGGACTTGATTTGAGATTCCAGGCTTTCACATTGAAGTTTGGAATCCTTTATGGCAGCATCCTCCTGATAAATTTGCCTCTCTGTTTCTTTAGTTTCTGCAGAGACATCTGCTATTTGTTTTTCAAGCTCATGAAGTTCATTCTGTAATATATTTCAACATTATCATTATTAATTCATGGTATTCAGCATGAGAGGAAAGTAATTGTTTTGATCCATAATGCATGCAGGAAAATCACTTAACATAAAAATATACATTTATCAGAAATAGAAAAAAACTGATGCATAATAGAAGGAAATAAGCAATAATGTAACAATTGTTTTATTACCTCAGAAAGGTCCCAGAGTTACATATTTCTTACTTTTTAATATTCATCTCATTCTAAACACTAAAATTTTATCATTTTATTTTAACATTTTATGTGTAAAAATATTCAAATCATTTAACTATTTAATTAATTAATTGATTAATTATTAATTATTTTGGGGGGGTATCAGGGATTGAACTCAGGGACACTCAACCACTGAGCCACATCCCAGTCCTATTTTGTACTTTATTTACAGGCAGGGTCTCACTGAGTTGTTTAGCGCCTTGCTTTTGCTGAGGCTGGCTTTGAATTCATGATCCTCCCCCCTCAGCCTCCCAAGTTGCTGGGAGTACAGTCTTGTGTCACCAAAAGTGGCATATATTTAAATATTATATTTATGTGTGTCAAGGAAGACAATATAATAAAAATGATAAAACCCTGGCTTAAAAATTAAGACATAGGTCCTGCAAAACTTACTGCTGTTCACTAGTTTGTGTGATCATGCAAAACACAATTACCCATCTTGCCTTGCTTTCTTCATTTATAAAATGAGTATAAAGGTATCTACTTTACCTCTCTAGGGCATTTGGCATGGCTAACTGTTGCCTGCTTAAAAGGAGTATTCCTCGTATCCATACCACTACCCTTCTCTGGTTCTCCTTAGCTATCTCTGAGCATGTCTCCTTAATCTCAGTGATTTCTTCAAATATAGGTCTTCCTCAGAGTTCAGTAATTCATCATTTCCTCTTCTCACTCTCTACATAACCCTTGGGTTATCTTGTTCATATTTATATTTGCAGCTATGCATCTACTGATGACTCACAGAATAAAAGTGACTGTTGAGGGACTGGGGTTGTAGCTCAGTGGTAGAGCACTTGCCTACCATGTGTGAGGCACTGGGTTCAATCCTAAGCACCACAAAAAAAAAAAAAAAAATTAATTAAAAAATAAAAGTAAAGGCATTGTGTCCATATACAACTAAGAAAAATATATTTAAAAAATGACTGTTGAATTCTATATCCAGATGCCACTGGCCATCTCAAATTCATCATGTGCAAAAAGACTAATTCTTCCTCCCTCCCTAGCCTATTTTCCCCTTGTATTAGTTATCTATTGCCAGAACCACAAAACCTCAGTGACAGAACAATAAATAGGTGTTTGTTACTGACATTACTGGGAAAAGAAGGAATTGGCTGGGTGATTCACATGGTTGGAAGCTGTGGGGATTGGCTAGGTGGTTCCACACAAATCTCAAACACCTGAGTTGTGTGTGTGTGTGTGTGTGTGTGTGTGTGTGTGTGTGTGTGTTGCTGGGGATCAAATTCAGGGTTTTGCATGCTCGGCAAGTGCTCTGCCACTGAGTCACATTCTTGCCCCTGGGCTGATTTTCAAAACTGCTTTTAGGCAGAAACCTTTAAGTCCTCTTACACAGGAAACATTCATTTAGTTCCTTCTCTTGGCATTTTTGAAAAAGGAAAGAACCATATTGTTCCATGTGAAATTAGTCACAGAGTTTTGGATCCAGTTTCCCATGTAAAAGGTAAAAAGTGGGGAGGAAGTGTGTGAGTACTACAGCCCTCCACAGTTGTCATTATTATCCCCATTGTACAGATAATGAAACTGAGGTTCTGAGATGTTGAATAACAAAGGTAATTCATCATTTGACCAATAAGTGTCAAATCTTGGTTTTGAATTTAGGAATGCTACTCCTGCAGTTTGTAATTTTTATTTTTCTCTACTAGATCAGTGTATATAGGTGTACTGTGTCTTTTAAAAATATAGGTACATCTGAAATTTAAATATTTATATATTTAATAAAGAAAAAGAAATGTCTGCGGTTTGACTTGCTGTAAGACAATTTAGACTGGCTTTAAACTAGGCTGGCAGGGGTATCTTGATTTTACTTCATGTGTCCCGTATGCTCTAGTAGGACATACCAGGTATGTCTTTCTCATGATGATAGCAGATGCAGAAGAGTCAAAGCTCAACTATTTAAGAGCTTTTTAAAAGCTTTTGCTGGAATCATATCTGCTAATACCCCAGCAAGTCACATGATCAAAATCAGAGACATGGGGTGAAAGTATGTCCACCCATGATGGGAAAGCATTGTAATCATGTGAGGAAGGGTGTGGATATATTAAGGGATTAAAAATTGGTACAAAAATGCAAATTAACATAATCCTGTATTCCCCAAAGTACTTTGAGATACATCCTTAATTATTCCATTTCTTTGTAGCTAACTGTTCATTAAATTCTATAGATCCTCCCATCATCCTTCATTCTTTTTTCTATCTAGATGGTCATTCTCTTTAAATACATTTTTAAGTTTGGGAGGAAGGCATTGTATTAAAAAGGAGAATCGACTTTCAGGTTTTGGTGGGAAGTAGGTTGTGGGATAAGGGACAGGGAAAAGTTAAGAATGATTTTTTGGCTTTTGGGTATACAGGTGGAAAATGGTGCAGTGTATTGGAATCAGAAGGATCAGGGAGGGAACATGTTTGGTGTGTGTTGTGGTTTTTATATTAGGTGTTCCCTAAAAGCTCCTGTGTTAGTGCAGGAATGTTCTAAGGTAAAATGATTGGATTGTGAGAGCTTTAACCTTCTAATCAGTCCATCCTGTGTGAATGGACTGAATGGTAGACTATAGGCAGGTGGGGCTTGGCTGGAGGAGGTAGGTCACTGAGGTAGGTACTGGGAGGTGCCCTGGAAGTGTTCACCTTCCCTGTAACTCCTTTCCCACTTCCCTCTCTCTACTTCTTTGCCTCCATGTTTTCCACCATCCCCTTCCATTATTGATGTGGTGCCTCACCTTGGGCCCAAGACAATGGACTAAACCTCTGAGACGGTGGGGAAAATAAACTTTTCCTCCTCTAAACTGTTCTTGTTGAGTATGTTGGTCACAACAATGAAGACTAACACAGTGTGTAAAATATATCTAGCTGAGGTGTCTATTAGACACCCAAACAGAAATGTTGAGTGGGCATTTTAAATATTAGCACTGAAGACAAAAATTCAGGTTCACCAGCATATTGTATTTTTCAGTGTACTTACCTTTTTTGTCTCTGTCAGGAAAAGAACTGAAGAACTTTGCCTTTTAAATACAATGTACCACATTTAAAAAAAGACCCCTGCTGGGTCTTTGTCACAATTCAGCTTTATTATTATTCTCCGAACAGTCCTCCCTGATTCAACATCTAAATTAGCCACCCTTTTCCTTCCCCCAGTTACTCTCTAGACATTACCCTGTTTTATTTTATTTGTAACCCATCAATCTCTGAAATTATACCTGAAAAAAAAAATCTTCTTTATTGTTTACCTCCCCTAACTATAAAGTAGCTCTATGGCTGCAGGAATCTTTTCTGTCTTCATCACCACGTTCCCAATGCTTAAGATAGTACTTGCATGAAGTAGGTACTCAGTAAATGTTTATTAAATGAGTGATACACGTAGAATGGTCAGGAAAGGGATAGATATTCTGTCAGTTACTTTAGGATGTCGACTCTATTGATCAATATAGGGAGAGAAGAACACTACTTTGGTCATCTTCTCTTTTCTTAACTAATGTAATAGGCTGTTAAATTTTACTACTGGCTTTAATATCTTTTCCCTTCAATTCATTTCCATCGATACATTACTATCACTACTTTTCCCTCTTCTTCCTCCTCTTAATCAGTGTCTTCTTTTTCACCCTTCTCCTACTCCTCTTTTTCTTCCTCTTCTCCCATTTCTCACTCTCCCCCTTCTTCTCTCTTTTCTTTTCTTTTCAGCTTTTTGAGGTAAAATAGATGTAAAGAATGTGCACATATTTCAACTCTGCAATTTGATGAGTTTTGACATTTTTTATGTTCACAAAGTTGTCACAATTAAGATAATAAACATATCCATTACCCACAAATATTTTCTCCCTTTTATTTATTTTCCTTTCTCCTTCCTTCCTTCCTTCCTTCCTTCCTTCCTTCCTTCCTTCCTTCCTTCTTCCTTCCTTCCTTGGCACAAGGATATTCAATTGTTCCTCTACTATCTGATGAAAAAATTCTTCTTTTTTTTGGAATGAGGTAACTTTCAATGGACCTCTAGAAAGCTTCAGGATGGGGATTGGCTGTCAGAAAGGCTGAGACTTGATTGAAGTCCTGGACTTTCAGTCCTATCTACACTGCCCCAACCTCCTGGGAGAGGAGAACGGCTAGAAGTTGAGCTAATAATCAACCATGCTTACTTGATGCAACCTCCATAAAAAACTCTTAGATGATGAATTTTGGAGACCTTCCAGGTTGGTGAACACATCCAGGTTTTGGGAAGGTGGTGTGCTCCATAGGGAAGCTCTATGTACATCCCTTCCTCCACACCTTGTCCTGTGCATCTTCTCCATTTGGATGTTTTTTGAATTGTACCCTTATAATAAACTAGTAATAGTAAGTAAAGTGCTTTCCTTAGTTCTGTGATTCACTCTATAAAATTATTAAACCTTGGGTATGTATGGGGAGTAGCCACGGGAAACCCTTGTTATGGTCTGGATCTGGAATGTTCCCTAAAGTCTCATTCATTGAAGGTCTGGTCTCTAGTACAGCAAGGTTCAGAGGTGGGACTTTTGGGAAATGGTTGATCCTGAGGGCTCTGATGTCATCAGGGGAATAATCCACAGATAGCTGAATGGACTACTGCGAGGTAGTAAAAACTACGGGAAGATGGGGCATTTTGGAGGATATAGATCACTAGAGGCATGCCCTGAGAACTATCTGTCCCAGGCCCCCTCTTTTCTCTATGCTTTCCAACTGCCATGGGCTGAGTGCCTTTCCTCTATCACACCTTCTTCCTTGATGTTCCTGCCTTGGAGCCAAGTGACCATGAACTGAAACCTCTGAAACCATGAGCCAAAACAAACCTTTCCTATTCTAAGTTATCTTTCTCAGGTATTTATGACAGTGATGAAAAGCTGACTAACATACCCCTGATTTATAGTCAGTTGGTCAGACGTATGAGTGGCCTAGGCTTGTAATTGACATTGGAAATGAGCAAATCTTGTGGATATAATTCCTTTAACTTGTGAGATCAGATGCTAACCTCAGCTTATATCAGAGTTGAATTGAACTGTTCAATATCCAGTTTGCATTGGGAGAATCAGAAAATTGGTTGTTGGTGTTGGAAAATATCCAAGGTAGTTTAAGACTTCCGATGTGGTTCTTCAAAATTATTTTGGCTGTTCCAGGTCCTCCTTTGTATTTCCATACCACTTTTAGAATTGGCCTGTCAATTACTTAAAAAACGACAACAACAATAACAACAACAACAAAACCCTCTGGGATTCTGACTCGTATTACTTTTAATCTATAGATAAAACTGGAGAAACTGACATAGTAATACAGTGTTTTCTGATTTATAACATAGTGTGTGTCTTCATTTATTTAAGTGTTCTTTAATTTTTCTCATTATTTTGCATTTTTCAACATATAGATTTTATAAACCTTATTTCAAAATTATCCCTAAATATTGAATAGTTTTGGAACTATGGTAAGTGGTATTATTTCAAAATTTATAATTTCTCAAAATTGTATAGACTTTCTGAAAATTATAGAATTCTATACATTTCTGCCAATACATAGAAATACAGCGTTTTTTTAGTATATCAAACTTATATCCTGCAACATACTTTTTTATTCCTAATAGCTTTATTGTAGATTATATGGGATTTTCTAAAGATAATCATGCTACCTGTGAATAGAAACAATTTAATTCTTTCTTTCTCATCTATATACATTTATTTCTTTTTCTTTCATGATTGTACTCCCAGTACCATCTTGATCTTGAATAGAAATAAAAGCAAATCTTAGGAGAGAAACTTTCAGTCTTTCCACATTAAGTATATGGTTGTCTTTAGGATTTTTGTAGATGCTCTTTTTTTTTTTTTTTTTTAGATTGACAAAGTTCCCTTTGAATCCTAATTTCCTGAGACTTTTTGTCATGAATGGATGTTAGATTATAGCAAGTATTTTATATATATTTAGAATTCTCTTTCTATAAAATAAATTTTTAACTTGTTCCATGTTTAAAACCAAAGGCTTCCTATCCCTTTTAGAATGAAGTCCAAGTGTCTTATCATGATATATGTCTTCCACCACTTCTCAAAATGTATTCTATGCTACACCATTACCAAACTACTTAGAGTTCCATGAATGTGCCAATGCTGTTTCAGGCTTCTGTGAATTTTCTCAGATTCTATTTATTTGGAATATTATCTTCCTTGTCCCAGTTGCCTTAACCTTAAACCTGCCCCAGATTCCTAATCAATCGGTGAACTCCAACTGTTCTTTAAAACTGAACTTTGAAACATCACTTCTTTTGCAATCACTCCTTCAGTGTGAAATGTGTTGGGCTCATGCCTCACACTAAGTGCAATTATTTGTTTACTTCTTTGTCTCCCTCCCCAATAAGTGATGAGCAATGTTTAGAGAAATGCTTAGCAAAATGCTCAATAGAAAGTGGGCCCTAAAGAAATAAATGTCTGTGAAACTCTTCTGATAAGTTTTGCAGAAAATCTCTTTATAGACATCCAATACATTATTCTTGCATTATATCCTATTGTATAAATGTACTGCTTTTTAGAAGGGTTCTAACATACAAATACTTATAAGAAATCATATTATATTAATGTAATTATTTTCAACATATGTCTTAATATTTCTGTTTAAAGCCAATGTCAAGATCAGGCCCTGTACTATCTACCAGCACCCCTCCAATGATACCATACAGATATTTATAAGGGCATTCCTTTATTCCTCACCAAAACCTGGAGGAAGGTCCTATTATCTCCATTTTAAAAATGAGGAAACAGAGGCACAAATTCAATTGCAGAGCTAAAAATAGCAAATCTGGCCTTTCAAATAAGACAGTTCAGCTGCAGCGCTTATTCTTTTCATTTCTATGATATATTAAATAACATCATTTACAAGTGAAGATACTGTTTTAATATTCACTTCTTTAGTTGTATTCACAGAATGTAGTTATATTTAGTTGTGCTGCATGAAAAGACCAAGAATGGCTTCCATGTTCCTGATAATGAGATTATGAATACATTACAAAAGGCAAGGGACAGAGGGATGCTACTTGAAATGTTCACTGACAACTAGTTTTTCACAAACCATATCTTTAAAAACACTGACTTACAATGCAACCCTCACTGAATTCAGTATTTTAGGAAAAACTATCCAATAAAGTAAATTTAAAATGATTCTATGTGACATGTTAGATTTTATACACTTATTCTATAGTTACAATGACATTAGTGAATCTTTAGACTGTATTGGGAATGTAAAATTTCTATAAACTTAACTTAGAACAGAAAAATTGAGAGAATGATTAGGAATTTAAAATTGATTCCCAATATAAAGTCCTTTTAATAACTTCCCTGTCACTAATAAAAGTTTTAAGACATTTAAAAGATTATATAAAATAAATTACCTGCAAGTGACACAGAACTTTTTTGTTCCTTTCTATTTCTGATGTTTGAGATTGTTGTTGTTTTGCAACTTGTTCTACAACCTCAGTTAAGGACGATGTATCTTGTTTACCCACAGCTAGACAAATAAATACATATAAAAACTAAATGCAGGCATTTTAAGAAATTTATGTTTCTTTACTCAAAAATAAAAAATTAGATGTTATTTTTCTGATTAAAAATAAACCCTACATTTAGGATTGGTAATCCTCCCTTTCTGATTCTAGACAAAATCAACATCAATGGTAGTAACGGTAGGCAATTCAAAGTTGCCTACTATACCTGTTCCTTTATGGAAGAGTATAAATATTTTGATTGTCCTAATTTTTTTTTATCTGAACCACTTGCACATATACTATAATTATACTGCTACCACAACAACTCAATAGCAATTATAGTTGATGGATTTTCAATATAGGCCTGTATTTTCAGGTTGTTATGCCTTTTCTAAATACTGACTATGTTTCTTCCTGGTGAAATGTAACTGCTTCCTTCTATTTTAATTTATTATTCATTTTAACATAATTATCCTTTTGTACTATTTTTGTTGTTGATCTTTTAATTATTTATTTCTTAAGATTGATTCATTACCTTCTTTAGGAACTCCTTCATTCTTCCTTTCTTTGTTGCCTGACATTCTCCTTTGTAATCTCTTTTCTGCTGTCTGGCTCACCTTCTTTATGCCTACAAAAAAAAAATCTGCGTTGATAATCCTATACTTTTCCTTGTTTTTTCCTGTCATGTATTTGTGATCCTGAAAAATTATCAAACATGTCACAGGAATGCAATGACATTTCATCATTAGTACAAATAATTAAAGTACAATGAACAAGTGAGAGATTTTAGAAGAAAAGTTGAACTGTATTTTGAATGTTGGCTCTCCTTTGATCCTGTATTTGAATCTTGGTTCTTCTTTGATCCACAATGTCCTCATCTATAAAACCTCATAGGGCTGTTGTAATAATTACAACACACACACACACACACACACACACACACACACAAATTGGTGAGATTCAGTTCTAAGAATGCTTTAGCAATCTCTACCACGAGAATAGAATGTGGGGAATATAGCATTCCTGTCCAGTGTTATTTTGGCTGGGGTAAGACCTAAGCAGGTTTAAAATCATATGTCAGTGTACTTTATTTGGGAGTAACTGATAAGATAAAAGAATATATATTTTTCTCCATTGAAAGATGAAGAGAAAGGTGTCCCAACACAAAATGCTGAGTTGGCAGAAAGGGCATTATCAGCTTTAGGAAAGAAGGTATTCAAATCTGCCTCTCCATTCCTCCACAAAGAAAATGGTTCAAGGTTTTTGATACATAAAAGAAATCCAATGTCAATAAGTACTTTTGAAATTGGAAGTTGCTATCTCCAGTTAAACATAGGATTTTTCTATTCGGATGACTGAGCCTTTAAAAAAATTCTTAATTGGCATATATCAAAACTGTGAATCTTCCCAAATTGTACTCAAGTGATTACAGGCTTTGCAAGTCAAAAAAAAGAGTGAAATGTCATAAAGTAAAGCACATGCTAGGAAGTGTTCAAAATCACTAAGTATTTTCCTAAAGATTATAGGCAAAATACTCATGTATTAGTTATACATGTTTTAAAGGATTGAAACATAGTGTATAAACAAAAAGAGAGAAAAACAAAGTTAAATTGCTTCCTACCTAAGGAGACTTAAGTCTATCCGGAAATACCTTACCATGCAAAAGAAATCCTGAGAGCTTAATTAGCAGATTGTCATAATCACCCCTGAAAATTTATTATTCTTTCCTGTCTCTTCATGTCACTTCCTTCCAACCTCACTTCAAATTCACCCCTTTCCTGAAGTCCTCCCAGATGCTGAGCCCATTTACTCTGTTCATGTCATTAGTTTATGTCCTTTCCTTATAGCACACAGAATTGTCCCAGATCAGTGCTAACAAATCCAAATCTAATTTTCTCTCGAGCTCTTTAGTTTGCCTTTCATGATCACAGACTACATCCTTAATTCTGCCCACCTAACTTGAAAAGGCATGCCTTTATACTTTTACTCAGTTCTCTCAATAAGCACTTTACTGTGCTTACTTTATGCTGGACATTGTTATAAGTGGTTTAGATTAAACAACAACAACACTAACAACAAAAACTATATTATATAGTGTTTATGTTGTACCAGGCAGTATCCTAAGAACTTTACAAATACTAACTCATTTGGTTGTATGAGATAAATATTATTATTATAATTTTCATTATACAGAAAAGTACAGTGAGGCACCAATAGATCAAGAAACTTTAAGTGAAACCAGGTGGCTATTGAGATGTGACTTAAATTCAGGTATTTTGGCTCCAAATTTTATGCTCTTGAACTAAACTACCAAGATTATACTTTAAGGGCAGAGTTATATCTTTATCCCTCCAGAATCAAACTATTTTCAATTACTATTGAACTACTCTTTTATAGTCACTTTGTTGCTTTAATCAACTTCCTTTTTTTTTTTTTTTTTTTTTTTTCTTTTTTCTTTTTGGTAGTGCTAGGGATTGTTTGTCTACTAAGAACATAACTTCACCACTGAACTACATCCCTAGCCCCCAACTTCCTTCTTTCTATTCCCTTTCATACTATTCCCTTTTTTTTCTTTGGGGAACTATTTCAGTAAAGTACATTGATGGAGCTGCTGTAGCTCCTACAGACTTCCCGTGGCCTCAGTATCACAATTTGCATGACTGAAGAGAGAACCCAGAGAGTTCTTCCTGCTCCTCTTAAGTTCCTGCTAGCTCGGTTGCCTTCCTGGTGAGTCCCTGGTGAGTCCTGCTTCTCTTTCCTCTAAATTGGAGTCATTTCCTATACTGTTCCCTAGGGAACATTATACTGTTTCCCTAGGGGTCACTTATCATGAAAACCCATCTGTATTCACTTGCTAAGTCCCTTAATTTGATGTTGTGATACCCACTCCTCAACACTTTTATAATCCTTCCATTGTGGTTGCTGAATTAAGGTCCATCTACAGCAAAAATTCTATCTTTCATGACTTCAGTGAACTTTTCCTTCACCTTTTGACTTGAACTGAAATCCAGAGATATTGCTTCTTCATCCTCAAGTCATTACTATACGTGGAGGTGAGGCATTATTCCTGTTCCCTGTCAGCACTGCCAAACTAGTATCCTTCTCTTCTGTTTAAAACCTCTGATTTCTTTGAAGTTCATGCCATCAAACTAAGTTTTACCTGTCCTGGTTGTTATTAACTTATCTTTAGTTCTCTCCTCTTCACAGATTATAACATCTGATTTACCGTTTCTGCATCATTTCCCCCCTTACTTTTCTCTGGAATTTCTATATCCACACAGATGGTACATCTTATACCCTGGCCTCTCGGTTCCTTGATATCTTCTTTCATCCACTCTCCCCAGTCACCCACAGATTATAAAAGTATTTCATACATTATCAAAGATGAAAACTACATTTTAATTTTCTAGCTAATTCCATCCAGTATTTCGATGATAGTTGTTGAATCACACCCAAGACTTCCAATCTATTAACACTTCTACCTTTATGTGATCCTTCAGCTCTTCATGTATTCTTACCTCCTTATCTGGCCTACATTCCTTTGCCTTCACCCCCACTTCCCTTAGAGTTCTTTCCCTGACCTACTTCCCTGGAAAAATCCAACCAGTTGCTTCACTTATGCTCAAGTAGCTGAACATGCTTTAAAAAAAGACACACACAAATGTGGTCTCATTTTAAATTCAAGGCAATTTTGTCAAGTGGGCCCTTGATTATAGGCCCTTAGAACTTATAAAGTTTTATGGATGATTATTTCACTCCTCTTCTCTCTTCAAACCTCCCACATCTATTTTCCCTTTTTAGCTAATAACCTATTTTCTTATTTAACTGAATAGTAGAAAATATCAGAGGTTAGTAAATTATTCATCTACTAGTCTTTCTGGACCTTCCTATATACTAGTCTATCCTTTTCTTACAACGAATAAAGTCTCCTTTAAGGTCAATCCTCTGCTCTTAGATGTTCTCATTTATTCAAGGACATTACTTAATGTTCTCTCAACATAATTCCCCTCTTTATTTGGTCATATGTATCATCCTAAATTACTCATCATACATCTCCAACTACCACCACCACCATCCTTGCCTTGACTCTATAATCCTTATCAACTACTAACACATTTCTTGCTCCCATTTATAGCCAAGAATACATGCTGTTCACTTCTGTTCTCCTCATTCTTCTTGAAAACAAAAGAATCAAGATTTGCCACACTATCCCTAAAGCTCTTATCTGACCTCCATGTTGTCACATTCAATGGCCAAGTTCAGGCTCCCTTTTACTTAACCTAATGACACATTTGGTCACCTTCTCTGAAAAACCACACTTGATTTCTTTTGCTGATTCCTTCTCATCTTTCTCACATGTTGGAATGTTTCAGAGTTCAGTCCTTATCTATTTTTCTCATATGCATATTACTGGTCATCCAGCCAATCCAGTTCTATGGCTTTAAAATCCATTTATAGACTAACAACTCCCAAAGTTATATTCTAGCCTGAATATCCTTCTTGAAGTACAGACTCAGGCCAAACTACTTGGTACCTCCATTTGGATTTTAAACAGGCATTTCAACTTAATATGTTCCAAATTGAACTCTGGTTTCTTTTTCCACTCAATCACTACCACTAAACCTGCTCTTTCATAGTTTTTTTCCATCTCAGTAAGTTACAAGTTCATTTTTTATTGTTGTTCAGGCCAAACCTCCAGAATAATTAGCAGAGAGGTCTCTAGAAAGGTGTAGAGCCCAGGGCAATTCAACTACATATACCCAGATAATCAAAAAGGAGAGCTCACTGTCATCACTTCATAGGCCTCTTGAGAAATATCTGAAGATACCCCACAGGTAGGCTGCCCAAGGCTGTTGCCCCAAATCTTACCTGAGACAATTTAGTATCTTGATTCTTTTAGTTATCATACATGCTACATGCAATTTTTTTCATTAATTGGTTCTAACTTTAAATTCTATCAATCTTTCCTTACCTAATCCCAAATAACTGTCTTAGCAGAGAAGCCTTTCCTGACAACTCTTTTAAAAACATGACCCTATTCTTTCATCTTCTGTTTCCTTGCTTTGCTTAATAGCATTTATTATCACTGACATTTATTACCACTGACATCTTTTACATTTACATCTTTTTTGTATCCTTCAACTAATGTAAACTCCATGAAAGTAGAGACCCACAAGTGCTGGCACATAATAAGTGTCTAACTGTGGTCTATTTCTTCTCCAATTTATCCTGTTCTGACAGAATATTGCTTTTACAATACTGTCTGGTCATGTCAACATCACAACCAATCATCAAACTGTACCTTGGGTGGCATTTTCTTTAAGAAATCTTTTTGGGCCTCTGTGATCTCTCTCTTTTAATACAATTGTTTCTCTGTCTCTATTACTATGATAGATAACATTATAGGTTCTAGAGTAAGATAAAGCTAGTTTTGAATCCAGGTTGTACCACTTTACAGCTTATACCTGCCTCATTAGTGTTATTGTAAGGACAATGCATGAAATTAAATAATGCATATAAAGCACTCAGCAAATTCCCACCACATAGTAAATATTCAATACATTTACTCTTAATTTCATTATTTTGTACCATCTTTCCCCTTAGACTTTAAGCTGCAAAAAGGCTAATACAATGTCTTACTCATTTTTGTATTCCCTAAAATATTTGATGAAGTAACTTGAAGAAAGAAGCAAATTAGATTTATACAATAAAAATAATAAAATAAAATTACTGGTACTTCTTGATCTCTATTTCTAAAGCAATATAAGTTGAAGAACACTTGCATGACATTTATTTAAACCAACTAATCATGAAAGGATATCTGCTGTAAAATTGAGTGTTTTGAGCTTTTTCTGGATCTCTATAATAGAAAGGAAAAAAAATGAAAACAATCTACTGCCATCTACTGATAATCCATTGGAATTACATAAATCACCTGAAATTGAACTTCAGAGTCAAGTCTGAAGGATTTTCTTTTCAAAAATTTTTTTCACAATACCTTTATTTTTATTTATTTATTGTAATGTGGTGCAGAGGATTGAACACAGTGCCTCACATGTGCTAGGGAAGCACTCTACCCCTGAGCTACAACTCTAGCCCAGGACTTTCAACCACAGTTTTTAAGAGGTTAGAATATAGCCAGCCACCATCCAAAAGGAATTAATAAATCAAATCATGAAAATTTTATTATATAACATATTATATTATATAGGTCTTATATATAAGGTCTTAGAATCTACTAAAACTAGTGATTTTTCCCTTTTCTGACCAGGCAATGAGACTAAAATTTTAGGATACTGAAAACAGTGAAAACAGAAAGAAGCAGAAAAGGTTTGTTTTGCTCTTTAACTTTCTAAGATAATATAGACAGTATTCATGTATTATCCACATTGCTTCAAGTTTTCTACCAAAGGTGGTGTCTCTCTGAATATATAGACATGTTTTGTTAGTGCCTATCAAAACATCTCATTTGGAGTATAGGCATAAAGGGATTGGTCTGAAGCTCCAATTCAAGCTTTAAAGAATGCCCAGGCAACCATTTCAAAATGTCCCTGCCGTTGTGACAGAAAATGATATGCCTTCAGTGAAGTCTAGTCCTAACCTACCTGCCTGTCTCAATTAGGACACTAAGTGAAAAGATTTTTGTTTCGTTCTGTTTTATTCCTCTGAACAAGCAAGCATCATTTCTAAACCAAGAAGTGCTTTTCAGTGGGTCCAATGGTGGCTTCCAAGATACATCCATCTCCTAAAGCCCCAAACCTATGAATGTGACCTAATGTGGGGGAAAAGAAGGGATCATTGCAGATGTGATTTGGTTAAGGCCCTAAATTCAATGGCATATAAAAGAATAAATATGTAAATAGACAATGGCAACCTGACACAACCTGCAGCAAACAACCCAGAAAACCAACTCACTATCTACAGTAAGCAGTCCAGGAAGCCAATTTGTTATCTATAAATCAGAAATGTAGAAAGTTGGAACACAATGTCTAATAACAACTCAGGAAGCCAACTATAACAACTGCCTCAAAATGGTCACTACCAGATGATATTTTCCCTAATTCTTATCGCTGCTTCCAACTTAGGACCAACCAGAAAATGCCAAATATATACCCATGATCAATCACATAGGATGCCTCACTTCTAATTAGCTTGCCTGTAGCTTCCCCATGTCTACACCTCTAAACAAGTCATACCCACTCCATTGCCTGCCTCTGACTCAGCAAAATGCAGATGGTAGCGGACTTCCTTGCAACCTCTGAACAAATAGCCTTTGCTTGTTCTCATTTGGTTGATATTCATTTATTTTCAAACTGTCCTTATAAGAGAAATGTAGAGAGAGACTTGAGACTCAGACATACAGAAAGACCACAGGAAGATGGAGGCATGGACCCCCAAAATATGTAGTCACCAGGTCAGGCATGTCTGGAGCCATCAAAAACTGGAAGAGACAAGGAAACCTCAAAGGATACAAAGTCCTGTCAACATCTCAATTTTATAATCTGGCCTTCATAACTGTGAAGGAACAAGTTTTTGTTATTTTAAACCATCCACTCCGTGGAAATTTATTATGGCAGCCCCAGGAAACTAGTACAAGCTTTTAACGAGGAAAATTTTATCTGTTACATGACCTTTTCATTAAAGATCCATAAACTGTAGTGTAAATGACTTAAAAGCAACTGTTAACAATTTTTAAAAATTCCACTTGTTCTCATAAGATTTACATGTTTGGGTAAGAATGCCTGGGGATTTCCCCAGTAGTTCCCCTTAAAAGACAAGGTCCAATTTCTGCCTTCAGAATAAATGTTCTAAATTTCTATGAGGAAGAAAGATTTATAGTCAAATAATTAAAATGGAGAGACACAGTAGATGCTCTCCTATCCTAACTACATTTGACCTCTAACCAATTAACCCATTTCTTTTATAAATCATGTGATTAATTCCCATATCATGCTAAATACTCATGGCTAAGAAAGTAGTCTCCAATGAGTCTGTTTCTGCACTACCAGATGTACTGTTCTATGAGTTACTTGTATTTGTTCCAAATCTGTTTATGCTACTTGTACTTGATATTGTGCTTTTATAACTTAATATTATGTAAATAGATAAAATAGCATGGAAATAAAGTTTGTTATTTCTTTAAAACCTATGTTTAATATTTCAGAAAGAGCCAATAAAACTGGGTGAGATAACTAGAAAAGATTATAAATTGCAATCAGGTTGCTTCACAAGGGTTTTAAAATTATTTTCCTCTTAAAGGAACAAAATCTTGGGAAATCTTACTAGTGGTTTAGCTGTATGGTTTATGCAAGAGATAAAATGCAGAACTCCCATCAGAAGACCATGTGCAAAGAAAAGGCCCTGGACTTTCTCAATAGATTGGCAAATGAGCATACAGTTGTTTTAGATTAAAATAAAAGTTTATTATGTTACATTCTTTCATGATTCTGTTTTAACTGCTGTTTTCTCTTTTAAAAAAGTTTCACTTATGGGGCTGGAGTTGTGGCTCAGTGGTAGAGCGCTTGCCCAGCACGCGTGAGGCTCTGGGTTCAATCCTCAGCATCCCATAAAAGTAAAATAAAGGTATTGTGTCTACCTACAACCAATATATATATATATATTTTTTTTTTTAAAGCTTTGCTTAGATATAATTTATATGACACAAAGTTCATCCTTATAAAGTATACAATTCAATGTTTGATCAACTTTTTCAATTTATTGTCTATATATGGGTCTGGACTGTATATATGACAGGGCTTCTTGTATGTGAACAAAATGCTAAAGAAACTATTCTGCTTCTGGAATGGGATTCAAGGAAGGCTATGTTTGAGCCTGGAGACTTGAATAAAGAGCAGTTAAACAGGCATACAAAAAGAAGGGTGTTCTAAGTAGAACAAATAGCAAATGTAAAGATGAAATTCAAAGAACAGCCTTTATATGAATGGCATGGGAAGAAGGCAGTTATTTTTTCAAACCTAATTATGCATCTGAATCATCTATAAAGATTAAAACAAAAAGAAAAACAAAACGTGCTAGGCCTGATTCTAGGAGATTTTGATTCAATGTATATCTGGGGTGTAGTTCCCTGCATTATTATTTTTTAAAAGTTCCACTTTAATTCTGATGCGTAGCCAGGACTGAAAACCACTGGGGTAGGATGAATAAGAGTGGGATGACAGATGAAGTAAGTACCAGATGGTGAAAAGGGAATGGCTGTAAACACAATATAACAAATTCTCTTCCCTAACAACTATTTTTGAAATATTTTCTTTTTGTTTCTTACTGCCACTTCTGTTGCATGAAAGAATCTGAATTCTCAACACTGACTGTAAAAGCAGGAATAAATATATTAAACTTGCTTAATAACTAAAAGACCTGTATTTTGCTAGAGGTAACAGTTAACACAAAACAAACTCAAGGTAGAGGGGATCTTCTAATTAGGTTTACCACTTGCCACTCAGGGTTCTTAACAAACATCCAAAGAAAATATAAATTTGACAAATACAGTTGCCAGGGATAATGGAGAATGGGTTCCTATTCTGGGCTGGTGCGTCCAGTCTCTGGTCAAGAAGAAACAGATGCTCACATCCAAGAGCTCTTCTAAACTCCCATACATGGAGATTCTGGATCATTCAGGCAAAGCTTCTTCAGCACTTAACATGAGCAACAATAAAGGGACCTCTTCTTCCATCATAGCAGTTCTACAGAGAGCACCTATCTCTTATTCTGTGGAGATTGAATTTTTTCCCCCTTTACCATAGCACACACCTTCCATACATTAGCTGCTCAATATTTTTAAGATTATACTCCTGGAAGATAAGTAACGGATGCTTAATTGTACCTTTAACACGATTGTAATACTTGGTGCTTTCCTGTTCAATTAGAGGCACATATTTTTTAAAAAGGGCAAAAAGAGGGGAGCAAAAGGGGCATTTATGTTGTAAATAAACGTAAGGAGCTGCTTTTCACAAGAAAAGCAGAATCAGCAAAAAGGCAAAGAAAAACTACACTAAAAAAAAATCTGCCCCCAGAGGCCCATTCCTTGAACCCTGGGAGTTGCTAAGGGCTAACGTGACAGGCTCAGGCCTGGGCTGATTAAACCTAGTGTCCTGACCACACTGCTGGGTCAGCGGATTGTCGGGAAGCGCCAGCTGCTGGGACTTCCAGCCCATTCAGAGGACTTGCCTGCAGTCCCGGCTCCTTCCCGCCCGGCCCGCGCTCCAGACCAGGCGGCCGCCATTCCCGCCCACCCGGCCCTCACAGGACCCACGGTTCCCATATCCCGCCCTCACGGCTCCCGCCGCCCCCATTCCGGGCCCGGCCTGCCCGCCTCAGGCCCGCTGACCCGCCTGGGTCGGCCAGAGGGTCCTTCGCGGCTACGGCTCCTGCGCCTCCGGCCTCGGCAGCCGCCCTGACCCGGAACTGCTGAGCGGCGGCGAAAGCGCGACGCCGACCGGTCCCGGGAATCCCCGGCCCCCGAGCCCCAGCCGTCGGGTTTCCACCCGGAGCCGGCGCGGAGGCCGCTGGGACGCGCGGTCGCGGTGAGTGGCAAAGGTGGGTGGGGCTCGCGGCTTCCCGGTTTCTTGCGGGCGGGAGGCTGCGGATCGTGGCCGCGCTGCCCGCAGACAGGCCGAGCAGCCGAGGGTGAGGCGCGAGGAGGGGGATCCGCGCGTGGTGTGCTTCTGTCCGCAGGTCCCCAAGTCCCAAATGGGCGGGGAGCGGTCCGTGGAGCAGCCGGGAGGGTGCAGAGCTGCAGTCCGCGCCTCTGAGCCGAGCGCCAGACGGCGGACGGGAACCGCGAGGTGACAGACGCGCGAGGTGACAGACGCGCGAGGTGGGCATCCACAGCGCCCAGCGAAGGCGGGCGGCCACCCTCTCACACATGGCGAAATGAACCTCGGCGGGAGCGGAGAGGACGAGGGGCGGCGGGAGAACAGGGTCTGGGCAGAGGGGTCACCCAGAGGGTCACCAATGAGAAATTATTAACCCGGGTGGGCTGAAGGTGAGGAATTCGGCGCCAGTCAGTAACCAGGTAGGTAGGAAGAGCCTTGGATCCGATCGCAGCCGCTTATGTGATCCTTGCCAGGAGTGTGTGTACTGAGAGGAAACCGGTTAGTCTCTCAGCTTTCATCACCACAAAAATTGAATTTTCAGGTTAACCTTTTGAACTTAAAGCCTCTGTATTTCATATGAGGGGAACGTGACCTAATTTAACAATCATGCAGGACTAATGATAGAGCACATAGATTGGCACCCTGTAATTAAAAAAGCAGGACTTTAAGTCAACAAGTAATTTCCTACTTAAATTTGTTATATAAAGAAAATAAAGCAAATGAATTATTCTGGAAAGATGTACCCATACGTTCACAAAAATAATTAAAAGATGACTTTGTCATGTTTCTGTTATGATTAATAGTGGACTATCTTTTCTGGAAGGGGTATAGATGTACTATTTTGGTTTCTTTTTTAGGTCAATGCAATTCTTTTTTATTCACCATAAATTTCTGTTGTAACTGTAAGAAAATGATATAATTTTGTATTCTTACTTGCTCTACTTTTTCTTTTCAGGTAATTTATTTGGCACAGAACTCTTCTTTGAAGAACTTTCTATTTTATTGAAAGATGGCAGATGCAGTTTTGATTGATCTCTTTGATTTGAAATTGAACTGTCAGAAAAACTGCTATCAGACACTATTGAAGACATTGAATGCCATCCAATACCACCATGCTGCCAAGCCCAAGTTCCTTTGCATAATGGGTTACAGTAACATCAGCTGTGAAAGGGATGGTGAACATGATAATTGTGAACTGGAAACAAGCAATGGATTATTACCTCTCTTGAGAGAATTTGAGACTGTTAGTAATCCCAGCATGGCTGCCTCTTTGTATACCATTAAACAAAAAATAGATGAAAAAAATCTGAGCAGCATTAAGGTAATTGTACCTGCACACAGGAAAACCTTAATGAAGGCTTTTATTGATCAACTCTTCACTGAGGTTTACAATTTTGAGTTTGAAGATTTACAGGTGACTTTGAGGGATGGCCTTTTGAAACAGTCCACTGAGATAAACACAATCACAACTCATAAACTAGAAGAAATCCAGAGAGAAATAGAAACATATTTGAGAAGTCTGCCAACACTGAAAGGAGAATTAAGTATTATCACATCTCCTTTGATCCCAGGTATATTCAACAGTATCTGTTGTTTTTCTGTATACATAATAATCCATTCTTTCTTCAGAGGTTGCTCACCTTGCCCCACCTTTTCTTTCATTTACTTATTGTTCATTAGCATCTTTTGCAATGTGTTATGGATGGGTCTTGTGGGTCAGGGGTGACAAGGGAAGACTCCTTGACAACCATCCTAAATAAACAAATTTGACTTTAAGCAAATTTCCCAGCCTTTCTTTACAGTGAGATTTGTAACACTGAAAAAGTTTTATTTAGAAATTCTGAAACATCAACTCATTGAAACTTTCACAGAATAGTGAAATTTAAAATAATCTATCTTCTTTCTTGGTTAGACAGTATTTACTGTGAGCTATAAGCTATTGGTACAAAAAAGACAGATGAGACAAAAGGTACTCTTTGAAGAGCAATAAGAGCATATGAAAGTATGTAATAAGAACATATGGAGGTACAAGTGCTGTCAGAATTAGAAGCCAAAGAAATAAGAGCTGGTTGAAGTAATCAGGGAAGGTTTGCTGGAGAGACTGGTTTTTGTTGTGCTTTGTAGTCTTTTGGAGAGCATCTTTTTATTCTTCATTACTTATCTTTAACAGGTATTTTCACACATGGATTTACTACAAGAACAGGTGGGATATCTTATATACCAACTCTTAGCTCATTCAATCTCTTCAGTAGTTCCAAAAGAAGAGATCCCAAGGTAGTTGTTCAAGAAAATCTACGTAGGTTGGCAAATACTGCTGGATTTAACGTGGAGAAATTTTATCGAATAAAGGTAAATTTTTTATTTGTATTTTGGGCTGTATTTTTAGACCATAGATAAAGTATATTTTTGGCTGTACCAGTAACTACATGGATTTTAATTAAGCTATTTCACTTTTGCTTCTGGTGTTTTATCTACATTTTTAGTAGTTATTTTTCTTAGATTTATATGTTATAGCCTAAAGATCAATTTTATGAGATATATAAATCTCATAAATATATATATTTATATAAATTTCATATTTATATAAATCTCATGTATTCTAAATATATATGTACACACACACACACACACACACATATATATATATATATATCAATACTAAAAGTATGGTTTTCTTAGTATAGTAACACTGCCCTTTTTGATATAGAAGAAAGATTCCTGAATGGTAGGAAAAAAAGGCCATTATTTTCTAAACACTAGCATCATAATTAAGGAACTGATGTTTTGTTTCTTACAAATTTCTAGCTTTATTTGGGTCTAGGAAAAGTAAATATGACATTAATTTGATAATTTATTTAAATTATTTATTAAAACATTAAATTTCTACTTTTTGGAAAAGTAGTACTCATTTCTAATATGATGTTCACAATGAACTTTATTGAATTTTTAAGTGTTAAAACCCACTTTTCCTTTGAATAAAACATGCAGAGATACTGCATTTAGTATTTTATATTGAAGTGATAGACTTACTGAATACTAGTAACCTTATACTGGTTATATAATTTTGTGCTGAAATAAGTACTTTCAGAAAAGCTTATGTTATGAGAAACCCCATTTTCAAGACTTCTTTGTCATGTATCTTTGGTATTAGACTGATCATGCCAATGAAGTCTGGATTATGGGAAAGAAGGAGCCAGAATCTTATGATGGAATAACCACAAACGAGAGAGGAGTCACAGTAGCAGCTCTTGGTGCTGACTGCATACCTCTAGTTTTTGCAGATCCTGTCAAAAAAGCATGTGGAGTTGCTCACTCTGGTAAGTATACTTAATTAAGCATTTAGGATTTTACTAAATTTTTAATACAGGATATTTTTTTTCTACTGAGCATAACAGACAGTTCATTATATTACTTTGTGATAAGTACAATGATGGAGGTGGGGCCTGCATACTCTTATTATAGGAGCAGATAAAGGGAGTATATAAGTCAATTTATATGAATCAGAATAGAATTCCCAAAGGAGGTGGTACCCAGGTAGATTTCTGAGCAATTTTTATATTTTGGCTAAGTGTCAGTATTTCAAGCAAGGATGTTATTAACATTTTGGGGCAAGCTAATCCTATTGTGCCCTTGAGAGTATCATTGGCCCTTGAAATTCTTAAGGCCAGTAGCACCTCTAGTCATTGCAATAATCAAACAACCCTCCATACTTGTCAAAGCACTGCCTAGGGACATGGTGCTGCCACTGGTTGGGGGCTCTTTATATCCAAGTACCAGGGAATAGCAATGTGTCAGGCATGTTATAGAAAGAGAGTTCACACAGATGCAGCAGCACATGTAAAGAGAGTTAAGAAAAGCAAGATGTGTTTGGAAAACTGCATTTAGTTTAAATGACTGAATGTATTTAACTGAACTGTTTGCTGAAGATAAGAGCAAATATGTACTTTTAGATGCTATACTAAGGTAACAATTTTGTTTTCTGAAAGTATTTTTAGATAATATTTAGATTATCTAGTGGTTGTGATTCTATGTGAAATGAGGAGTGATCTTTTGAATTCCTTTTACTTGTAAATCTGTGACTACTTTGATATTTAAATCATAGATAAAGGAGAAAGTGTCATATTTTTCTTTTGACCTAGTTAAATTAATGAAATTGGTTGAGAAGTCAGGTTTACAATATGACATTGTCAAAGTTAGTTTTTGAATCTCAGTTCCTGGTTTTGAAAAGGAGATATTATTTACTTCTAATTATTTGAAATGTTTGGTTTTAAGACAGCTAATATTGGGTAAGAGAAGAATGGAGGAACTTTGGATTGTGTAGAGGAAAATGAGGTGGGTGGGAGAAGGAAAGATCGTGGAATGAGACAGACATCATTACCCTATGTACGTGTATGATTACACGAATGGTGTGAATCTATGTTATGTACAACCATAGAAATGAAAAGTTGTGCCCCATTTGTGTACAATGAATCAAAATGCATTCTGTAAAATTAAAAAAAGAATAAAAGAATAAATTGAACCTCAAAAAAAAAAAAGATTAAGTAGAAAAATCAAGGCAAACTTAGTGAACTCTGCTTACTGACATCTGCAACACCATACACAGATTGCTAGACAATTCAGTTACTTTACATTGGCTAAATATTTAATGTAGGAATTCACAAAATTTTTTGCTCATTAATACTAATAGTTACAACAATCTTCTGAAATTAATAATATAACAAGTTTCATACAATAAATAAATGTTCATGTTATTCAGTTACGTAAAAGAGTTCGCATTGAATATCAGAGATTGTGTTAAAAATTTTCTGGACCTTTTTTTTTCCTTTACCAAAATCCCATTTGAAATGACTAATTCCATATGTTTAAAGGACTATGCAGGGATTGATTTGCTTTGATAAATTACTTTTTTTCTAGACATCTGTTCATTTTTAAATTTTTTAAAATTTAGTGTCATGAAAATTTTCTCTAAATTCTTTATAACCACTAATCCTCCTTGGGTTATGTCCCATTATTATTCGCTATATAGTGTTGAAACATGTTTTGGCTTTGTTGATCCTTTTTTATCTTTGTCCCCCCCGCCATTGATTTCTACTCTAGTCTCTATAATTTCTACACTTGCACTATTTCTGGGTTTATTCTGTTGTTCCTTTATAACTTTAATTTGCTACTACTCTCATTGACTTTTGGTCTTTTATCTTTTCTATTATCCATTTAAGACTTTAAGTTTCCTTTGTTGTACACCATGGGACTATCAATGCATTTTGTTTGTTTTGAATAGTATGTGAGATAATGCATATGTTAATTAGCTTGATTTAGTGATTACATGATGTATACATATTTCAATACACCATGTTGCACACAATAAACATAAAATTTTTGTCAATAAAAAAAGATAGCTAATATTAAGCTGTCAAAATGAAGTTATAAAAGTAAACTTTTAGGATATTATTAAATTAACCTTGAAATAGGATACAATTAGATGTGTTACATACTTAAATTTTTTATCAGATATCAGAAAGTAAAAATCCTATATGATTAATTTAATAAAAATTCTTTAGCCAGATGTATTATATTTGCATATGCGTGTCCTTTAGGAAAGAAACAAATAGAGAGGGGGTGAATAAATTACAGGTATGTAAATAATTAAAGAAGGCCTCCAAGGCAGAGAGATGCTCTTGTCTGTATAAAAGCCTTGACAATATCTCTTTTTAGCTCAAAATGCTTTTATGTAGTTGCTTTCTTCTGAAATCACTGCCTGCATTTTCAGAGGTAGCTCAAAATCATCATGTTAAAAATGTAACATGTTTTTCCTAAAGCCTTCTCTACCACATAGGTCTCCTATTTTGGTTACTGATAGCACATTCATACACTTACAGAATCTGATATTTCATTCTGTTCTTCCCATGACCACATATCCAGTGGGTTACCAGCAGAACTTGACTCTATCATCTAAATATTTCTTACTTTCTTTATTATCTTCCTTTATCTGGAAAGAGTGATCACTTCACCTGAGTGCTTAGCTTTAGATATACATATGGATATATATATGGAGTGCTGAAGGAAGGAGTAAGGGAATGCCTTGTTAACCAGTTAAATCAACTGAATCGAACTCCCCATATAGGGAATAAAGGAAAAAAGCAGTATTCTTAGATTTTTGTCTTCGGAAAGTAGATGGGAGCAGGAGTGAAGGAAATGGTTTAAACTTAGAATCCACAGGATCCAACAAAGAGGAAGAAAAGTAAAACTGGGAAGTGTGTAAAAGGAGAAGTTAATTGAAAGAGACTTATTTTCAGTGTAGAAAGTGAGGTAGAGATGAAAACTACAAAATACTGCTGAAAGAAATTAAAGAAGAAACAAACAAATGATTAAGAAAGCCCATGTTCATGGATTGGAAGACTTAATATTTTTGTCAATATGACCCAAAGTGATCTACAGATTTAATACAATCTCTACAAAATCCCAAAAGCACTTTTCTCTAAATAAATCCATCCTAAAATTTGCTTGGAATATCAAGGGACTCTGGATAATTACAACAATCTCAGGGAAAAAAAAAAGAACAATGTTGAATGACTCATGCTTCCCAATTTAAAAACTTATTGGCGAGTTATGGTAATGAAAACAGTGTGGTACTAGTATAAAGACATACCTATAAACCAGTGCAATAGAGTACAGAGCCCCCAAATAAATCCTTAAATACAGTCACATGTTTTTCAACAAAGGTGCCAAGATCATCCAGTGGGGAAAGGACAGTCACTTCAACAAATGGTGCTAGGAGAATTGGATATATGTATATATGCGAAAGAATGTTAGACTCTTACCTTACATCATATTCAAAATAAGTCAAATGAATAAAGGACCTAAACGTAAGAATTAAACTATAAAACTCTTAGGAATAAACTTAAATTTTCATGACTGAATTGAGCAATGGTTTCTTAAATATTCAAGGTACAAATAACAAATGTAAAAATAGATAAATTGTACTATTTAAATTAAAATGTGCATCAGAAGACAATTCATAAAAATACAGAATGGAAGAAAATACTTATACATTATATATCTGATAAGGTATTATTATTCAGAATAAAGAACTCCTACTAAACAACAATAACAACAAAAAACAACTAGATTAAAAAATAGGCAAAGGAATAGATATTTTTCTAAAAATGATATACAAATAGCCAACAAACATATGGAGATATTTACTATAACTCATAGTTAGGGAAGTGCAAATAAAAAAACAGGATCTTATCTCATATCCATCAGGATGGCTAATATTAAAATAACAAAACACAAACAAACCTAAAAGCCCTCAGAAAATAATAAGTGTTAAAGATCTGAGAAATTTAACCTAGTTATACTGTTGCTGGGAATGTAAAATGGTACAGTTGCTGTAGAAAACAGTATGGCAATTCCTCAAAAATTTAAAAATAAAATTGCCATTTGATTTATCAACTTTATTTCTGGATATATATCTAAAAGAATTGAAAGCAGAGTCTAAAAGAGATATCCCCCCATGTTTATAGCAGCATTTCTCACAATAGCTAAGAGGTGGAAGCAACCTAAACATCCAATGACAGGTGAATGAATAAGAAAATTGTGGTATACTTCAGTGGAATAATATTCGTTCTTAAAAAGGTAGGAAAATTTGACATATATACTACATCATGGATGACCCTTGAGATCTATGCTAAATAAAATAAGCCAGTCACAAAAAGATAAATACTATGTGATTTCACTTATATGAGTATCTAGAGTAATACAATTTGTAGAAGCAAAGAAAAATTGTGATACCAGGGACTGAGGGAAGGGAGAATTAGTTATTTAATGGATATAGAAATTCAGATTTACATGAAAAAGTTCTGGAGATTGGTTGTACAACAGTGTAAATTCACTTAATACTACTGAATTATACACTTAAAATGGTACATTTTATATGTTTCTTAACATAATTAGCATTTTAAAAAGATGTATATAACCCTGGTGGAAACTAAGCATATAGAACAGTTTTTAAAGGAAGAGGACAGTGACTCCATTAAATATCTATTCTGTGTCTTGTATTTTGTAATAGTACATCTCATTTTTTAAAAAAGTACTATAATGTAATAATTTGTGATTCACAAACCGAATCTATTCATTTTTAACTTAGACATAAATTTAGTTGAAATTTTATGTTTTAATCTTCCTTATCTCTTTTTCTTTCTATTTACCAGGCTGGAAAGGTACTTTATTAGGTGTCGCTATGGCTACTGTGAATGCTATGATAGCAGAATATGGCTCTAGCTTGGAAGACATTATTGTTGTACTGGGACCTTCAGTAGGACCTTGCTGTTTTACTCTTCCCAGGGAATCAGCAAACGCATTTTATAATCTTCATCCTGCCTGCGTACGACTTTTTAACTCACCAAATCCCTATATTGACATCCGTAAAGCCACCAGGTATGTTTGATTTCACTGTGGAATTGCAAGTTTGATGATTGTTTATTGCTCCTGAAATGAAAGTATTTTTAGAGAACAAAGCTAACTCCAAGAAGTCAGGTGGCAGATATTTAAGTAACTGCAATATAACTACCCAAAAACTCATTTTAAATGTAGAGTCTATTCTCAACAGGTTCAAATAACATAAAATTTTTTGTATGGTATCTCTCATTGATTTAAAAGTGAAGGAAGAAACAGTTGGCCTTGAAAAAGACCAAACTTCTACTTAAACTTCATATAGAAAAACTGGCATTTACTTTACTTTATGGTCATTCCTCAGGTAAATTCTCCAGAATATAAAAACATTTAGGAAGCTAATATTTTTAAATTGTTCATATTTTCTAATTAATTGGAAGGATCTTAGAAAAATATTAGGTAATATAAATACATAGCCTCTTTCAATTTTTTTGTGGTCCCATGCATTTTGAATTCAGGAAATTTTTCTTTTAATATCTATTGAAAAATATTTGTCATTTCTACAGAGGAAAATTGATAGCTGATTTGAATTGTGTTTCTTTTCCAGTCAGCAAAACCTTATCCAGATTCTGCCTCATTTAACACTTAAGTATAAAAGATTGAAATTGATTCTTAAATGTGACTTGTTGAATAAGTATCACTAATATTCATTCATAGTTCATGTCATAAAGTTGTATGGAGAAACAAGTTTTTATGAAAAATATGGTTAATAAAGAGGAAAGAAGACAGGAGGGTTAGATGACTAAAGAGCATACTCTGTCTAAACCAAATGAATCTTGGTTAAAAATACTCTTGTAGTTTGAGAAATTTCTTCTTAAATAAGCACTTGCTTTTGATTATAAAATTCTGTAACTAGATCATGTCTAAAGGACAGAATGAAAGTTTGTATAGTTTGTTTATAAACTTAAGTGATAAAAATCTACCATTTCTTGGCTAGTCCATGTTGTGTACATAAATAACAATTATCATTATTCCAAGCAGATCTTTCTTAGACTTCTTTTACATCAATATACATACTGTTTTCTTATTTCTTTGACATTTGGTAAAATAAATGCTTGCTATCTTTTAAAAATCTTTATCCTAAGGATTCTTCTAGAACAAGGAGGAATTCTTCCACATAATATTCAAGACCTGAACCAGGATCTCAACCTCTGTACATCTTGTCATCCTGACAAGTTTTTCTCCCATGTCCGAGATGGCCTTAATTTTGGTACACAGATTGGCTTCATATCAATTAGAGAATGAGGTACTGGGTTTTCCCTCCTCTCTGCAGTCTCTCTTCTCTCTGATCTCTTTCTGTGACTGGCTCCCTCCCTCCTCCTTTCCTGTCCTCTCTTCTTCCTCTTTCAGCCTTTTCCTCCCTTTATTTAAAAAATAATGAACTATACTTAATTCTACTCCTTTATTCCTATAAAAAGAATTATTTCTACTTTTTCATTGAGACCATAGTAGTAGAAACATACTCTATTACAAAAAGGAGCCATTCCTTTTCCTAGTTAATGAATAATCAGGCAGCCTTATGTTTAAAGTATTAAAATAAAGTGATTTAGTCTTTAAAAAATCCTGTATGTAAGTTCTTTATGTTTACTATGTACTTGACATCTGTACATTTCTATCATATCATCTTTATACCTTTTAAAAAATGTTTTACAATGACATCTTTGCATAAAGATTCTAAATTCTAGAATAAAAAGAAATCCACGGTTATACAAATCGGGTTAGTTTTTAGCTAGTTTTCCAACTTCTATCTGTGGTAGAATTGACCAGATTTTTCTTTAAAGAGGCAGATAGTAAATATTTTGTGCTTTGTGTGACATTCAGTCTCTGTCTTAACTACTCATCTCTGCCACTGTGGAGCAAAAGCAGACACTGACGACAGAAGTGAGTGTGTCTGTGTGCCAGTTAAACTTTTTTTTTTTTTTTTTAAACAAAAAACAGGTAAGGAGACCCATTTTTGCCCACAGGATATAGTTTGCTGACACCTCACACACAGTCATAGAAGATAATTTCATTAAAATACTATTTAGTAGATTTTTTAAATAATTAAAAAATATCTCATGATATTGATTTAACACTACCTCTTTAGCATATATGTAATTTTCCCTAAGGCTAGTTTTCACTGAATTAATATTATTTTTAGACTTCACAATGTCTTTAACTCTGTACTATACAAAAAAGTAATAGACATTATGATTCTTACCTTGGTATTCTAATGGTGCTAGTAAAGATCTTATATTTTATTTCTGTGTATTTTGCAGATACTTGACTGGATTTTTGAATAACTTTCCTGCCTCCTTCCAAACTGACTGCAAGTGAGAAATTTAGCTATTTGATTTACATAAAACCAAGAGGATTATAATGGATAATTCATTTTTAGGGTACATTTTCCCTATTATTACCAAAACCAAATGATTTTCATTTAACTCTAATGATAACTTCAGTGACTCAGGAGGCTGAAGCAGCAGGATCACAAGTTCAGAGTCAGCCTTAGCAATTAATTGAGGCCCTAAGCAACTCAGTGAGACCCTGTATCAAATTAAAAAACAAAAAGGGCTGGAGATGTAGTTCAGTGGTAAAGCTCCTCTGGGTTCAATCCTCAGTACAAAAAAGAAAAAAAATTCTAATGATAACTGACAAAAAAAATCAGTGTGATGTTTTACAGATGAGAGTGATTCTTAGTATAGCCTATTTATTTAAATGAGGAATAGGTCTGCTCTGTTTAGTATTTAGTGTATACTGTCTTTGTCAGGTATTGTGCAACCTGTAAGTGAATCAAAATGAGTAAGACTTTTCCCTTTGGACCAAAATTTACTTTTAATAACTGTAGAAGGGTATAGTAGAAGGCAAGATACAGAAGGTATTACAGAGAAAATGACACTATATAGACCCAAAAGACATAGTTTTTTGAATTGAAGAACAACCATAACAGGTAGAGGGAACACCATGATCCAGGGCATGAAACTGATACTTTATAACATACTCTAGAGAGAGAACAGTGTGGGCAGATAAGTTAGTACTGGAAAAACAGGTTGGAAATAGATTATTAGTACAGTCATGAATGCTATGTCAAAGAGTTAAGAGTCTGTTTTCCAGACAATATGTATGAACATCAGAAGTAGAGGAGTGTTTTAATTTCCCTGGCATCCATTCACAGGATGAATTCAAATTTTGAGACATCAAAACCAGAGATTAGATAAGAGGGAGAGAAAATAGTTCCAAAAAGAAATAATTAAGCCCCAATGAAAACAGTGGAAATTAAAATGGAGAAGAGAGTAGATGCATTAGACTCTTCAGAGTTGAAATCAGTAGATTCTGTTAATAGATCATAGAAATGAGAAGGGTAGAAGAGTGGAGAAGTCTAGAATTTCTGCTCAGCTAACTACCATGAGTGATAACCAAGGAAGGGAAGAGGTTTTGAATAAGGAAGAAAGATAGTGAGTTTCACTTCAGACAGAATGAAGACAATGCAGATGGAAACATTTGGCCCATAACTAGAAATATAAGCTTGACCTTAGAAGGTACTTTGAGACAAACACGTGGATTTAGAAGTTGGCTAAGCAGAGATGATGCCTTAGTCTATTGGAGCAGGTTGATCATCTAAGAAGAAAATGGGTAAGCAAAAAGAAGGTGCAAGGATGGAACCTCATCCAACACCTGCATTTGAAGAACAAGAAGCTGAACCAGTTGAAAAAATTAATCATGGAAATAAATAGGGTATTGCTGTTTTGAAGAGGCCAACATAATTATGAGAGGTGCTCAAAAAAGAAATCTTCAGGGATCAAATAAAGCAGAAGCCAAGAAGAAAAATGAATGGATTGACTGTATTAAAGCTGTTCTGCAGGTAGTGGTGGCCGGGTCCGATTTTGGTACATTGAGGAAGGGGAGGCATAGGTGTCCACTCTTTAACAGTATTTGCTTGAGAAGAGAAAAAACTGGGAGCTATATCTTGAAGGAAGGGATTTTTTTTTTTTTTTGGTTGCATATATTTGTAGGCTACAGAGAAATATTAAGCTAAGCTACCTTTAATTTGGGGAAATATTTTAAATGTAAGTTGTCATGTTACATCTTAAAAAGATTTTTAAAATTTCACGCATATATTTCTTGCATGTATATATAGTAAAATAACAGCAGGTATCATTTTTAATATTTCCAAAGGACTTTCATGTTTATTACCTCATTTTGCCTTTACAGCTACTATGAAATACATAGGTCAGGTATTAGCCCTTTCATTCAGGTGGGAAATTCCACTGAGGTAGAGTACAAAAATTGTGTAATTTATGATTTTTTCTTCTTCTTCTTTTTTTTTTTTTGGTACTAGAAATTGAACCTAGAGGAACTTTTACCACTAAGCCACATTACTAGCCTTTTTAAAATTTTTATTTTATTTGTTAAATTTTGAGATAGGGTCTCACTAAGTTGCTTAGGGCCTTACTAAGTTGCTGAGGCTGACCTTGAACTTGTAACCCTCCTGCTTCAACCCCCAAGCCACTGGATTACAGAGGTGTGCCACTTCCCCTAAGAAAAGATTTGAACACATATTTTAGGTCTCCAAGTCTCCATTCAGATTTTATTATTAATTAAAGAGATCTAAATTTTATATTCAACTTTCAGTTAATATCATTTATTCATACATTCAGTCAAAATTTTGTTGAGGTACTAGGATAGGTTAAAAACATACAGTTGTAGCCCCCAAGATGTTTAATATAGTGAAAACTGATGGTCAATAGACGAGCAGTTCTAATACTGTGATATGTGTTTGGAGGTTGCCACAACTGGGTACCTTGTTCTGTTTAATTTTTCTGTGCATCCCATAGCCCATTGTGAAGTTTAAATAAAATACCTCATTTCTTTCCAATTCAGGAAAGGCATTGAACATAAAGCATAGGATAGAAATTTGAAACTCATGCAAAATACTCTTTTGTTTAATGGTAACAGTATAGAGCAAGAAATATTACTGTTTGAGAAAGGCTGATAATTTCTAATTCTTCCCTGTGTTTATTTGAAGTTTGCAAATTCAGAGTATTAACCACATTTCACTATGTACCACAACATTAAAATAACAAATAAAATTATTTTTGTTATTGTGATTTTGGATTATCTGTGCCAAATTGTGTCCTTATTGCTTTTACTGAGTAAGAAGAATTGATTCAGTAACTCAGAAAGAGAACTACTAGGTTATTATCTTATTGCCTCTACAAAACCCTGTAATTCTCAAGCATTTATGTATAGGTTTCTTGGACTTTTAGGATACAAAACAATGGTGATTCCTAGTAAATGTTTTTAATTTAAGCACTGCTACTAGCTGCACATAGGTGACATTGGTTGACATTTTATTAGTAAGAGGAATGTAAGAGGAATTAAATTTGTAAATCAAATGAGTTCATGGCATGACTTTTATGTAAGTACTAATTATCAAACTGAAGTTTAATAGGTCATATAAGACGACCTTGGCCTCTTTATCTAATTGTGATTTCAAATTGGAAGAATAGCATAGTGACTAACTGGGCTGTACTCCAGTGCTTTATAAAACAAATGAGAGGACTTGACCACGAGGTGGCAGTATTTCTACAAATACCTCTGCTATTTCTTGGCATAACATTGAGCCCATCTTATTTAATCTATAATTTTCTTGTAGAAAAACAAAGTGGGGGGGGGTGTGGTATTTAAAATGACTGAATGCATTGTTCTTTATTTAGACACAACAAATTGTAGTTGAAGTTAGTAAAAAGCATTTAGGAACCCTTAATCTTCTGCAGAATCGTTGGCAACAACTTTTCTGTGAGTTGACTTTTTGGGGGAAATTCAGAAGCTTACACTGTGTCGCATAACAAAAATAGAAACAGTACTGATGAATTCAAAAGCTGGAATATAAGAGGACAGTGATACATGAATTACATTATTTTAATCTCAAAGTGGGATTTAAAATATTTTCACATGGTTGTCCTAAATTAATTAATGAAATTTTTTCAGCATATACTTTTTTTTCTTTTATTATTGAGAACATTCACACTTTCACTTATGGGAAGTAATTTATAACTTCTTTTTGGCATTTCTAAACTCTCAGCATTACTGTTCTTGTACTGAAGAGTCATTATTAGGTAAAATAATAAACATGAGGTTAATTGAGCACAAATGACAGTTGAGCAAATAATCAAGAAGGCTACTAAGTGAAATGTCGTAAATTTATACTTACAATGTATCCATCATAATTTTTTTGTGAACTCTTCTAGAATGCTACTGATCTATGGAATTCCAGCACTTTTAAAGAAAGCATTGTTTGGTTATCTGTGTTTTTGTGTGTGTTATGCATGGGTCTCTGTGTTTGCAGTTATAAACAAGAAATGTGCCTGTGTTAAGTGGGTGTGTAGTCTCATTGCTGTACCTAATGTTAATTCATATGCACAAACACATTGGCTACAGTGGAATCATAGTTTTCTCTATAAAATTTTTTAAGATAAGTTGTACAACAAAGAATGGGATGCATGACAGGTATACTTACTGAATGTGTTTATGGGAACCTGTCTGGGGCATGTACATTTCCATTATAGGCAGTGTTTTTAAACTTTGCTTGTGATTTCAAATGAGGCGGCTGCTGTAAGCAGTGCATTGTTCTATGCTAGGTCATTGCTTAATGAAGGAAAAAGAAATCTGCCAGTACAGCTTTTTCCAGATTAGCACATTTATTTTGAACTCACAATGATTACATGTCAACTGTGTTGAGACAAACTTTTCATACTTTCCTTAGATGCATTTTCTTTGCAGAGAAAGAAATGCTTACATCACATTCCTTGTACCTTGTGCCAGATGTCTGAGGTGAACTATGTCCCTTCTGTATCTGGAGCAGGATTTTTGTTTTTTATCAAATTCTCAGAGGCTGGAGTGTCCAGTTACCATGTTTTATTAAATGATTAAATTTTCCAACAGACTCTATAGCTTCAAATACCACATTCCTTTCCAATCTGCCACTCTCCCCCACCAAATAAGTATTGTCATTTCTTGAGAAATATTTGTAGAAAACAGATTTGTTCATGGTGGCACTTGAGTTTATAACAGCCTTCATTTTCTTAATGAAGATATTGCATCATACATTGCTTCAGTTATATGTTACCATGTGTTCCCACTCCTTTACTTTCCCGAATCACATGTTTTAAGGTTGTGTTTCTTTATCCCCATCACCTTGTTTTCTTACTTGATATTTCTTAGTCACAGGTAACTTCGTTCTACTTTTCTACTTTTATTTATTTATTTTTGGGGGCAGGGGTACCAGGGATTGAATTTAGGGGCACTCAACCACTGAGCCACATCCCCAACCCTATTTTATATTTTATTTAGACACAGGGTCTCACTGAGTTGCTTAGCCACCTCCCTTTTGCTGAGGCTGGCTTTGAACTCCTGCCTCAGCCTCCTGAGCCACTGGCATTACAGGCATGCACCACTGTGCCCGGCTTGAGTTTTCTACTTTTAAATACATATCCACACTTGGCTACGTTGCTTCTTGGCCATATCTTATGGCCCCTCAAATACAACATCGTCCAAACTTATCTCACTGAATCCTGCTTCCCTCTGGTGCTCTATCTTATCTTAGAAAGTTAAACCATTATTTATTAGGTTGTCCAGCCAGAAGACCTGGAGTGCTTCTGAATGTCTGCCTTTTCTTTCCCCCTTCCCTTCCCACACTACTGATTTGGTATATCTACCATCTGTTTTTGTGTTCCTATCTTAACCACCAGACATTCAGGTCATCATTACTAATATATATAATATAAATATTAGTTATCAATGGACCTTTTAATTTATTTATTTATATATGGTGCTGAGTATCGAATCCAGGGCCTCACACGTGCCAGGCAAGTGCTATACCACTGAGCCACAACTCCAGCCTTTTAGCTAGTTGTTTTTTTCCTTTTCATTGCATCTCATCCTGCTATTATTATTTTAAAATCCAAATATGGTCCTTCTACATTTTTCAAAATTATTTTATGGTTTTTCCACCATCTCCAAAATGAACCACGCTCACTAGAGTGTATAAATGTAGTCATGATCTCAGCTTTGCTTACTTCTCCACTTTCCACCACCCCCTTGTCTACACCATATACTCTAGCCATTCTGTACTTTTCCACTTCCTAGAATATGCCAGTAAGCTAGGTCAGACCACAGAAGTTGGTTTGCATTCAAAGACCAAGTAGAACTCAAGACCTTTTTCAAGATTACTTTCACTTAGGTTTTCTACCAAGTTAGGAAAACAGTCCCAATGACATACATGCAATATAAACATCTAAGTGATGAATAAAACAGTGTCTCCCTAGTTTCTCATGGAAATAAGGCCAACATTCAGTTGTCAATGCAGTGTATGCACATCTACAAATGACAAGATTTCATTTTTCTTTATGGTTGAATGAAACTCCATTGTATATATGCCACATTTTCTTTATCCATTCATCCATTGGTGGACATCTAACCTGGTTCCATAGTTTGGCTATTGTGAATTGTGATGGTATCAATGTTGGTGTGCATGTACTGCTATAGTATGTGACTTTAATTCTTCGGGATAAATACCAAGAAGTGTTATAGCTGGGTCATATAGTGGTTCCATTTTCACTCCTTTGCAGAATCTCCATACTGATTTCCAAGGTGGTTGTACCAATTTAGAATTATAACAATAATGTAAAAGTGTTCTATTTCTCAATGTCCTCTCCAACGGTTATTGTTGTTTGTATTCTTGATGACTGTCATTCTGACTGGTGTAAGATGAAATCTCAGTATTGTTTTAATTTATATTTCCCTAATGACTAACAATGTTGAACATTTTAAAATTTATTTATTGGTCATTTGTACTTCTTCTTCAGAGACATGTCTGTTTAATTCATTTGTCCATTTATTAATTGGGGTTTTTTTGGTGGTTAGTTTTTTTAGTTCTTCATATATTCTAGATATTAATCCTGTATCAGAGGAGTAGCTAGCAAAGATTTTCTCCCATTCAGTAGGTTCTCTTTACATTCCTAATTGTTTCCTTTGCTGTACAGAAGCTTTTAAATTCAATGCTGTCCTGTTTGTTAACTCTTGGCATTATTTCCTGAGCTTTAGTGGTTCAACTGAGAAAGTCATTCCCTGCACCTCTGTGTTGCAGTATTAACCCTGTGTTTTCTCATAGGAGTTGCATAGTGTCTGGTTTAATTTCTAGGTCTTTGATTCATTTTGAGTTAATTTTTGTGCAGGTGAAAGATAAGGATCTAGTCTTATTCTTCTACATATGGATAACCAGTTTCCCAGCATCATTTGTTTACAAAGCTATCTTCTCTCCAGTGTATTTTTTTTTTTTTTTTTTGGTGCCTTTGTCAAGGATCAGATGGTGATAGATGTGTGGTTTGTCTCTGTGTTTTCTATTCTGTACCACTGGTCTGTGTCTGTTTTCATGCCAGTACCATACAAGTTTTTGTTACTATAGCTCTGTAGTATAATTTGAAGTCAGGTATTGTGATGCCATCAGCATTGCTTCTTTGGCTTAGAATTGCTTTGGCTATTCTGGGTCTTTTATTTTTCCAAATGAATTTTAGAACTTTTCTAGTTCCATGAAGACTATCATTGGTATTTTGATGGAATTATATTGAATCTGTATATTGCTTTTGATAGTATGGCCATTTTGACAATATTAATTCTGCCTATCCAAGAATTTGGGATGTCTTTCCATCATCTTGTGTCTTATTCAGATTCTTCAGTGTTTTGTAGTTTTCATTGTATAAGTTTTTCACCTCCTTGGTCTTAGTTAGATTTAGTCCTAGATATTTCGGTTTTCTTTTCTCTTCCATGTTTCTTTCTCTCTCTCTCTCTTTCTTTCTTTTCTATTTTTTTTTTTTTTTGAAACTCTTGTGAATGGGATTATTTCCCTGATTTCTTTCTCAGAGGACTCATTTTTTTATGCATAGGAAAGCTATTGATTTTTATATATTGATTTGGTAACCTGCTACTTTGCTGAATTGGTTTATTAACTCTCTCTCTCTTTCTTTTTTTTTTTTTTTTTTTTTTTTTGCAGTGCTGGGGTTTGAACCCAACCGAGCTATATCCCCAGCCCTGGTTTATTAACTCTCATGGTCTTCTTATGGAACTTTTTGTATCTTCTAAATATAGGATCCTATCATTTACAAACAGTGATAATTTTGGCTTCTTCATTTTCCATTTTTACTTCTTGTATTTCCTTCTCTTGCCTAATTGCTCTGGCTGGAATTTCTAGTACTATATTGTATAGGAGCTATTAGAGTGACATCCTTGTATTATTCTGGATTTTAAAGGAAACACTTTCAGTTTTTCACTGCTCACTATGAGGTTGGCTTTGGGTTTGTTGTATATAGCCTTTATGATGTTGAGGTAGGTTCCTTCTATTCCTAATTTCTTCAGTGTTTTTGTCATGAATGGATGCTGAATTTTGTCAAAGCCCTTCTCTGGATGTATTGAGTTTTATCATGTGGGAACCCAGAAACAGAGAAAGAGAGAGAGAGAGAGAGAGAGAGAGAGAGAGAGAGAGAGAGAGAGAGAGAGAGAGAGAGAGAGAGAGAGAGAGAGCGCTCTCTGCTCACTGGGGCCAAAGAGAGAGAGAGAGAGAGAGAGAGAGAGAGAGAGAGAGCTCTGCTCACTGGGGCCAAAATGAATGTAAACTCCAAAGGCATGCCCCTATGATCTATTTCTCCAACCATACCCTACCTTCCTACAGTTCTCATCCAGTTAATCTATTCAAGTGGATTAATCAGTCGATTAGGTTATAACTCTCATAATCTAATCATTTTACCTCTAAAAAAATCTTTCATTTTCTCACATATGAACTTTTTGGGATACCATATATCTAAACCATAACACCTGTGTTGGATTTTATGTATATGTTGGAATGAATTCCTGTTCCATTCTGTATGGGCTGTTTTGGGGCATAGACTTTGCTTGCCAGTGTCCTAGATTGATCTAGATTGAGATCCTTCATAGGTGTGGTATCCACAGGCTTTGTGTTAATTCTCTGTTTTTGATATGTGAGTGGATGTCTGTAAGTGGGGCTCATCCCCCCGCCCCCCACCAGCCATTCCTACTTGGGGCCTGGTCATTAGTTTTGGGGTTTTGCCTCTTCTATTCTTTGTATTAAAATGTCCCTGAAGTTTGAGTGTAGTTAATTGTGTGTGGATCAAGGAGAATTGCTTCTTGACTGGGTCTAATTCAGTAGCAGTCTCTACTCTGTGAACTTGTCATAGTGTTCCTGTAGATTCCCAGCATCTCACAGAAATGGGGGAAACATAAAATAGCAAAAACCAAAGCAAATAATATACAGCATCAAAATAAAGGCCTCGTGCCTATTATGACATCTACAACACTAATTACTACAAAAACAGGACAGATGAGTCAGCAGTTGCCAAAAGCAAAAATAATAAATAGCCATGAATTAGATATGGCATTACAGTAAACAGTAGGTGTCAACTATGCCATCCACAGTACTAATCATTGCAACAACATGAATGGTGGGAGCAGTAGTTATATAAACCAAATAGCTCTCAAAGATAGTAAAAATACACTTCATTTAAAGGAAAAAAAAATGTAAGTTTTTTAAAAAGTAAAAGTTTAGAATGTTTGGAATGTGAAAGAATACCAAAGACATGCAGCAAGTGATGGCTATAAAGAAGGAGGATAAAAAATAAAGTGAGAAAAAATAAGAGAATTTGGCTGTTAAGTGGGAGAAGAAGAAGAAAAGCAAATAAGAAAACAAAAACAAAACAACAAAATAAATAACTATCAAAAGACAATAAAATTAACTCTTGTAAAAAGTGCTGAAAATGAGAAAGAAATTTGTAGACCTGTATGTCCACAAACCAATCAGCACAGCAAGAACACACACACACACACACACACACACGCACGGAAGAAGGAGACAGAAGAAAAAGAAAGATTCATAATGAAAAATGAAAGAATTGCTTCCACTGAGGTAGTCAAAACTATCAACATGAATGAATGGTCACTGCCTCTTGACTGTTCTTTCCATTTCTTCTTGGTTTACATTAAGAGACAGAGAAAGAGGTGGTGGCGGGGGCACCAAGCGGGCTGGGGGTTGTGGACCCCTTCCTGTTTTTGTGTTGCTCACTGAGCTGCCAGTAGGTGTGGCCTAAACTTGAAGTAGCTCTCAGCTTCTTTCCTCACCAGTATAACTTAGGTTGGAATGGGAAGCACTGTTGATTGAACTTTTGTCTGCACAGACCAGATCAATGCATTCCAGGATGGGGCTGCTGCAGAGTTCTAGGAGGGAAGTTCTGCAGGTGAGGTGTAGATCTAATCAGGCCCTGCGGGCTTTGTTGGGTGGTAACTCCTTTGGAGAGTTTAGATCAACACACCCTAGGACCTGGCAGATACCAATTCCTGCTGGAAGTCTGGATCTCAGGTGCCTCCCAAGAATTCTACGGGTGGGACAGGTCTCACACCCTCTGCCTCCCAAAAGGACTTGCCTTTGAAGGCTTAGTTCCTGAGTGTATTAACACCCACCTGTTCAGTTTCCTTGACCATCTTTGGCTGGTCATGTGTGCTGCCAGACTTAAAGGGAAGGTGAGTTGCATTCTTCTCTGTATTTCTGACTTGAATCCCCTTAGATACAATCTTCTCTGCCCATTAGGGGCTTGCTGAGACAGTATGGCAATGTTTTCTTTGATCTCCCAGGTTCCTGCAGCAGCCAGCAGCAGTGTGGCCTCCTTGAGATGCCTCAGGCCTCAGCTTTCTTTCCACTTTCCAAATACCAGTTTGCTGTGCAGCCTCTGGATTAACTAAACTCAGGCTACTTTTCTAATCCACGGTTTTTTTGTGTGCCAAATTTGTCCACTGTGTTTCTCTGTGTATTACCCCTCCTCTCTGTGGTGAACCACCTCCAATGTGCTCGCTCTTTCTTTGTTCAATGCACCCAAATTTCTAAGTCTCTAAGAGGCTCTGTCCAATATTGAATTAATACCCTCTTTCACCACTTTGCTCTGAAGTAGTACTTCCACTGCTTGAATTCCAAGCCATGAACCAACTGGAAATGCAACTTTCCTCTAATCTGCCATCTGGAATCCTCACTCTCCTGAATAACTCATAACTACCCTTTTATGACTCAGATGAGAGCTGGAGATTTAACTCAGTGATAGAGTGCTTGCCTAGAATGTGCAAGGCCTGGATTCAATCCCCAGTACAAATAAAAAGAGAGTCAGATCAGAGGTCACCTCTTCCAGAACGTTTTCTTTGGCTATTTCCCTTATTATTGCCCATTCTGAGCATCGTTTTTTATAGTCCCTAATAAGTTGATTTGTAAACGTTGTTCCGTTTCCTTGTCTACTACTAAGTATAAGCTCTATAGAGTAAGGACCATGTCTTACTTAATATTTTTATTATCTAGCAAAGATTATCACATTGCAATCATCTTATATGTATGGAAAGAAAAAGGGAAGGAGGGAGGGAAAAGTATCCTTTGATGATGTAAGGTAAGGTCTGGAATGGTAAAAAAATAAAAATAAAACTTATCTTGGAGTATGTGTTTTATCAGTTTTCACCAGGTACTATCATGTTCTCTATATTTAGTTGAATTTATTCAAATGATAGTGAAAAATTAAGGTCACAGGTCAGGAAAGAATACTTATAATGAATGCAGGACATGCAGCCATGTTTCTTTATGAATCGTTAGACTTCCCTATTTCCAACTTGTATATCAATATAAACTTTAAAATACTACTTTAAGATATATGCTTTTGGACTGAGGTTGTGGCTCAGTGGTGGAGCACTTGCCCAGCATGTGTGAGGTACTGGGTTTGTTTTTTATAGCACAGCATATAAATGAGTAAAAGTAAAGGTCCATCAACAACTAAAAGTATACATAAAAATAATTTTTAAAAAGATATTTGCTTCCTATAGAATCCTGTACTTTAGAAACCAATATGAATTTTTACAGAACTGTTTTTTCCTACTCCTATATATACTCAAAATATATATTTCTACTACTATATATTTCGAGTATATATATTATATCACACCCTGTCCTTGGCACTCATTTATATGCCTTTAATGAAATGAATACAAAATATTTAATCAAATCTCTAGGACAGTGCCCAGAGAAAAAACAAACGTAGATCTTTTCCATGAAAATCCCAGCTTTTTAATAATTTCTCTTGATAGTTGAGGGTGATGTATGTATGTATGTATATGTATACTTTTTCATGGACTATTTTTAGAGTCATTCCTGACTTTGACTTCATGATAGAATCATCTGGTAAGCTTTAGAAAACCCTGATGTCCAGTTAAATCAAAATCTGGGGTAGGACAAGTATCAACTTTTTTTTTTAAAGTTCTTGGATGAATCTAATGTGTAGCCAATTTTGAGACCACTGTTAACCTAGTGCTTTTGTATCTTCAATGTTTAGTTGAATTCATTTAAGTAACAATAACATGCTAAAAGTACTCGAAAGAAAGAATATTTCCAAAGGAAATCTATTTTAAGGCAATTGGTCATATGTTTCTTTACCAATCATTAGACTAAATTCTTTCCAATTTGTGGTAAAGTTTGGAATATTAATAAGTCTAATCTGATCTCAATTTAAAGCTTCTCTCCTTCCCAGCTGGGACTGGACAAACATTGGGGAATAAGGTATAATATATTTGTTTTCCTTATGATGCTATTTTTTTTCTACCCACTGATGCCAGAGTTTTGATACTGGGGAAAGATGAGAGATAGCCTGGGTTAGTGGGAGACTTCCCCAATTACCCCGCTTCGCACACATTTTCAGACAAGGTGTTCGGCTGACCATTTTCAGTCCCCTCTTAGCTCTTATTTTGATAATACACTCTACACAGCCTCTTTCACTGTTCTTTGGCAAAGTCTTTCAAGGATAGGTCTAGCCTCACTATGGTTTCTTAGCCTACAGGAAAGCTGGCAGTTTTGCCCCCAAGAAATTCTGAATGTGCAGCAGACTATTCCTCACATGTAGCCCTTGTTCTTTTCATTGTTACTGCAGATAGCTCTAACCATCAGTCAACCTCTTTTCTTTAGACTTAAACAGGAGAGAGTAAACATAGGTCACACCCCAAACTTGGGAAGCACAGGTAAAGTTTAATAAAGTTTCTTTAATTATTGGCTTTAGTTCCATTTAGCATCTGGCTCTGCTGGGGGTGCTCTTTTGAGGAGGGAAGGAAAATGCACAACACCCTGACAATACCCTTTAAGAAAAACCCCACCAATTCCCCCAGCCCAAACCTTAACCTCTTCAGGTAGATGATGCTTTAGGGGTCTTGGGTGTTATTTGGGGACCCACCTCTTAGCAAATTCTTTTTATACTTGTTTATTTATTTATTTTTAAAAATAGAATATGGAGCTGCTACTCTCAGCTTTGGCCCTTCAACAAGAGTGGCACAGCAGGAAAACATTCTCATGTTACATTCTGTTATAACTTCATAGAAAGTCACATCTTTTATTTTCTGATCTAGATGAAGTTTTATAAAAAGATTTATGTGAAGTAAATCTGTACCAGCTTTATCTTTTCTCCTCCTCCCCCTTTTTAGTCATATTATTTGTGTACATTTTAATTCATAACCCTCTAAAGAGCACATCTATTTAAAGACTATGAAGAAAATTTGACCTTGATAATACTTGGTGATTAATTGCAGATCTTACTCATTTGAAGGTCTAAGTAGTCATCATTTTCTCCCTGACTTTACACTTCCCTTCTAAAGCTGTGGACTTGAAAATATAATTGGAGTATTATATGCTCCAGGTTTCATTTGTTAAAATTCTAGTTTTATACTTTCCATATTGTAAGTTTTGAGCTTCTCATTGCTAATGTGATTCATGTGCTTGGTCTTGAAATTGCAGGCTCTTCAACTGCTGGCAAAGGAAATAAAAGAAATCACAGGTGAAGGGAAAATTCCATCTTCACTTCTAGATGCATAAAAAGAAATGATTCTGGGTTATAAACTATCCTTGTAAAAGTCGTTTCTAACAAAGAACTTCCCTGTAAAGGCACCCAGATTCTGTGATCGTTAGTACATTCTGTGACAGTACCCTTTAGTCTCTTAAAAATATCTATAATTCTCACTGGTTTTCTTATTGAGAGATCTTCCAGATTCGTGATCATAGTAGCAATCTTGAATCATCACTTCAAAACTCCTTCTGTGAAAACCAGACAGATTAACAAGATAGCAGAGTATAAAAACATGGATAGCACCTTCAAGAAAAGTTAGTGACTTGAAATCCCTCCAAACCCCAGACTAAGGGTGGATATGACCAAATCACCAAAAAGAGCAGGACTTAAGATAAAGACCAACAGCTATATTGTAAGAATTGCTGTAAGTAAAAATAAAATGAAAATACAGAGTTTCTAGAAAATAACAACAATGAAAGAAACATCGAAACCCATGGATACTGCTGAAGCAGTGTTCCAAGGAACATTTATAATAAATAAATTTATTTATTTATTTTTAAATTATTTTAGTTGTAAATGGATATAATACCTTAATTTAATTAGTTAATTGATATGTGGTGCTGAGGATCAAACCCAGTGCCTCACACATGCTAGGCAAGTGCTCTGCCACTGAGCCACAACCCCAGCCCCAAGAAACATTTATTGCATTAAAATCCTTTATCTACAAGATGGAAATAAGTGAATAAATATTCAACTCAAAAGAATACAAAAATGCAGAAATGAAAAAAAAATTAAGCATAAGGAATTGAGAAAAAAGGCAGAAATTGACAATTTAGAGTTAAAACATTTTAAAAAGCTGATTGAGACTCAAGAGAAATAAGCTGTTAGTCATCCTAATTGGCGAAAATACAAATTCAAAAAATACAAAATGACACAGGGAAAATAATGTTTGAAACAGATAATAGTAAAAGTCTGCTTTGAATAATATGGAATGCAAAAGTACTTAGAAACCTTGAAATATTGCCAAAGTCTGCTACTGGCTGTCCTCCACCCATGATAATCTTTCTAGACCTAATGGACTTTACCAAGAAATTCAGTTAGACTTCGGATGATCTGATAAACCCTATGGTACTTAAATTGTTCCAGAGTGTAGAAATGAAAGACAACTTCCTAAGTCTTTTTATAAAGTATATATCAGTTCTAAGACCTGATAAATATTACTCAAAAATCATAGGTCTGTCTAATTATGATATCAATGCAAAATCTTTTAAAAATATTTTTAAATAGAATATATAATATTAGAATGCAAAACATTAAAAGTATATCATAAGCACATGGCATTCATTATGGAAATGACACATGAATTCAATATTAGAAAATCCATTAGTATAATTCATCAACTCATTATACGTAGTCATAAGAAGAAAAATCATGTGACTAGCTTCATAGGTGTCTAGCAGTCTTAACAAAATTCAACATACATTCTTGATAAAAGGAAGGAAGGGAAGGAGAAAGGGAGGAAGGAAGGAAAAAGGGAGGCAAATAAGGAGAGAAGAAGGCTAGCTCAATAAAATGAGTCAATCAATAATTCCTTAACATGATTTCCCAGATGTGAGGCAAGCAGACATTGCTGCTTCTCAACTGCTGGAATAAATATGTAGCAACACCTTGACGTAATTCCACAAATGTTGAATCTGAATCTAATCATGCTTTACAGATAACTATCAGTTTGTAAAAAAATACGGGGCAGAGAGGATTAAGTTAAAGTATATCAGAAATTTAGAGTGTGGGTTAACAGATTCACTTTTTGCAGATGGTCAAAGGCAAGAAATTATAAAACAAATGACAGAGATTAAAAGATTTATGAAGCATGACAATCACATACAGTGAGTGAATCTAAACTCTTAATGACTTATTTATTAAGACAATTGAGAAAATTTGAGTAGATGTTAGCTATTTAAATGATACCAAGGAATTATTGTCAATCTTGTTAGATGCTAGTGGCATGGCAATTATATAAAAAATAATCCATGTTGGTACATATGGAACTATTTAGGGATAAACAGGTTATAACTAAGAGTTGCTACTACATGCTTAAATATTAATAATAACAAGAAAGAGAGGTGCTAAGCAACTCAGCAATATGCTAAGCAACTTGTGAGACCCTGTCTCTAAATAAAAATACTATACAGGATGTGGCTCAGTGGTTAAGTGCCCCTGAGTTCAATCCTGGTACTCCCCAACCCCAAATAATAATAATAATAATAACAACAACAAGAAAGAAAAAAGGGACAGATGATACAAATCTGACAAAATCTTGATAGTTGTGGAATCCAAGTGATGGATATCTGGGGGTCCATTGTACTATTTTCTCAACATTTCTGTGTTTTGTAGTTGTGATTTTATTTTAAAAATTAAACTTACAGTCCTAGTAGTAATAGTTAAAGAAACATCTCTCTCTTTAATAAAAAAAAAAAAAGAAGCATAAGTACATGTCAATTTTCTTTCTTTAAGCAAAAACTGCACATTGTCAATACTCTATTCTCCTATGTGCATGGTGGAGGCAGGCAAAAGCATCTGACTGTTGGACACCTATTTAAACAAAGAGTATGAGAGTCATATGCCATTTAGATGAACACAAAGAACAGTTTATATAGGAGAGTTTCAAAATTCACAAAGTAAAGACAATAGTAGTTATACTTTCCTGCTAGAAATACTAAATGATGACTAAAGAAGGAACTTACTCTTATACTTTCTATTGTAATAAATGGAATCTCTTTAGCATAATTCCTTTAATGAAGTTTCCATCCTCTGGCATAATAATAGAGAAGTATATGACTTAGTGGCAGTTTATGATTAAAAAAAAAAAAAAAAAAAAACCACCAGAACTTTGCTTTGGGAACTAACAGAACTGCCAAAAAAGCTCATGGAAGCTTAGTTTGCTAAACAAGTATATTTCTAAAATAAGTAAAGTGCTTTTTCCAGTCTTCTCTGAAGTTATTGCACCATAGTTGGAAGTATCCTAGTCCATTTGGGGAAGTAACTCTTAAATAAGTTCAGAGGAAAGCAATTTGAATGGTGAGGGGACCCAGAATCAGATGTGATCAATGGAGGAATGGGGTTAGAGATGATTACCTGGAGAAAAGGAGTTTCAGTGGCAATAGGAGAGTATACGGCACATATGTGAAGTAGAAAATGCTAAAGGGTTAGGAAAATAACCAAAACTCATGGAAATTATCACAATGCTGATTTTGACTTAGTAAAAATATCGGGGAAGGAAATCACCAATGAGGCTTAAGCATCCTAGCACATTTTTACTGGGTATACCAAAAATGCAAAACCCTGACTGTTCTTTATCCAGTCTATTTTTTAACAATCAACCTTGAGGTATATTAGGTCTTACATTGGAAAAGTGAGCTAGCTTGCTTCCCATTTGTTATAAAAGTGGTGGATTCTCCAGATTCAGTATTCTCAACCTAGGAAACAAATCAATTATGTGCACAGGATATAGGTGGGCTCCTCCACAGTGCTGCTATAGGACTTGGAGGATTATGGGAACCAACTCAAACATGGTGTTTATGCTGTTCTCTACTGGTGAATAATGAAGACTAACACAGATATCTCATGTCTTCGGCCAATATCCATGAAGCTGTGATAGGCTAATTTATTAACTTGTAAGTAGGGTAAAGTCAATAAATATCAGGCCCAACAATGAATAAATATACCAGTTAGTGAGTTCCCTATCTAGAAGTTAATAGGTAAACATTTTTGTGAGGATACTGAATGATAGCAAAAAACAAAGTCTCAGACAAGATGATTTCTTTCAACCTTCAATGTAATTCCAATCTCATATATTCTGTCATTCTTTTTTATATAACATGAATAGGTTGGGACTTATCTACAGAATACCAGAGGACTCTTGTGGAGTTATCTCCAAAAGAAAAATATTTCTGTGCCTCTCAAAGTTGAACCATCAGGAAATCCCTAGGTAAACATGGCCTCACTACTTATTTAAATGATCCAGCGTCTATCCATTGTCTTTATATGTCCCCACTGTAAATCTTTATTTTGCATTTAGGTGAAGGGAAATTTATAGGATTATACCAAGAATGTAATTCATCTCAGACTTCATGTCAGAGCTCTCAGTACCTGGGGAATTATGACTTGGAAATTCATGGGCATAATTTTCATTGGCATCAACGAGATTTTAGTATTTAGTGTTGTGGTTAACACATATCCCATAATATTTATCTTCCATTGTCAAAGCCTCTCATAATGTTTATCAGAATACTTTGAAAGTTTATAGTAATCTAGCCTAGCACTCTGCGTGGCATAATCAGTTTTGGATCACGTGGTGTGCTCACCCATTCACTGAATACAAGGCTTCAACCTTACATCAGGGTGGTAACCCCCTACTGTCTTCCTTTGTCTTTTCCATTGCAAATGCTTTTTGCATCATGCATGTTCATCCACTGGGTGGCAATATGTGCTCAAGAATGTTTACTTTTTCTGGTCTCAATCTAACTGAATTTAAGACGTCAAACTTTTTGAATTGGAAAACAGCCATTGAATCAAATCTTAAGAAAAAGTATTGTCTTGAATGTAAGCTCCTACCTAGAGGAGACTACTGGAATTTTAATAGTGTTAACACTGCTTGCCATTTACTCTCAACACATTTTCCCTTCTGTCAACAGGTTCACACACCAAACTTGTGCAAAATAGATTTCCCCTCATGCCCTTCAGCTTTGTCACCATTTTATAGTTTTTTACATCTGAAACACACACATGCCCTTTCCAATTCCTCAAGCCCTCTTTTCATCTTCAGTGGTCTCAGTACCCTAATTCTTATTTCTGTGACTCTTGCCTGTCAAAGGACTTTCCCTCATTTCAGTTTTGTTTCTTAACTATCATACCACCTCCACAGTGAAATCAAGAGATAGACAAGAGAGTTCCCCTATAATACCGTGTGCATCCTGTCTGATTCTGCACTGTATCCAAGATAAGTAGAACAGATTCTGGGTTTTGTAACCTGTAGTCTTGGGAAGTCATATGGTTCCTTTTCACTTAAATCAATTCTGTTCATAATGCAGAATGAGGCCAGGCCATGACTTGCTCTATGTAGGATTTATCTTCAATTAAGAAAGGCAAAAATGTCCAAGAGATTTAAATTGCATATCAAGTGTGATGAAAACTCCACAAAAATATGGACATATTTTTAAAAATGAAATTAAAATCCTAATAATAGTTGTTCTAGATGGAATTGTGAATGCTTTTGTTTCCCCTTTCTGCTATCTTGTAGTTTTCCCTATATTTTCTTTAATGAAAAATATATACAATTACTCTTAAACTATCTTTAATCTTTCTCTTCCCTAGATCAAAAAAGTCTGTTTCTTCTGTATATTCTGCTAATATTCCAGTAGCTCCTTAGCTATATTTTGACATTTCCTTAAATATCCACATAGTACTGGTTACTGCTCAATGTAATAGGCTTGACTTATTTTTTTTTTCAAAAAATAAATTCCTTATTATTGAATAGCTTTATATTTACAGAGAATTGCAAAGACAGTACAATTTCCATAGATCCCAAACCCAGTTTCCCCTATTACAAGCCTCTAACATTAGTTTGACTCCTTTGTCACAATTAATGAACCAGTATTGATACCTTATCGTTAACTAAAGTATATTCTTCATTCAGACTTCCTTCGTTTCCACCTAATGGCCATCTCCCCCGACCCCCAATGTCCACTCCTTTTTTCTTTTCCAGAATGCCATCCAGGATACTGCACTGAATTCAGTCAGCATGTATCCTTAGGCTTTCTTGGTTGGGGCAGTTTCTCAGACTTTATTTGTCAAGATCTTGGCAGCTTTGAGGAGTACTGGTCAGGTATTTTGTTGAATGTTCCTCATTTAGGATTGGTCTAATATTTTCCTCATAATTAACCTGGAATCATAGATTTTGGAGAGAAGATCACAAAAGTAAAGTGTTATTCTCGTAACGTTTTATCAAGAGTATGTCCTGCCAATAGGACCCAGCTTTGTTGGTCACCTGCCTGAGATAGTGTTCCTCAGGTTCCTCCATTGGAAAGTTACTCTTTTATTCCCCTTTTATTCCTTACTTTTTTGAAAGTATGTACATAGCTCACACGTGCTAAGTGGAGAGTTATGTTTCACCTCAGTGAGGAGTGTGATGTCTACATAAATTATTTGAAATTCTTCTGTATGGGAGAGTTTATTTAATCATTTATATTAGTATGGACTTATGGATATGTATTTTTTACTTTGAATTATAATCCAATGTTACTTTATTTTTGTTGCTCAGATTATACATTTGAAGCTTTTCCAGTTGGGTTCCTATTTATCTTTGGCATACCCTTTGTTTTAAGCTTCTTCCTTCCTTTCCTCCTTCCTCCCTGTCCCCCACCAACCCTCTCCACCTTTTCTCTCGGGGATTGATCCCAGGGCCTCAGGCATACGAGGCAAGCACTTTGTCAGCAATCTACTCCCCAGTCCTTTTTATTTTGAAACAGTGACTTGCTAAATTGCCCAGTCTGGCCTTGGATTTGTAGTCCTTCTGTCTCAGACCCTTGAGTAGCCAGTATTACAGGCATGCTCATCAAACCCAGCATTCCATTACTTTCTGGCACTGCAAATCTTCCTTCTGGGACTACCAGAATATAAATCATCTTATCTAGTCCTACCCAAGTCCTAGAATTAGCTGATTACTTAATTTATTATTATTATTATTGGTGCTGAAGATTGAATTCAGTGTCTTGCCCAGTGTAGGCAAGTTCTCTACTTGCTGAGAGGATGATGATCATAATAAAGATCAAATTTTAAAAAGAACTGTTGGCCAGGCATAGTGGTGCATGCCTGTAATACCAACTACTAGGGAGGTCAAGACAGGAGAATAGCAAGTTTAAGATCAGATTTAGCAATTTAGCAAGATCCTGTCTCAAAAATAAATAAATGCAAAAGGGCTATGGATGTAGCTCCTTGGTAGAGTACCCCTGGGTTCAGTGCTCAACGGAGCATTGAACAATAAAAGGGGGAAAAAGTACTGTGTGTCTATTGTAAGAACTTGTATTAGGAATAACATTTTAAAAAACCAATTTATCTGCATTTGTTTTATGCTAAATTTATTCCTGAGTCATAGTTTTTCTTTCTTCAGTTTCTTCTTGGATAATCTGTTTATTCTGTTCAACCTACTCTTCTAGTTTAGGAACAATTTGCTTCTTTTCAGTAAGGAGCATCTCAGTGTGATAGGAGAGCTCATGTATGGATTAATCCAACCAGGAGCTCTGTAAATAGGCTGATGCTGGATCTTGGGTGCTTTGTTCACCTGGATATGTTTAGTGAACAGAGGCTCACATTTAAACCTTTGAGTTCAATGTTACTCTCTGCATTTTTAAGCATATGTAGGAAAAGTTGAGTACTCTTTGGGCCACCAACCCCACTGTTGGGTCAACTCCATTATTGTAATGATGGAATGGCACACGTTGCTTTTTTAAAGTGATATCTCTCCAATAATTGTGGTTTTTTGGAAATGCATATCTTTGATGGCCTGGGCAGTTTCATATGTGTTTTTAATATGAACATTAAGAGTTGAACCTCTTGATTTGCATGATTTTGTGGGGTTCTCTGGGTCAAATGAATGGCAAGCCATTTCATAGAGCACTTCAGGCCTCTTACAGGAAGAACCAGAATACAATTTTTAAAGAAGTCTCTTTTCAGTTACATCTTGTATTTTAACCGAAAAAAATTACACAAATGTATATCACAGTCCCCACTTATTAAGCCTACTATTAGCCTAAAAAATCTTGTAGTATTTGTTCACCCTTCAATTCAACTCTATGAGTGAAGCCTGCTTTTGGAGGAGGGGTCAACTGTGTTATAGGAGAGGATTCTGGGGTTGGGTCAAGCCAGAAGGAATAGCATCTAGAAAGCCTTTTTTTTTTCTTAGAATCTTCTTGCTGAGGACGAAAGATGATGACATAATCAGCAGGGAACTAGACTGGAACCTGAAAGATTTATTTTTCCAGCTGTGAGTTCAAATTCAGTTGCCACAAGTTGTCATCTCTGTCAGATATTCTTATGCTGTGACTTTCTAAGAAACTTTGAATTCAGCTAATAATTTTCAAGGAAAACCATGGTTTGTGTGTAATTATCAAACACTAGCATAACTATAAGGGATTGTTGCCTATCATTTTTTTCAAATTAAAGTCCCAATATAAAATCAAGAACATTAGAGGTGGACATGACCTTAGGGATAATTTACATAATGATTCTCTATATACCAGGATGAGACCCAGAGAGGTCTTGGTGAATTCCTTTGGGTCACTCCAGAGTCAGTAGTGTGGAATTAAATACCAACTCTCTTGACCTTCAAATCAGAGCTTATTTTTCAACAGAGTTGTGCTTTGTTCAACATTTATTTGTACATCTGACTCATTCATTTATTCCACAATTTATTTCTGAATAGCTGTTTCATGTCTAACACTATGCTAGGATTTACAAGTACAAATTTTGAGTTTCTAACACTTTTAGTAATTAAATAGAATTATGGGTAAACTACCACCAGGTGGCATAAGCCTTCAGGTTGGTAATGACATTCATAGGTAGTTTGTAGGTGACCTCTCAATTTTTCCTTGTAGATGTCATTTCACGTTCAGATAATAAGAACAAGTCTGAATGTGCAATTGAGGCTTATCATTTTCTATCAAGATATCACTATTCTTCCAGCTTCTCAGGCAAAATTCTTTGAGTTATTTTTGTTTTATTTCATCTTTTATTTAATGAGTCATTACTAGTACAGACTGGCTCCTTTTCTCATCTTTAGCCCTTTTGTACAAGCCCTCCAATTTAGCTATATCAGGAAGAAAAAAGGAAAAAAAAAGACACTTTGTGCCATTCTCAGCATATTTCATACTTACTGCTTCTGAACTTTTGCTCTTGCGGTTGTCTTTCCCTGAAATCCCTTCTCTTTGAAACTCTTCTATCATCACCTCACCAATGTTCAGAGAGCACTTGAGTAGTTTAGGGATGGGTGATAGTAATACATAAATGCTCAACTATATTTTCTACCCTCACATAGAATCTATCTCCTTCCCACCCTCCCTGCTTGAGAAAGTATAGCAGGTCAAATGGCTATGTTTCATTTTATAGGCATTTACCAGACATAGTAGTGGTCAATCCTGCAGAGGTGGTCAAGAAAAAAATTGGTCCTTGTTTTGAGTCTGAAGGTAACTCAGGTAGTTTAAATGGATATAGGGTTAAAAATGGTTCTACAGAGGGAGGTGAAATGATTTGGTACTTTAAATCCTGACGGTGTTAGCACAGGTAGAAGGTATCATGTACATAGGCAAGTGGGAAAAGGCAATGTTGAAAAAGAAAGGCAGGGCTGGGTGTGGGGGTGCCCACCTGTAATCCCAGCAACTTGGGAGGCTGAGGCAGGAGGATCACAAGTTCAAGGCCAGCTTCAGCAACTTAGGGAGACACTAACTCACTTAGCAAGACCCTATCTCAAAAAAAATTTAAAAAAATTAAAAAGGCTGGGGATATGGCTCAGTGGTTAAGCAACCCTTAGTTCAATTTTCAGTACCAAAAAAGAAAGAATTACAGAGATACAGAGACCAGATTATGAGGACCCTTGGGGGACTTGCAAAAAAGTTAGGACGTTATCCTGTAGGCATTAGAAGTTATTACAAGAATTAAAAAGGGGGATAACATGAACAGATTTGCCTTTCAGAAAGATTCTTTTTGATTGTGGATTAGACAGAGGTAAGACCAATTAGGCAACCAATTAGGAAATGACCATAGAGCCTGGGTGGGTGGGGATAGTAAGGCCTGAACAAAGGTAAAAGCTGTGCTGAAGGAAAGACAAGAATGGATATGAGAGGTTGAACCGAATTTGGTGAATAATCAGATATGGGAGTGAGAGAGAGGATTGGGTGAACCCCAGGTTCCTGGCTGATGTCACTAATTAGAGAGAAGATACAGAAACTAAGCAATTATTACAGATGGTGGTGGTGAATGTCTTGAGTTTATTTTGGGACATTTTGGTCTGATTATTTGTGCTCATTAAGTTCATACTTTAATATATAGGTTAGAATGAAAGTGCTCAGTAACAAAAAACTTCCTTTGTGCTGTTCTTCAATTTGACAAAAATATTCAAATATATCCATTATTTCTTATAGGAGTTAGGTACAGTGGGTATTATAGATCATAAATCCCCAAATTTCTAAAACAGTGTCATTCTCCTACATTTTTATTCTTTCTAATGTAATATATTAACTATTTAATTGATATGACTTAGTTTTTGTATCTTTTAAGACTTTTGTTCACAAGTAAATTCAGAAATCATCAAAAGGTTTAAGATATGAATTCCAGAACTCAATACCCATTAAAGAACCATTTAGGTGTAAACTGTGATGTTTTTGTGGGACATCTAGGAAGTGGGTCTCCTGTTGAGCAGGAGAGGGCTGTAATGGGGATAGCCGGAACTGAGTAAGGCTCTAAAGAATGAACAGTTTCTGAAAAGCCAGGCAGTGGGCGAGGAGGACAGCATGAGGAGAGACACCAGATTGGAATCTGTGTCTGTGAGTACAAGGAGGATAAAAGGCCTTGGCCCATCTTGATTAGCCTTTGGACTTAGTCACAGAATGACTTAATTAATTTGACAGGTTATCTGACTCCTACTACTGCTCTTCTGCATCCATATTCTCTTCAGCATTCATTTTGTGATAATTTTCCTAAGGTGTAATGAAAATTTCTAGTTGTATGTTTTCCAGGTTGTTTTTCCATCCCTTTCCAGGCTTTTCTAAATTTGCATCTCATTTTGCATTTTAGCATTTCTGACCTTAGTCCTAAAAGCATTTAATAAAGTTTAGTATTCCCTAACCTCCCTAGTTTCTATTTTTGGTTACATTCCATTTGCCTATGAGTTCCACATGCAGCCTTTTGAGGCAATATAATTAAAACTCCCATTAGAGTTAACTGTGTAATAATGAGGTACTTATATAACATATCCTGAAGAGCAGCAGATGAAATAAACACTTAGTAAGTAAACATAATAGCAAGTCCTGCAAGCAGGCATTCAATAAATCTGAATGAGTGAATTTCACATTATAACCTGTAAATAAAGAAGACTGCATCTTGTTCATTGAATATCTTCATTATATGTCTTTTACTGCCAGAGCAAGAAATATAAGAGGAGGTTTAGAGGATAATTTACTAGGCCATGGTGCTTCTGCAGATGATTTCTTCTGGCTTCTCCTTCTATCACAACAAGCTCTGGTTTCCTGGTCCTCTGAGGGTCAGGAACCCTTCTCTCTAGGGGATCCTCCCTGAGGATCTCTCTGAAGTACATCAGAACATCACTTTGTGTTTTCCAAGTGGCTGACCTCTATTTGTGTTATTTGTTTACAAACAGGAGTTCCAAATGTTTTGAAACTAGTTTATTCTTTAAAGCTGGTAAGCCTTCCTTTTATGATTTGTTTATATTGTTTCTGAACAAGCTACTAATGTCACTGATAGAGCAAGATTGTAACTTATAACTAACCTCACTTTGATGTTTGATCATAAATTCTCAAATTAACAAAGTCCTAATCAAGGACATTTTATTATCTGTATCCATGTCTGTATCTACATAGGGTTACATGTATGTGAATTAAGAATCAGTAACTTAGAATTGGAAGGAAACATAAAAATGAATTCTGTCTAAATCCTGCTTTGTGCAGATGAAGAGATACGTGGCTGGTAAATTGTTCTTTTTCTTGTACCCAAGAGACTTGTTCTATATTTAAACACAATCCATAAATAGCCTCCTTTCCAGATATAATTTGCTATGATTCTATGCTCTGCTGAGCACATTACATGTTATATAATGCTCTTACATCTATTGGCTGTGTCTTATCTCCTAAAAGTCTACAGACACTTTGAAGGTAGAGATTATGTTTTATTTGTCTTTTCATTTCCAATTGTACTTGCCCCCATTCCATCCTAGTAGCAGATATGAAATTGAACATGAATCTTGCAGGTAACCCTGATCCTGCACTGAAATCAAGGAAACAGGCATCAGGGTGATAGGTCTCCTTCAGGCTTGGCAGATTTTCTTCTGTTCCAGGACACCTGTAGTTTCAGTGTTTGGAGCCCTTTTGTCTCTATTCATCACCTGAGAGTTATAAAGCTGTGTCCATGTGCTGAAGCACACCTTTCCCATTGTTTTCCCAGTCCCAGTCTCAACTGCTTTGAGCTAGATGGAATATGTTAATCCCTGGTTTGGACCCAAATTAGAGTTACTGCCATTTCTCCAACCCTTCAACATTGTGCTCCTCAGCTCAGCTCTCCCTCCTCTTGGCATGCCCTGTGGGAAACAACTCAGGCAGTGGGCCGGCCATAATTCCACTGAGAGCTCTTCCTTGTCTAACACTTTTACATAAAATAAGTGGGGAGTGTGTTAAATTATTTAAAAAGATAAATTTGGACATTAATTATTCATTTGACAAATATTTATTAAGTATCTAACATCTATCATACCAGATCCTGTTCTGGATGCTGGGGATATAGCTGGGAATAAAACCCTTCCTCCATGAGGTTTATTTACGTTCTAGTCAGGGAGAGACCCAAGAAATGAATACATGGATAGATAAATATTCTATAATCACTGATAAAATTTAGTGAATAGTGTGATGAAACATAAAGCGGCAAGGAAAGGGGATAGAAAGTGACAGCAGGGGTTGCTAACTTAGATAGGATGGCCAGGCAAGGCCTAGACAGAGAGGCATTTTGGAATCCTCTGCAGGAGAATGCAGTTATTCTGGAAGACAAACTGAGAAAGCATTATAAAATGGAGAATAATTGACAAAGAGTTGACCTTTGGATTGGCAGTGTGGAAATTAATGGTTATCAAGGCAACAGCAGTTCAACTGACTTGGAGGAGACCTGGTTGGAATCAACTCCAGAAAGAATGAGAGAAGAAATGCAAGTGCATCGTGCTTTGAGGTACATTGCTGCAAAGGAAGCAGAATGTGGGCAGTACCTGTGGAGAGCTGTGGGACCAAGAGAAGCTTTTATTTTTTCTAAGAATGGAGAAATCACAGCATTTTTATGTGCAGAGAACAAAGATGCAGTTAATAAGGAAAACATGATGCAAAAAGCAGAGAGGTTATAGTATGGAGAAGAGACAGTGGGATTCAGGGTGTATGTGAATCACATTTCCACCTGTAAAAATGTCAGCCTTATGACAGTTCAAAGAAGGCAGATTGTCAATGGTAAAGTCAGTAGTAAACTAACAGTTTTGGCAAGTGCACATTTTGTTTCTGGTCTGTTTTGCTTTCTCATCATTATAATTTGAAATTATACCAATAATAAGATAGTTGTTATGCAGCATTTTTAATGGCCTTCCAGTGAAGTCAGTGGTCTCTTAATGAATTATTTGCAGTTTCTAATCCTAGAATAACTTGAAACTCCTACTCCTTAGTATATGATAAGTAATCTATCACATTATTATATTTAGACCTATATAATTTAAAAAATAACAGCTTTCTTTCTGTTTCTGTGGCACCTCTGCTAAATAGGAATTTAGTTCTCTCAAATAAAACCTCAGAGAAAACCCAAATGGGAAAAGTATGACCCTAATAGACAGAAAATTCACCCTTTCCTGTTTGGGTTTTTCTCTTTATAGTACCTCAGTTCTGTGTTCCCAGGAATAAATAGAGGTAGAAACTGACCTAAAAGTTCAATCTACTTTTTACTTTTTTCCATGAGATGAAAACTTTAGATAAGATAAATAAGAAACAAGATTTTCAGGACATCAGAGCTATGGTCATCAAGAGCTTCTATACTCTCAGTGAATGTAAAACTTAGAATAGGGTAGTTGTGATACATTCCAATTGATGTAAAACTAGAGATTTTTAAATTTAGAAAAAAATATTAAAGATCACCTATTATTTTACACTTTATTTTACAGATGAACAAACTCAGTTACCAAGTGGTTAAATAACAGACAAAGATGCAGAAGTGATATTGGCTGTGTTGGTTGAGTTTTTAAGTTAATAAAGAGAAAACTAAAACGGTAATGCTAATAATGATATTCCCTTATTTATGGAGAGATTCCATATACTGGGTACTTTGCTGGTCACTTTAAATTCATGATCTCATTTAACATTTACAGCATCTATATGTGGTGGAAAGGTGGATCTCTAAACCAATTGTCACTGAACCAAGTTCACCACTTGCCTCCATTTCATTCTCTATGAGGGACCAATAATGCGTAATGCAGAATGCTTGAGGCTCTAAATTCCTTTAAAAATGTATTTCCATTTATCTAATATGCAATCCTCAGGCACAGTCTACTTTGGTATCATTATTATCTGTGAATTTGTGAAAAGTGAAAATTCTCAAACCTTCCTAGGTCTACTGAACCAGAAATTCTTGGGGTCGGATTCAACAATTTCTATTGTAAAGCCCTCCTACCAAATGATTATGATGTACACACAAATTTGAGAACCACTGCTTTAGAGCAAAGGCTATTATAGGCACCAGTAGAAGCTTCTTGATCTTCTTCTTCATACTAATAAATAAATAAATAAATAAACAAACAAACAAACCAAAGCAAACCTATATCCCTGAGTAGTGATCATAGAGATAATTGCTACCATTATGACTTAGAGGCTATGTTTGTTTGGAAAAGTTGCTATGGTTTGGAAGTGTTCCCAAAATGTATGTGTTAGGAACTTAAATCCCCAATGCCACAGTGTTGAAAGGTGGGACTCTACCTTCATGAATTAACTTATTCAGATTATAAAAGGACTTGAGACTGCAAATTCAGTCTCCTACTTTGTCACCTTCCTACCTTCTGCCAAAAGAAGATCCTTGCCAAATGCTGACAACTTGATATTGGACTTCCCAGCCTCTGGTGCTGTAAAAAATAAATTTATTTTCTTAGTTACTCAGTATGTGATATTTTTAAAAATTGTTCTTATTAGTTATACATGACAGTATAATGTACATTGACATATTGTACATATATGGAGTATAGCTTCTTATTCTTCTGGTTGTACATAATGTAGAATCACACTGGTTGTGGGATTGGGTTATTTCACTTAGCATGATAGTCTCCAGTTCCATCCATTTACCAGCAATTACCATAATTTCATTTTTCTTTATGACTGAGTGCTATTCCACTGTGTATATATGCTACATTTTCTTTATCCGTTCATCTGTTGAAGGGTACCTAGGCTGGTTCCATAGTTTAGCTATTGTGAATTGAGCTGCTATAAACATTGGTGTGGCTGCATCACTGTAGAATAATGATTTTAAGTCCTTTGGGTATAAACAGAGGAGTGGTATAATTGGGCCAAATGGTGGTTCCATTCCAAGTGTTCTAAGGAATCTCTGTACTGCTTTCCACAGTGGTTGCACCAATTAGCAATGTATGAGTGTACCTTTTGCCCCACATCCTCATCAACATTTATTGTTCCTTGTATTTTTGATAATTGCCATTCTAAATGGAATGAGATGAAATCTCAGTGTAGTTTTAATTTGCATTTCTCTAACTGCTAGAGATGTTGAACATTTATTTTTCATATATTCATTGACCATGTTTCTTCTGTGAAGTGCTTCTTCAGTTCCTCAGTATATGGTATTCTGTTATAGCAACAGAAAATTAACTCAGACAGAAGCAATTGCTATTATATTCTCATTTAACCCACTAGTTTGACTGTATTTTAGTGAATGACAGTGAATTATTAAAACTCAATTCAGTCGAAGCTGCTGATTTCAGATAGTGAGATGTAGTTTTTTGTTTTGTTGTTACTTTTTCTGATGCAAACTGCCAAAGTTCCTGACACACCTAGTCATTAAATTGGGGCATTTTCCAACTATTCAAAAACCAATCTTGTCTAAGGCTTATATCAACTCTGTCTCTTTCCTGTAAGACAATGCATTTGTGCACTACATCTGTGATATCATACTGGCAAGACCTGGTAGCTGTAAATAATAGACACCCTAAGATGTGTGTGTCAGTAGTTGAGAGAAAAAAATTATGAAAATTTAGGTACCTACTATCTCAGTCAAGTTTCTAGAGTCAAGTTGTTTGCATCTAGTTGGGATACTCTGTCCAGGGGAAGTGATTGTTCACCTTTGCATCCCTCCCAGTAAGAAAGAGGAGCAATGTTTAGCAGGCATCTTGGGATTTTTGAAGCAAGATAAACTACATTTGATCTTCTCTGACTTGTTTAATCATCTACCAAAATATTTCCAGTGGAGCCCAGTGAAAGACAAATGAACATAAACTCCACGGTTGGTCAGACTTCAGTGTAAGAGGCTGTGCAACTTAAGCTTTTCTAAACCAGTGGATGTCGAGGTGCTTTGAATGTCTAGAGTAGATGAGGAGTCTAAATGGAGCCTGCAGCAAGTCCAGATAAGAGAATCAGTGTGGGCCTCTAGAATTTTAGAACAAGACTCAGACCTCTTTATAAAGTCACTGCTTTTCTTTTGAAAAACAGATCCTGGCTTACTACTGGGTTCTAGTAAAAGTAAATGTCTGCTATAGGTCTGCAAGAGACTTTGTGACCTAAACTTTCCAATATGGATTGGTGGTCTCACCTCTGGCTGATCATAAATGAGATGTACCTAGAGGTGCTACATTATCAAGTTAAAGATTTTGTTTTTGTTTTTTGTTTTTCTTTTTGTATTGGGAATTGAACCCAGGGAGTGATTTATTACTAACATTCCCAGCCCTTTTTGTTTTATTTTGAGTTAGGGTATAACTAATTTGTTGAGCCTGGACTTGAACTTGTGATCCTCCTGTCTCAGCCTCCAAAGTTGCTGGGACTACAGGTGTACATCACAATGCCTGGCTAAGTGAAATTGTTATATATGGAATTGGGCCTTAGTGGATCCTAAAAGGAGCGGTAAAACATTATAGAGTGGGTTAGCTTCCACTTCCATGAGAAGGCCTCTCATTGCCTTCTCTCCTTCAACTCATATCTGTGGCCACCTGGGGAGTTCCCTGTGACCTATAGCCTGAGGAGGGAAAAAAAAAAAAAAATGTGGTCCTGGTTTATAGATGGTTCTGCTCCAAATACTGACATCAGGGTTTCAGTGGTGGCAGTAGAAAAGGGAAATCTTACCACTAGATAAAGTTAAGCAGTACATGCCATGGTAAACTTTGCCTGGGGAAAAATAGCTTGTTTCAGGAATTACTCTTAGATCTTCAGTTTTAAACATTAGACTACTTGAAACATCAGGTATGAATAACACATTTATATTACTTAGGTAATCTACTGAGTTCAATCGAAAAATAGACCTATTAGCTTAAAAGTGTAGTCTAATTTTAGAACTAATACTATAGCAAATGGTGCACATTCTTTAATCAAACCATCTGTATTAATCAACTATACTATAGTAATGCTGTCTAGCAAACCACCCAAAACAGTGACATAGAGTAATATTTCTGGCTGACACATCTAAGTCAGTTGAAGTTTGGCTGAATCAATCTGGCTGCAGGAAGGCCTTACTCCTGGTGTCTCTCATTCTCCAGGACTAGTGGCCACCTGTAGCAGGCTCCTCCCATGGTGGAGGGCAAGAATTTAAGAGTGCAATCCCAAAACAAGCCTCTACTCTTGGCCACTAAAATCCTGTTATCCAAAGTAAGGCACATAGCCATGCCTATATTCAAGGAATAGGAGAATTTCTCATTGAGGAGGTTATGGGTGAAGATTTACTGGGCAGTAATTTAATCTGCCATAACATCTGAATTTAAAACTGGAATTTTTATCTTTAGAAAAATATTATGCAGTATATTGTTATCAAAGAGCAGGAATAGTAAAAATAGTTGATTCAATATAATTTAGCAAGAGTATTTTTATTTGTTGGGCATTATGTTAGGTATTCAAGATATAGAAATGAATAAGACATAGCCCCTACTTTAAAGAAACTCAGAGGCAGAACTATAAATAAGTGAATACTTGATTTGATGAATGCAACAAAAGCATTTTTATTCCCATTTTATACATAAAAAACAGACTCGTAGAGATTAAATAATTGGTTCAATATTATATAACAGACAAAACTTAAATTTAACTTTTTTGAGGGAGTTTAAATTCTAAAATTCTTCTTGTCATTCCTCTAGCTGTCTCCATAAGGTGAGATCAGAGGTGACCCAATCCCATACCTCACTTATGCTGAGATTCTTGTATTTTTAAGGCAACAAAAGCCCAATAACTTGGTGAATTGAGCCCCAAGATAATGAATGAAAAATGGATTAAATACACTTTCCACTTCTCCATAATTCTTCCCTTTTTAAAAATAATTTATTTATTTTGATTGATTATACACACATGGGGTAAAACTTATTTCTCTGGTTGTACATGAAGTAGAGTCACACCATTTGTGTAATCATATATGTACATAGGGAAATGATGTTGGTCTCAATCTGTTATTTTTCCTGCCCCCACCCCTCCCACCCCTCTTTCCTCTATACAATCCATTCTTCCTCCATTCTTGCCTCCCTCCCACCCCCCATTATGTATCATCATTTGCTTATCAGAGAAATCATTTGTCCTTTGGTTTTTTGGGATTGGCTTATCTCACTTAGAATGAAATTCTCCAACTTCATCCATTTGCCTGCAAATGCCATAATTTTATTATTCTTTATGACTGAGTAATATTCCATTGTGTATATATACCACAGTTTCTTTATCCATTCATCAATTGAAGGACATCTAGGTTGGTTCCACAATCTGGCTATTGTGTACTGAGCAGCTATGAACATTGATGTGGCTGCATCACTGTAGTATGCTGATTTTAAGTCCTTTGAGTATAGGCCAAGGAGTGGGATAGCTGGTCAAATGGTGGTTCCATTCCAAGTTTTCTAAGGAATCTCCACACTGCTTTCCAGAGTGGCTGCACTAATTTGCATCCCCACCAACAATATATGAGTGTATCTTTTTCCCCACATCCTCACCAACACCTATTGATGCTTGTATTCTTGATAATTGCCATTCTAATTGGGGTGAGGTGAAATCTTAGGATAGATTTGATTTGCATTTCTCTTATTACTAGAGATGGTGAACATTTTTTCATATATCTGTTGATTGCTTGTAGATCTTCTTCTGTGAAGTGTCTGTTCATTTCCTTAGCCCATTTGTTGATTGGGTTGTTGCCGCTCGCAGCAACAATCCCACAGGAAGGAATCGGAGGCAGACTGGGAATGAACTACTTCTTTATCTTTTTCTGGGCTACTTTCTTGCTTGCTTGCTTGTTCGCTAGTTTATAAGGAAGAGAGCTTGCTACACTTTCAGAGAGGCTACTATTTCAGAGAGGCTACGATTTCAGAGGAGCTATTTCTTAGAGTTCTGCTGCTTCTTCTTAGAGGTGCATCCTGCATCCTGCGTCCTAGAGGTGCATGCTAGAGGTGCTTTCTATCAGAGGTGCTTCTTAGTGGTACGTCCCACGTACTGCGTCCTTCATTCTGTGATCTAGGGGTGTGTTCTCAGTCCCGCATTCTTCGATCTTCTTTCAGGCCAAGAGAATGTCTTATATACACTAAGGCAGCCAATCAGCTTAGGATTAGTAGCACAATTGGAGCATGCGCCACGGTACCAATCAAGAAAGAATGAGGAACATCTGTTGACCACTAGCGCAGAAGAGACATCAACCAATTAGGCAAAAGGTCATGAGAGATCACGCCATATTAACACTAATTATGTGCCACCTCTTGGCCCAATGCCAGCTGCCATCCTAGAGCCACTTAAACATGTCTCCACATTGGGTTATTTGTATTCTTGTTGTAAAGTTTTTTGAATTCTGTATAGATTCTGGAGATTAGTGCTCTATTTGAAGTATGTGTGGCAAAGATTTTCTCCTACACTGTAGGCTCTCTCTTCACATTGCTGATAGTTTCCTTTGCTGAGAAAAAGCTTTTTAGTTTGAATCTATCCCAATTATTGATTCCTGCTTTTATTTCTTGTGCCTTGGGAGTCATGTTAAGGAAGTCTGATCCTAAGCTGACATGGTGAAAATTTGGACCTACTTTTTCTTCTATAAGGTGCAGGATCTCTGGTCTGATTCCAAGGTCCTTGCTCCATTTTGAGTTGAGTTTTGTGCAGGGTAAGAGATAGGATTTAGTTTCATTCTGTTGCATATGGATTTCCAGTTTTCCCAGCACCATTTGTTGAATAGGCTATCTTTTCTCCATTCTATGTTTTTGGCATCTTTGTCTAGTATGAGAAAACTGTATTTTTGGGGGTTTGTCTCTGTGTCCTCTATTTTGTACCATTGATCTACCTGTCTGTTTTGGTGCCAATACCATGCCGTTTTTGTTACTACTGCTCTGTAGTGTATTTGGAGTTCTGGTATTGTGATACCCCCTGTTTCACTCTTCCTGCTAAGTTTTGCTTTAGCTATTTTGGGTCTTGTATTTTTCCAAATGAATTTCATGATTGCTTGCTGTATTTCTGAGGTACATCATTGGGATTTTAATTGGAATTGCATTGAATTTGTATAGCACTTTTGGTAGTATGGCCATTTTGACAATATTAATTCTGCCTATCCAAGAACATGGGAGATTTTTCCATCTTCTAAGGTTTTCTTTAATTTCTTTCTTTAGTGTTCTGTAGTTCTCATTGTAGAGGTCTTTCACCTCTTTTGTTAAATTGATTCCCAAGTAGAAATTAAAGGGATATGAATAGGAAAAGAAGAACTCAAACTATCCCTATTTGCTGATGACATGATTCTGTATTTAGAGGAACTGAAAAATTCCACCAGAAAACTTCTAGAACTCCTAAATGAATTCGGTAAAGTAGCAGGATATAAAGTCAATGCTCATAAATCTAATGCATTTTTGTTCATAAGTGATGAATCCTCTGAAAGAGAACTTAGGAAAACTACCCCATTCATAATAGCCTCAATTCTTCCCATCAAACTAACCATTATAATAATAAGTAGCAAATCTGATTTATATACCTATCTATGGCTAATAGAGATCTTAGGTGGTAGAGGATACTTTGGTCAGTTTTTCAAATATCTGAGTCACAGGCAATCGCCTTTTAGTGGAATATAAAATATTTTGATGACTAAGGAATAAATTGAATGGACCATTTACTCCTCCATTCCAAAGTAGAAAAAGAACTGTGGGCAATAATAAGGTATCCTGAGGGCTGAAGTGTATGTAGATTCATGACTATCACCTCTGTTAACTAATGCCATGGAGCTATTACTTTAATGTTTTATTTCAATATTGTATTAGTGTGTGTCATAACAGTTCCAATATGAAATGGCTCTTCATATTTGTTCAGAAGAATATCCATGAGTTTGAAGAACATTTACCATGACCCTGTTAAGTCAAATTATAGGTATTATATTATCATTCCTATGTTAAGAAAAAAAAAACAAAGATTTAAATAAAAAATATACACTCAACTGGGTAAAGTAACAAGTTAATGGAGAAGTCAAAGATAGGGCAGGTTTCTAATGATTACTAGCCTGGGGAGCAGACTTTTGGCATTTGAAACAAAACTCTTGGGAAATGTTAAAGGCACAAAAACAAATCCAAACCCTAAGGCTTAATTTTGTGTGGTTTGTCAGGAAGAGAGATTTAATGAACACATTCAATGCTGGGATAAGAACCTGGATAATTACTAATGTTAGAGAGGGCTCAGAAGCTTGGTGAATAACAATTTTCCTGTGCCATCATTTTACATGAGAGGTTATTTATGTTCTGTTTATTTTCTACAGTGAGTTTTATGTTGGTTGTTTGGGTTCTGGATTTTGGTTCACTCCAGATATGGTTAGGGTAATACTGAATGCCAGTATCTTCTCACTTCAGTTTCTCCCTCTTTCCCCCACTAGTTCCTAAGCTTGTCAGAAATGGAAGGACCATTTTCAGGGATGCTCCATATTAAAGGTCAGTCTCAGTGTAAGAGGGCTGAGTTTCTTATACAAACAGAAGTCCAGTCAAAAATGCAGATATTGCTTCCCCTCCTTGGTGCCTGAGTCCTGGAGCTGTGTTGGGCCTGATGAATAACTGTATTTGTGCCTATTATGCAACCTCCCTTTGTCCCTGCTTTCCCCTATCCTTCCTAATCTCTGGTAATCACTATTCTACTCTCTTCTTGGAGGTCAATTTTTTTAGCTTCCACTTATGAGTGAGAACATGCAGTATCTATCCTTGTATGCCTGGTTTATTTCACTTTGCATAATGTCCTCCAGTTTAATCCTTTTTGCTGCAAATGACAGAATTCATTCGTTTTATGGCTGAATAATATTTCATTATATATATATAACAGATTTTCTATATCCATTTATCTGCTGATGGACACACATTGGTTGATTCTGTATCTTGGCAATTGTGAGGAATGCTGCAATAGCAGGGGAGTTCAAGTATCTATTGATTTCATTTCCTTTGGATGTATAGAAGAGGTGATGGCATGAGGTTTTAGAATGACTTACTTGTTTATGAACATGTGTGAGAAGGCTACCAGCAAAAGGAACTAGATATATTAAGAATTGATATGTTTTTATTATTTTTCTTTTTTTCTGATTTTGAAAGAAATGAGTAAATGGAAACACTTATTGGCCCTCTTTCTTTGAATTAGAAGGTAAACTTTTTTGTTATCAGAAAAGTTTTGAAAAAGTGTTGGAAAAGGGTAAAGAGCAAGAGCAATTTCAGATGGAAACATGTTCAGCTTATTTCTGTGCTCATTATGGATCCTACCTCATGGCTATGTTTGAAAATTTCTTCAGCCTGCTTAGAGTGCTGGAATTTATTAATTCAAGTTACTGTAATAGTCAATTGCTAAATGATCTCTTCTGATTAAATAATTATTTTCTTAATTATTGTCATGATTTTAGGATTATTATTATTTTTAATTAAGTCCTAGAGAAAACTCATATAACTTACACTGTTGTTCTTTGGAAATTAGATGTTTTCTTCTTTAAACATCCTGTCATGTTTCTCTTCCATATAAACTGAATTACTTGCATATGCTTTTTATTTGAAGGCATACAACTCAGTTTCTTTCAGGTACTTGATTCAATCATTTATATCCTGAATTAGAAGTATGATTCAAACAAACTTATTACTGTGACTTTTTTCTCTTTCTTTCTTTTATTTTGTGGAATTGAATTAGTATGGTAATGCCTTTTTTTTTTTTTTTTTTTTCTGTGAAGGACCCTGATTGTTCTATGGGGAAAGTTTCTAATTTATTTGGACATCTCTAGATATAATTTAATTGTTATCCTTCTCATGGATAAACACTTGTTTTGTGAAAGAGTTCTGTACTTCTTTCTCTTCATGGTTCAGATGGTATTTCTTGTCTGTCTTAAGGAGAATTCAAACTTGTTTTTGGTATGATTGAGGCTTCTTTTGTCCTGTCACAGGGAAAGCATAAGTGATTACTGTAAGAAAAGTTTGTGCAAATGAAAACTAGAACTTGAGATGGATGAGCTGATTTTTCTAAGTATCTCCACAGAACAGTATTTGGACCAGAACCCAACTGCTTTCCCTTTGATCTCAGATCCTAGATTTGTTTATTGACTCCATTGTCTCCTTGTGTTGACTAGATTAATTTTCTTCTGAGGAAGAACAGTGGCTGAGGAACAAAAGGAAGCTATTTTATAATCTATTATGCCATTGCTGAGTGTACAGATAAATACAAATAGCAACTTCTGTTTATTTAGCAAACTCTTTTTTAGGAACTTTCCATATCCTGTTTCTAACTCTCACAACAATCTTTCAAGAGGGGTATTGTTATCCTCATTTTACAGATCAATAAACAGGCTCAGAGGGTCAAATGACTTGCCCAAAGTTATACAACTAGTAAAGAACTGAATTGTTATTTGTAACTCAGACCTGTCTAACTCAAAACACATTCTCTTTCTGTTATATCACATATCCTGCTCATTAACTCCTCCTTCCACAAATAGGTCTTGGTTTCTGCCTTTAAAAGATTATGTATACACAAAATATCACATATTGGATAATTCAGTCTACATGGAACATTTAGATAGGAAATTCTGTGTAGAAAGTAGATTCGCAGTTGCTCAGGTCTGGGTGGGGGGAAGGGAGTGACTGCAAGTGAGCATGGGATTCCCAATGGAGTGATAAAATGTTCTGAAATTGTGATGATGGTCATACGACTTTGTGACAGTACTATAAATCATTTAGTTATATACTTTAAATGGGTGATTTGTATACTATATGAATTATATTTTAATAAATTTGTATTTTTTCATAGTTAACAGTGTAGTAAGGAAAACAGACCCATAAATAGTTAACATAATAGCAGATGATGTGAATAGATACAATATGGAGCAATATACTCTAGAAACTTGGTAGGGAAGTGGGGTGAGGTTTTTAAATTCTGGGGGTGGAGATGGTTTCATGAAATAGATGCCTTTGGAGATGAACCTGAGAGGAAAATGAGAGTGCTGGTAGACTGAGAAGAGTGGAGGCTGAGAGGGCAGTGCTGATAAAGAACACCGGTACAGGCAAGGTTTGGGCTTTTCTGGAAAATGGCAAATTATCCATTTGGAAGTCTGAAGGGTGAGCAGGGGATATAGAGGGAAATGGGGTTGGAAGAGGTCTGACTATAAAGAGGGCATAGAACACCAACTATACCATGGAGATTCTTTCTCATGGATAAAAAAGAGCCGATATTAGTTTATGTTTTTCTGTTTCAGAGACAGAGTTTTAAAAAACCAATGCCATCCATTAAATCAAATTAATGTTGCAAAGTTGAATTTTCCTAATTTTTGTTTTAATGTGTTTATTGTATGAGGTTATAAATTTCTTTTGGTTTCATAATCATGTAAGTGATTAAAGGGTAAGGAGTTTAAACATAGTTTTATGCTTTTATTAAAATAAAATGTGATATGATATAGATTATTTTAAAAACTTTCCACTTAAGGGAATTCATAATTTACATAAGTGAGAAGTAATTATTTAAAACTAGATTACTAATCAGTGTCTCTTCAAACTTGTCCTAGGGAACCCTAGTCTATGGTAGGGTGTGCGCGGGGTGTCTTATTCAGCAGAGCTGGAAATTTGCACCTAAAATCTCAGCACCACATGGAACTTATGTAGATTTTTATACAGCAATGAAGTATGAATTTCACAGTTTGTTAGTACAAACATAAGAGCAGAAAATTTGGCCTAATGAGAAATGGAAATGTAAGTAGTTGAGCTGTTTCAAATATGCACTAGGCATGATCTTAGAATAGGATGGGATCTTTGCTATAATTTTATTTGAGGATTTCAGACTTTCTTTGGAGTTATAATATTGCTCTGGTCACTGCTATAGTAGCATAGGGAATAATGGCCACAATATTCAGTGGCTCTGCCCAATGTCTACTCACTCGATTTAATATTTTGAGACTTATTTAACAGAAATAAATTGGAGGTGTTGGTTGACCATTTAGCCTTATTTCTGACCCCCCAACCCAAAAAGGAGTGCCATTATATTTTAACATAACAAGCACTGAAAAGCAGTGATTTTTTCTCCTTCCTTTCTTTTCAGAAAAACTACTGACGGACCTTTGAATACAAGCTCAGAGTCCATTTTCTGATAAAAGATGTAAGAATTGTATTTCAACTCTGTAAGCTGTTGTATTGAAATTTAAATTTAAAGATCATTACCAATTTGATAAATGAAGGAGGTAAAAGGAATGGGAGAGAGAGGCATTTTTTAATTAATTCAGTTTTTACCAAAAAATTTAAATTTGTTTTTAGTACTCATTCCACTTATTCCTTTTCTATTTTTATTGGTATATTTGACTTCCTTTTTGTTATTCTGTACCTCCCCCATTGTCTCTCTTCCATTTTCTTTATTTATTAATTTTTCTCCTTTCTTTCTTCCCTTTTTCCTTTCTTTTTCTCTCTTTCCCCCCTTAATGGACTATTCTTGGGACTAAGGAATAATTTGTAGAACTGGTGCTGTATATTGAGTATATTGAGTGTGATTTAATCTAATTTGTTATTCACTTAAAATGTGATGGATTAATCTTTACTTATGTTTTTCTTCCTTAGAAAACAAAGAATGAAGTCATTTTCTTTTTTGTATAACCATTTATGAGGACAGTGGAATGAGGACTGATAGATTTAGGTGTACGGAGGAGTAAGATCTGCATGAACTCACTTTACTCTTCTTTAAGACAATTATTTGAGGTTATCAATACTTGTACAAGGGGTCTGGAGTTGTGGCTCAGTGGTAGAGTACTTGCCTGGCATGTGCAAGGTCCTGAGTTTGATCCTCAGCACCACATATAAATAAATAAAATAAAAGACCCATTGACAACTAAAAAATATTTTTTAAAAATACTTGTACAAGGAGCCTTTCCTCCCCTTCCTTCCCTTTCCTTTTTTCTTTTCTCCTTATTTCCTGCTGAGGTCCTGACATGTAGCACTGATCTACTGTTGAGATTATATGCATTTGATGTGATTTCTACTTGTATATATATACATTTATTGTCTCCAATTCCAATTCTAAAAGCAAAACCATTCGGCATGATTTGGCCTAACTGCTCAGTGGTGAAATAATTAGGGATGAATAGCAATGTTTGGACACTCCTTTCTGGAAGTTGAACAACACTGGTATTGATAAGCAGAAGCAGAGATTCCTCAATTTCTCAAAATAATACTTATAATATTCATAGCTTGACTTTTATGATCATGTAACACCTCAAATTTCCTTACCAACACATTCATATTAAAACTCTTGACCATAAAGGAAGTAGATTTAATTGTTTATTGAGACTGAAGAACAGGAAGTGAAACCATTCTTGTGGTCACTGAGCAAATCAACCTGGGACGAGGAATGATCCTTAGCAGCGCTATCAGATACTTCATTACTCATTGTTCATGGGGGGATAAAAGGAGCATGTGTGATTATTATATTTCCTGTAAATTTTCTGAGTGAGATTATCTAACATCTTCTTTTCTAGTCAGACACTTATAACACTGAAGTTACTAGGATATATCTGAGACTTTCCAGGGGCATTTATGCTGAAATATGGAGCCAGATTTTGATATAAAAATATAATGAATAGGACTGATAAAAGAACTAATAGGAAACTAATCATTTTAATAGTGGATGAGTTATAAGAAATTAAAAACATTGTGGGACTGTGTATAGGTTTTGAGTAATTTTGTGGAAATCTATGAAGCTGGAAATTTTTTATTAAAAAGAAATTTTGTTTTGGAAAAGCCAATTTATGGCAGTGGAAAAGTCAGAGTCCAGATAATCACAGATAGCTTTGTCTTATAAACATGAATGTTAGTGTCATGGAGAAAGGATGTCAAGCCCTCTGAGCCATTCTCCACTTTCTGCTGCAACATCAATAAAAGAGCAGAACTGACAAAAGTATACCAGATGCTAATGATAGTTAATTTTTTAACAATATCTGGTGAAAATTCCTTTAAAAACAAGATCTTTGGCACTGATTTTAGAATTCAAATTGATAATCAACACATTTTGTGCTACAAAAACATGGTAAACCTACTATACTGAAATAAAGTAAAAATTTTCTTAATGTCTCTCCCAGTGTCAGACTCAAAGATTCAAGGCCAATGACTGGAAAAGTGGAGTGCTGTAGGGTTGCTGATTTTTCTCATAAAACCCTCATGCCCTAACTTAAGTAAACTGGATGGTGTTCAAATCCTGTAGAAGCTAATCTTTTTAGGAAGAAAGTGTCAATTTTGAGGGTGTAACTAGTTGGTGTTTTTGGTCTTTGTCATAGCACTTCCTTCAAAGTCCTTTGTTACATTTGTTTTGGTTTATGTCTCTTCTTTCCTTATATAAACTGACTTAGACCTATGTGTCCTTATTCTGAAATTCTAAGAAAGGGAACTCAGTTTGAACTGGGCACTGTCTTTGTTTCAATTTGCTTAATTAAGGGAGAAGAGATAATATAGTGCAAATACAGCAGGAAAGGGTGAGATGAAAGAGTAATTACAAAGAAGAGCCATGCACTCAGCAGATAGTCCAAATGTCTCTACTTTAGTGTTTGCAAATTAAATTTAGAGATAGAGCATTGATGACATATAGAAGGAATCTATCTAAATACAGAAGCGTTATAATAATGGAGTGTCTACAAGAACTGATATTTCAGCTAGATAGATCTGTGTGTCTAAATATGTTCTGTAGCTGCAGACAAAAAGTGAACCTAACACTGAGTAAATAAAGATTGAGTGTCACTTCTAGAAGTTTGAGAATTTTCTGGAATTGATGAAAATCATTAATTCTTAGATTTAGGGAACACAAGGAATCTCATGCCAAAAGCTGTGTTAGACATGCAGTGAGACTACAAAACAGAAAAGACAAGGAAAAGATTTTAAAGGCAACTGAAAAATTAGAATATGTAAGTCAGCATTAAAAATAACTTCAAAAGATGTATGTGTTTGAAAATTTAGCTATGAATTCAATTTCTTTAAAAGATATAGGGGTTTTCTACTTAAATTTTCTTAAGTGAACTTCAGTTATTTGTATCTTTCAAGGAATTTTTTTTTTATTTTATCAAGTTGTAGAATTGAGTGGCACAAATTGTTCTTAATTTTCCTTTTAATGACAACAGGATCTATAGTGATATCTCCTCTTTCATCCCTGAGCTTGATAATTTATGTGTTTTCTCTTTACTAATCATTCTGACTAAAATTTGTTAATGTTTCTTATTATTTTTAAAGACCTGATTTTAAAATGATGTATTATATTTGTACATAATGGTGGGATTTGTTGTGATGTATTTGTATGTGGAAAAGAACTGGTTTTCTGTTTCACTGATTTTTCTCTATTGCATTTTTGTGTTCTGTTTTATTGATTTCTGTTCTTATCTATTTTAATTCCTTTTTTATGCATATATAGACTTAATTGGTTCTTATTATGTAGGTTCTTAAGATATAAACATAAATCATTCATTTTAAACCCTTCTACCTCCCTAATACAAGTATATTATATATACTACAAGCACTTAAACCTATGATACCCCTACGAACACTTAGGTTTGAGTTAATAAATTTTATTTTATTTATTTATTAGCACTTTATAGTTATATATAGTAGTTGATTCATCCTGACAAAGTCATACATGGAAACCAATTTCAGTTCGTGATCCCCCACTTTTCCCTTTCCGTCCTCCCTCCCTTCTCCCATCTACTCTATTTTACTCCTTCATCTACTCTACTAAACTTCCTTTCACTTCTGTTAATTTGTATTTCGTTGGTTCTTTATGTTATCCTATCTTTCCCTCCTCCTTTCCTTTATTTTACTCTAGCTTTCACACATGAAAGAAACATTAGACCTTTGAGTTTCTGAGTTTGGTTCATTTAATTTAGCATGATACTTTCCATTTCCATTTATTTACTGGCAACTGCCATAGTTTCATTATTTTTTTAATGACTGAGTAGAACTCCATTTTGTATCTCACTATTTCTTAGTCCATTCATCTATTGAGTTAAAAGATTTTAATATGTTGTGTTTTCATTTTTGTTCAGCTCAGTTTCTAATCTTGCTCATGATTCACCTTAGACTCCTGGGTAATTTTAAATTGCTATTTAGTTTCCAAATATTTGGAGATTTTCAGAATATTTTTGTGGTTGATTTTAATTTAATTTGATTGTGGATAGAGAATATACATTATATTATTTCATTCACTTAAAATTTATGGTGATGTGGGTTGAATTGTTTCCCCCCTAAAATATATATGTTTAAGCCCTAACCTCTAGTTCCTGTGAATATGACTTGATTTAGAAATAGTCTTGTCAGATATAATCAAGATAAGATGAAGTCATATGAGATTAGGCTGGGTCCTAATCCAAAGACTACAAGAGGTAAATCTGGACACAGAGACACATGGGAGAATTCCATGTAATAACATATGAAAGAATTCCATATAGGGATGTGTCTACAAGTCAAGGAACATCAGGGATTATTGGTAACCACCAAAAACTAGAAGAGAGGCATGGTACAGATTTTCCCTTAGAGCCTCCAGAAGGAACCAACCTTGAGAATACCTTTATTTCAGACTTCAAACCTCCAAAATTATGAGAGAATAGGTTTCTGTCGTTTTGAGTCAGTGTATTGGTCAGCTTTTTGTTACTAGAGTTAAATACTTGACACAGGATAGTTGTGAAAAAAAGAAGTTTATTTAGCTCATGATATTGGAGATTCAAGGCCCAAATGACATGGCACATGTTCTGTTTCTGTCAAGGAACCTGTGGCAGATAGCAGATAGTGGAGTGTGTTTGAAGAAAGAATCATATGGTGAGCCAGAAAGCAGAGAGAGTGGTAGAGGCCAGGCTTGCTCCTTTTATAGCAACCTTCTTGTGAGAACTACTAAAGGGTTGCAAAAGAACTACCTCAAACTTCCAATGACTTAAGGACCTGCCCCTAGGCCCCACCTCTTAAAGATTCCATAGCACTTCTCCGTACTGACACCCTGAGCACCAGTTCGTCAATTACATAAAACTTTGGGGATACATATCCAAACCATAGAAATCAGTTTGTGATATTTTGTTATGAAAGCCCCAAGAAACTAGCATACATGGTAAATGTATTATGTATATTTGTTAAAAATGCATATTCTGTTGATGTTGGATCGAATCTTTTATAAGATTAATTAGGTCAGGTGTTAGTGATGTTCAAATCTTTCATATATTTAACAATTTTCTGTCTACTGTCAATTACTGAGAAAAGGGTGTTGAAATTTCCAGCTTTCAGTGCATTTGTCTATTTATTTTTCCAATAGTATCGTTTTTGCTTCATAATTTTGAAGCTCTGTTAGTAGGTACTTTAAAAAATACATGAGAAAGCATATCTTTTGCATATTTAAAGTGTATTTCTTATAGAAATCATGTTAAATTGTTTTTGATATCTGACTTGACAATCTCTGACTCTTGTTTGGTTTAGTAGGAACAATTACATTTAACTAGTGATATTAGTAAATTTAAATCTATTTTTTATATTTTTAATTCAAGATCACAATAAATTAGACATTTTAAAAAAACTGGTAAATGTCAAGAATTTCAGAAAAAGTTGCATTTTTAAAATTAGCTGTCAAGTATTTTTGGCTGCATATTCTTTTACCCTTTAATTGTTCATATGACAGTCACTGTTCTGATATTTCTGTAGCAATAATACAGAAACAGTTCTATCTTCTAATATGGCCAATAAAAAACTGTTTTCATTATTGATAATGTTTTAAACTGCTCTTTCAGTTTCACAGTTCATTTTAGGAACGGTCATATGCATTGTAAAGATTCTTGTCAAATTTTGGGAAACCTCAGTCATATTTTTTCACACATGATTTGTAAGATTTAGAGGAATTTTTCAAAGACCAGAATTTGGTTCCAGATATTTCATATCTTCTTTCTTTGCAACCTGTGTATTCACAGTGCCAAGTGCAATGTTAATGTCAGTACATGTCCTTGTCACAGTTTTGAGAGAATTGCCATGGTGAGTGATAGGAACATTCTGGAATCCATTGCTAAACCAGAGCAGTCAGAAATAACTTAAACATATGAGAGTGACTTAAAAACTATGTAAACAGATCCCACTAAACCTAAACTAAATGAATCCCCAACTCAGAGTCCCCTTAGAAAAATTTAAAAACCTTATCATTCTACCAAATTTTTAAAGAAAAATATGATGAAGAGAATTTGGAGTATTCCTAATAGTTTTATTTAAAGTGTAGGCATACCTCATTTTTTGTGCTTCACTTTATTCCACTTTGCAGACACTGCATTTTTTTACACATTGAACGTTTGTGGCAAACTCACATAGAAGAAGTCTCTGAGCCATTTTTCCAAAAGTGTATACTCACTTTGTATTTCTGTGTCATATTTTGGTAATTCTTGCAGTACTTCAAAATTTTTTATTATTATTAAATCTGTTATAGTGATCTGTGATCAGTGAGTTATCTTTGATGCTACTATTGTAATTGTTCTGGAGTACCACAAACTTTGCCTATATTAGATGGTGAACTTAATAAATGTTGTCTGTGTTCTATCTGCTTCACCAACTGACTGTTTCCCCATATCTTTCCTTCACTTCAGGACTCTCTATTCTCTGAGACATAATGAAATTGAAATTAGGACAATGAATAACCCTACAATGACTTGCCTTTCACTTTGCACCCAAAACTAGAAATGAGTAAGCTTAGTAAGGAAGGAACGTCAAAAGCCAAAACAGACCAAAACCTAGGCCTCTTTTTTGCACCAGCTGGCCAGTTGTGAATACAAAACAAAAGTTCTTAAAGGAAAATTAAAAAGTGCTATTCCAGTGAACACATGAATGATAAAAAAAAAAAAAAAAAAAAAGGTAAATCACCCTTATTGCTGATATGGACAAAGTTTTAGTGGTCTGAATGCAGGATCAAACCAGCCACAACATTCTCTTAAACCAAAACCTAATTCAGAGCAAGGTCCTAACCCTCTTTAAGTTTTTGAGGGCCAAGAGAGGTGAGGAAGCTGCAATACCTTGAACATTGCAGAGGTTGGCATGAGGTTTAAGGACAGAAGCCATCTCTACAACCTAAAAGTATAGGGTGAAGCAGCAAGTGCTGATGTAGTGGCTGCAGCAAGTTATCCAGAAGATCAAGCTAAGATAATTGATGAAGGTGGCTACACTAAATAACAAAATTTCAATGTGGATGAAACAGCCTTATATTGCAAGAAAATGCCATCTAAGACTTTCATAACTAGAAAGAAGTCAATGCCTAGCTTCAAAGCTAATGCAATTGGTTACTTTACATTGAAGGCAATCAATGCTCATTTTCCATTCCGAAAATCCTAGGGCCCTTAAGAATTATACTAAATTTACTCAGCCTGTGCTCTATAAATGAAACAACAAAGCTTGGATGACAGTACATCTGTTTACAACATGGCTGGCTGAATGTCATAAGCCCACTATTGAGACCTACTACTTAGAAAAAAATATTCCTTTCAAAATATTACTGCTCATTGAAAATGCCCAAGAGCTGTGATGGAGACCTACATTGAGGTTAATGTTGTTTTTAGCCCTGCTAACATGACATTCACTCTGTAGCCCATGGATCAGGGAGTAATTTCAAATTTCAGGATTTAAGAGATAAATTTTATAAGTCTGTAGCTTCCTTAGATAGTGATTCTGCTGATGACTCTGGGTAAAGTAAATTGAAAACATTCTGGAAAGTATTCATCATTCTAAATGCCATTAAAAACATCCATGATTGATGGATGGAGGTCAAAATATCAACATTAACAGAGATTTGGAAGAAGTTGATTCCAATCCCCATGGATGACTTTGAGGGGTTCAGGACTTTAGTGGAGAAAGTAACTGGTGGAAATAATAAGAAATACAGTTAGATGTGAACCCTGAAGATATGCTGCTATCTCATGATAAAACATTGGTTGAGGAATGGCTTCTTATGGATGAGAACAGGAAGTTGTTTCTTGAGATGAAATCTATTCCTGGGGAAGATGCTGTGAATATTGTTGAAATGGTATGAGAGGATGTAGAATATTTCAAAAATTTAGTTGACAAAAACAGTGGCAGGGTTTGAGGAAACTGACTTCTATTTTGAAAGAAGTTCTACTGTGGGTAAACTATTACAAACAGCATTTTGTGCTACAGAGAAGTATTTCATGAGAGGAAAAGTCAACTGATGCAGCAAATTTCATTGTTGTCTTATTTTAAAAAATTACTGTATGTACCCCAATATTCACCACCCTGATCTGAAGCTATCAACATCCAGGTAACACCCTCCACTAGCATAAAGATTAGGACTCACTGAAGGCCCAGAAGATTGATCATTAGCCTTTTATTTTTTTAACAAAAAAGTATTTCCAAATTAAGATATGTGCATTGTTTTTCAGACTTAATGCTATTGCACACTTATTAGACTATTATAGTGTAAACATAAGTTTTATATGCACTGGGAAACTAAAATATCATGTGATATTTTTTGCTATATTTGTTTTATGCAGTGATCTGGAACCAAACATGCAATAGCACAGAGATATACCTGTATTTTACTTTTGCAAACTTAATAAAAACATTTGACTTGTTAATATATGATTAAGTCCCTACCAAATGCTTCTAAAGAGACCAGTGCAAGTGAGGGACCCTAAAGTTTAAAGCCTTATTAGTTTCATGGTAGATCTACTTCAGGAAGATTGTTGTATGAACAAATCTAAAATTCTTAGTAAACCCCAGTGGGAATATTTGAGAAAAATTACTGGCAGTCATCTTTAGGAGGCTGAGCACTTAGAAACAATAGTTATCAGTTATAAGTTTAAGTTCCAGTTCTGATTCAATAAGAAAAGTCACTAATATCTCTGTTTTTCAGTATTTTGCTCTAGATCTTTGTCCCTCTCAGGCTATACATATCTTCCCTGGAACCTCATCTACTCTGAATAATCACTCAGTTGCCACCCATATGTAGATGATTCCCAAATCTAAATATCTAGCTCAGTACTTCTCCTGACCTTTCAAAATGTGTATCCCACTGTTCTGTGATACTCCTACCTCAAGTAGAAACTTCGTTCCTTTTCAACATGGCCTTACCTCCTGTCCTATGACCAAACCCTGTGGACTATAGAGCTCAATGCCAGGCACATAGTATATGAGTGCTGGATATTAGATATTGTGTTATAATATCATAATCACATCAGTTACTAAATCTTGTTGGAGTTTATGCTGAATATTTCTAATACAACACTCTCTGTTTACCACTTCCATCCAGACTACTGCGTTCTCTCATGTGGATAATTGCAATACTTTTCACTTATCTTGGTTTTCATCTCACCCCTTCTTCCAATTCCTTGTTCACACTGTGGTCTGAATGAGCTCTTTGGAAATGGAGCTCTGATCTAGGACACTCTGCTCATCACTCTTCACATTGTCCTGGGAATGAAGTTCTAACTCTTCTACCCCTCTTTCATGGATCTGCACCAGGCTCAGTCCTACCTTGAGTGTTACTTCTTGCCTCTTCTCTGAAATAAACTCTGTTCTAGACACTCCGAGCATCTTTAAGTTACTCAGATTGCCCCAGCACTTGATTCCCAGAAATCCGCCCCCCCAAATTTATAGTTATAGTGATTCTGCCTCCTGAGTACTTGTCCTTTCTTCCATTCCCACACTGTTGCCACTCTGCTTTTCACCACTTCTCTCTCTGTGATAGCCTCCTAATTGTCCTTTCTTGATCCTAGCTTGCTCCTTTCAATTCTTTTTCTACCCTGCCAGAAGAATGACATTTCAGAAACAAAAATTTGATACTATTCTTTTCCTTCAACACAATAATGACATGTATCCCTATAACTTTTGGGACAGAAATAAATGTCTTTGCTTTGCTGGTAAGGTCCTCCCTGCCCCACTAGATCTCTAGTTCCATCTTTTCTCACTCCCTCAAATGACCCATTTGCCAAATTGAACTCCCACAGTTCTCCAAGAAGCATGTACCTTTTCCTACCTCTGAGTTATGGCATAAGATCTCTTTTCTTCATGGAGCATCTTCTGTGGCCAGACTTCTCTTATTCCTCTGCTCTTCTATCATCAGTCAGCTCAATGTCATTTTCACCCAGTTTTATTCAAACAGCTACTTCTTTTTGTGCTCCTGATATTGTCTATGTCACACATTCATTTTTCCAGCTAGACCACACTTCTAGGGTTGTATTTTATATATCGTTTGGATTTTCTATAATAGTAACTGATTATTTTATAGTCTAATAAAATAAAAGGATTGTGAGGAGACACCTATTAGAGGAAGTGGTGGTGTCTAGCTGCATAAAAGCAAGGCGTAAAGGGATAAATTGGGCAACAAGATGGGAGGTTTTGTACCTGTTCAAACATCTGAGGGCTTTCATGGGGAAGGGCCAAGATATCCATATGATGGATGTCATGGGGAAGCAGATTTCCTTTGCTGTAGGAAAGTTGAACAGAGTTACTGGAAGAATCAATGGACTGCTGCATCAGGAAGAAATAAATGAATCGCTTCTGGACCTCTGGATCTGTTCAGAGACAGGACTATTCTCCAGATAGAACAGAATTTTTTATTGAAAGGCAGAAGGATTTTGCTTGACTGGGCCAGATGGCCTGTGAGGACCCTCTACTCTGGCTTCCACCATTCTTTTCTGGTATAAAGTAAGGGCTTCTCCACACTTACACCCTAAAAACAGATTGACATAGTACTACTCAGAGTGTTCCAGTGTAACTGGAAGAGCATAAACCTCAGAATTCAGGTTTAGGCTTATCTTTTGTCAGGAGTGACTCATAGAACACTTTGTGTGTGTGTGTGTGTGTGTGTGTGTGTGTGTGTGTGTGTTTACCTATTTTCTCATCAGGATTCCATTCCTGGTACAATACATTTAACACTGTAGTAGTAAATGAATAATTTTTTGTTTCCTATGATACCTGTATCTCTATCCTGTATTAAATTCTTTGTTGAATTTGGTGATCCATCCATTTAGAATGTGAGCTGTGTCGTCTTAACTTTTTATGTAACCTCTGCAACTTTTACATCTATTTTAAGCAAGGATTTCATATTGATTATTAAACTGAGTTAAATTTAGGCAACAGAACTTACTAAACTACTCTACAGTCAGTAATCTATTAGAGGAATTAAGACAGATAAAACAAAAAGCCATGAACATGGAACCTTAGTATATTCTGGCTTACATTAAAGAAGTTTCTAAATGTGACAAATTAGCAGTACTAGGAAGTTGGGAAGGTAGGTATGCCCATTACAGGGTGAGAAGATGGATAGTGCTTCTCTTTATGGAGTATCTTCTGTGGCCAGACTTCTCTTATTCCTCTGCTCTTCTAACACAGGTTGAGCTCCTATATCCTGAGTGAGCCTCAAGTGATCCTCAGAAAAATCTGACAGGCAGACTTTCTGGGATGGAGGGAATATAGCAAAAATATCTTGAGAATTCAGCCCATTTTAATGTTGGCCAGAAATGGCACACAGTATGAGTTAGGAAATACCAGAATTTACAAAGCAAGAATGTTTCTGTCTCTTTTGTAGGTTCCTTAAAATGGAATTATCTGACAAAGGGAAAGAAAGCAGCAACTAGATTTCTTAAGAGGAGTGGGAGAGGGATTGGTTTCTCTTGACTTCCAGATTTTTCTTTCTGTGGCTAGAAAAACTGCTCATCTGTCCCTTGGACTTCACAAGTATCTATCAGGGATCTGTTGATCTGTAAATCATCCACCTTCTACAAGACTTACTGTATTTGGAGGCTCCTAAGGAGCAGCATCCTGTTTGAAGTAAAAAAAAAAAAAAAAAAAAAAAAAAAAAAAAAAAAAAACCAAAACAACAATTGCCTATCTTTTTAGAGATAGAAGAAGGCCAGAGGGAGAGAATAGTGAAAATAGAGACTGGTGGAAATAGGAGAAGGGAAAAGGGTTTGGGATAGGGAGGGAGATACCTTGCAGGCTCGGAGCAAATTGGCCAGTTTGCAAAGGAAGCTTTCCCTCAAAAATCCAATGGAAACCCCTGACAAGTCTGCATCCAGCCCCATTGGCTGGCCTTCTGCAGCAGCTGAGATGGGAGATGATGACAAGACTGTGCAGATCCTGGGTAGAGGAAAGGCATTCCTGTGGTGTGTCCCATGGGACTTTTTGCTTTCCAGCTGGCAGCATCATCTGTGTTTCAGGATGTGTCCAATCAAGGCTGAAGCTGGAAGATTTCCCTGATAGGGGTGGGGTGGGGTGTTGTAGCACACACAACCTGTTCATTTACTTTCTTTGTTCTGTGAGAGGTAAGTCACTACTTCATCAACAAATTAGAATACTTAGGATGTTCTTTCTCTCTCCTTCATTCTCTCATTCACACCTGTCCACAACCCTACTCCATGTATATGCATGCAAACCTGCACTTCCAACTTACTGTTTTAGAATCAGATCTAATAGCTATAGATGTAATCTATAATCGAATCTTCTTTGTTTCTTTATCTCCAACATTTCTTAGACTAATGGCTACCTTTCCTCATAAGATTTGGTGGTTTAAATTTAGGGTCTCCTGATAGAACAAAAATGTTTTACCATTAAGGATATTTGCGGGGGAAGATGTACCACTAGCCTAAAGGAAATTCCAAAAGGTCATTCCAAACAATTTTTGGGCAGTGGTTCATTACTGAAATAAATGAAATAACTGACTGTTTCCCACTATGGCTAATTTGAAGGGAACAGGAGGCACCTAGAAGTATAGTTTGCTAAAAACAAAACCAGCCTCCTCCTTTATAATTGCAGCTTGTGTTATAGGTTTCTTCCTAATGTGGAGATGTTACCAAGGCAATAACTTGGCAGTCTTCTACATGGCTGCTTTTCACATTAATCTACACAGACTTCACTGATGTTGATCTTTATAACATACCTATGCAGTCCAAAAGAGCAAAATACATATTTTTTAGTCTTTTTTCATGATAAAGAAAAAAACATTAGAAAATAAGTCTTTCTGGGCTCCTCTTTCCCTTCCAGGACACACTGTCACAACCAGCATGGATTTTGAAATGGAATCAGGACCTCAGCCCAGGACTGTGGGGGAGAAGCAGAAGATGTAAAGGGAATGCATACAACAAATTAGGTCAAGGACCCAGCTGATGATCAGAATAGAAAGTCTTGCTATTGAGAGAAGGTAGAAGCCAGGTGACAGAAGCCCAGAAGAAGCCGGAGCCAAAAGTCACAACAAAGTTAAGGGACAGAGCAAAGGACGGGAACCAAGAAAATATTCAATATTGAGCAAAAATGTGCAGTGTTAACATTCATAAGTGGCTCTGTGACTGCTCTTTGTGCAATAGTGTCTCCTTGTCCCCAACATGGGGGCAGTGTCTTTGGAAAGCATACTTACGGCTGGGCTTTGGGGATGGAGTCAAGGGGAGATATTTAAATTTTCACCAGTCTTACACTTGCAGGAGAGAATAAAGAAGCATGCCCTAGATGTCTCTGGAGTCATATAGCAGCGTTGAGGCAGGGCCAGGATGAGAGTGGGCAAGTAAGGAGCCTAAGGGTGCAACATGTAAGCAGGCATTCACTCTTAGGATCATAAAAATGCAGGGACTCTGAGGTTCAGAGAGTGGAAGATCCCCTTCCCACCTAGGCCAGACAGTACCATATCCAGCACCAGTGGTCTGCTGCCTTGACATTGGGCCTTACATCCATTCAGAATCAGGGAGTCTGTGGGGTTCATGATGTTTCTTAAGACAAAATGCTTTGTAATATTTAACTATTCCCTGGCATTTACTTATTTAGGATGGATGAAAATAAACTCCTAAACTGACAAAAAAGAAAAAAATTTTGTTAACCCCATCTCAAAGACTTTTTTTTTTTCTTATCCTGTTGCTGGCTAGAAAATTCTAAGTATTATCCCAGAAGTATTTGCTTCAAAAAGAACATACAGGAAGTGACTGTGAGACTCCAGAAAGGGTTTGCCACATGAATAGATAATGAATTACAACTGGCAACAGGAATATGAACACATAAACTCATGCTAATAGTCTAACATTCAGTATTCTTTATTTCAGTTCCATCTGATAAAGAAGCAAGTTTGTTTTTATTTTGTGTGCTTTTTTTTTTTTTTTACAACTTTTGCAGAAGATGTAGGATGTATCTACATTAATTAACCACAAAATTTTCCTCTGCAACATCATTTAAATTACTTTGGATGATTCTAATCTCAACTAGGTAAGATGTTAAAGAAAGAACAAGACCAAAGGGAATAGTGTAAAACTTTATCCAACCATTTGCAAAAGGATTTATTGTTCATTTTTTATTTGAGTTGACTGTGAAGATCAAAATCCACATTCAAAATCTAAATAGGAATTTGTTCAGTTTTTCATTGAAAAACTGATTTTCTTTCTTTTTTTTATACTGAGTTCTACAGACTGGGTCATATCTCCCTGCTTCTGAGGCTGTCATCTATTATCAAGATTTATAGTTGCTGACAACTTGCTTTAATAATTCACGAGGAATAGAATCCATTTTGTGCTCTCCCTTTTCACAGTTGGTTCAGTGACGCAGACAGATGAAAAAACATGCTTTCTGCCAGTGAAATAAATCAAGAGAACTCAGAGACACCCTAGGAGGAATAAGATTGAATGAGTTATCACCGCTACCCATGTCCCCACCAATGCACAGCTAGATCAAGCCAGAAGCAGAGCCTGCTCTGTGGTGTAGTCTGGGCTGTAGGCTGGGCTCTCTGCAGACTTGGTCTTTCATTTTAAGGATAAAACAAAATTTTGAATTTGTGTATTCACAATTTATAACCTGTGGCATTTGTTTGCTAATTATGGTAGCAACTGTTGCACATTATTTATACAATGCTGCAAAAGAAGATGCCCTTTATTTCCCAGTAACATCTGACAACAAGGCAGGAAAGAGCAGGCTGAGTGAAGCTTGCAATCCTTAGTATCTAGGAGAAATGGCCTCCTGAGGACAAGCTTCAGGTTTCTTTAATAGTAAATGCGACAAGGTCTGTGTCAGACTCCAGTCCCCAGTTGGAGAGGCTGGGAAACTGTCAGTACTTACAGTGTCCTGACTTTGTTGATAGATTCTACTCATTAAAATTCAGCAGCAGAGGCAAATGCCTCCTCCGTGTAGCCAGCTCCTCTCCCTGAGCAAACACTGCGGCTTAAGGCCACACAGGCCACCACGTCCACAGCCAATTTCAACACTTGGTTCCTTCCTGTAGCCAATAACTGGGCCCACACCATATGCTGGACACATCCCTCTAGATACAGAATGTATTTATTTAGGTTCATGCACAAGTCAAAGAAGAAAGAACAGGTTAGATGAGAAAATCTTATAGTGGACCTTGAACCTGAGCGGAGCCTGTTCCTTCTGGCTCACCGAGTAAGCCCGCTCCTGTGCCCATAAATCTCCCTTCCAGAGTTTGACCTTCCTTGAGTTTCCAGTTTGAATTTAGAACTAGCTGTTTTACCAGATTTTCCTTCCATGTTATTTTAGTCAGCTTTTTCATCACCATGGCCAAAAAGACCAGAGAAGAACAACATAGAGGAGGAAAGTTTGTTTTGGTTCAGAGTTTCAGAGGTTCAGTCCGTGCTTGACTGACTACATAGCTCTGAGCTCAAGGTGAGGCAGAACATTATGGCAGAAGGGCATGACAGAGGAAAGCAGCTCAAGACATGGCAACAAAGAAGCAGAGAAGAAAGCTCTGCTCACAAGGGACAAAATATAAACCCCAGAGACATGACCCCAGTGACCTATCTCCTGCAGCAACACATACTTGCTTTTAGTTACCACTCAGTTAATCCATATCAGTTGATTAATCCACTGATTAGGTCACAACTCTCATAATCTAATCATTTCACTCTAATTATTTTTGCATTGTCTTACACATGAGCTTTTGGGGGACACCTCCTGTCAAAACTATAACATTAGTATTTTCCACATACCTCATGCCATTTTTAAAAGCACGTTTTGAAAAGGCTGCTCCTAGCAGTGGAGTGGTAGAAGTGATGCCTTTGAAGAGTGTTATTTCTAATAGAATATTAAAAACTTCACTATCTGTAAATCAGCTGACATCTGATTATGTTCTTTGATGTCTATATGTAGTAAATATATAGATTTATTGGCTTGGCTTTTGATAACAAGTTGGCATCTGTTTTTTCACATAATCAGTAAATATGCATAATAAACTTAAAAAGGAGCTTAAAGAATATGATTTTCCTTTGTTTTATTTAAAGTATAATATGAGATTGGAGTAAAATAGAGTCAATTTCATTGAAAGCCTAGGACCATCCATAAGTTTTAATATGCTAAGGTTTAGGTGTTCGGAACCATAGCCTTATAGTCTACACTGCTGCAGAAATTCCAGTCACCCAAATCTGATTTTTCCCTATTCTTCCATCCCATTTTAATGGTTGTACTGTACCTGAAAAGGTTACCAGTTCATTCTTGCACCTTTTCCCCTGAAGAATTAATTTATTTTAAAATGTATTTTCTCTAGCCCTTTCTTCGCAAAGGTGAATTCTCCTAGTATTTAGACTATCATGGCTCCAAAGTAAGGGGTAGTCTAGGCCCCATTGCAGGGGCTACAGGAGGCAACTTAGCTCCCCAGGCTTTTGCCACACAAACATACATCGAAGTACTCCAACCCTGCGTACATTTCCCCACACCATGACCCCAAACACTAATCCTCCAGTGGTGGGAAAACCAATATCCAAGACCGTTTCCCCTCTCTCCTTCTCTCCCTCCCTCCCTTCTTTCCTTCCTTCCTTCTCTCTTTCCTTCCTTCCTATATACTGTTCTCTAGATGGTATTTAAAAATAAATGACTGAATCTGTGGCCTCTTTAGACCTTTATTCTACCTTTCAGCTACAAAAACACAGACAGGAAGAAAGAAATACATTGTTGGGTCAGACAGACATAGCTTTGAATTATTTTTCAACCAATGAATAGTTGTGTAATAATGAACATGTCTAAATCTTCTATGAGCTTTAGTTTCTTATAAAAATAGGAATAATTTAGCCACCTCATAAAGTTACTAGGAGAGGGGATTGGGGGCATAGCTTAGCAATAGAGCACATACTTAGCCTGAGCAAGGCCCTTGATTAGATACCTAACACCAAAACAAAAACAAAACAAAAAAAGTTATTGGGAGAATTAAATAAATGATGTCATGTCTCTAAGCATAAAGCAAATAACCCAGCTACTTTCACAGGGCTCACTAATTCTCACAAATTTAGTCTCCTTTCCTCCCTCTCTTGAAAAGGCTGTATATTTGCAGATTATATTAGAATCTTTAAAAAAAATCATTATAAGACCTTGGACATATAGAGAATTTACATGTGCAGTTTTGATCACTTTTAAGTAATGGTCCACATAATGTAATAATTTAAATTTTGTCAATGTACACATGGTTTGCAGAGTGAGTCACTTACCTGGGCTGGAGCCTATTCAGAGGCAAGCATCCTCGTCTCAGGCTGACTATAGTTCTTAGCTCACATTTCCATCCATGTACCTTTTGTGAAAGAAGAAAGTCTATACCTTTTGGAAAATGCTCCCTACTAAACAAAGAAACGAACAGGGAAAAAGCAAAACAAAATAACAACAAAAACATTCTAAAATCATCCTGCAAATAGTATTAGCACAGAATTGAGCAAAAAGTGAAGAAATCTGTACTTTTACATAAAAATAGAAGTTTGGGACAAAATATGGAATTGGAATGCCACATGGACAGTGACTTAGATTCATATGATGAATTTTGTCATGCACTCTGTGAGGAGGTAAAGAAAGGCAACTCACAACTGTTTCACTAAATTTTCCAGACAGAATTTGTATTATTAGCTTTATTAATGAGTCTAGCTCTCTATTTATAGAATTATAAAAGTCTTAAGGGGTTAATTAAAAGGTTTTATTAATACTTTATTGCCCTTTATTAGAGAAATTCTGTGCTATAAGGGTATTTCTTATTTGGAGAATTTGTAAATGTCTCAGGACCTATATCTTAAGATTGCCTGCTACATAGTCTGACTCTCAAGAACATTCAGGATCTGTCGTAAATATTTTTAAAACTACTACTACAAAAAAAAAAAACTACTACATATTTGTTGTTGTATAGCAAATCATAAAATGCAAATTATTAAGTCATTGGGTAAGTATTCACATTGTAAAGAGAAAATTTGCATCTTTAGTTTCCTGTTTTACAGTGAGACTATGACATTTGTCATTAGATATTCAGTACCTCTGTACACGGGCTCCCTTCTACAAAGTACATGGACACAAAAGACATGGGGCCTCCCTCTTTTGAGGGAGGAAAAATACTGGTTCCATGATGCAAATATAACCCTGAGAATTGAGAAGGGTAAATTATTGTGGGGAAAGAATATTGTTATCTGTGGTTAGCAGAAGGTCATAATCTTGGTGCATTTAAGCAGCTGTTAATCCCCTGGTAGGCATCTAGGGAGACAAAAGGGAGAAATCATTTATTTAGAAACTAAAAGCACAGGGCTAGCTGTCAAATGTCTGACACATCTTAGATGTGATCAGCAAGTCTCAGCCTTTTGCTTGCTGTGAAGTTACTTAACTTTGACTGGATACTCCCTGTGGTAGGTAGGGTTAATACATCTAAAGATAGATGTATTTCCATGGAAAATTATTTTTACACTCTCATCCATAAAAAACAGAAGTCTCATTTTCACAAGGCTCCAAGCAGTCTCAACACTGTGTTCCTTTCATTTGAACCTTGTAGTCCTTGAAGGAGTGAGTGTCCCACATTCCATTGTAGTTGAAGTATTTGAATTCTGTGGACAATCCTCAGAAGACTTAGGCCATGTTGCACAGAAGACTGGTAATTCCTGGAGCGGGTTAAGGGGAGTTAACTATGGGATTGATTAAAATTCAGCTGGATGCTAATTCCTTTGTATTATCTTCTGGGATCCTCATTTAAAATGCAAATACCCCAAGGAAGGCAATGTATTAAAGAGCATTAAGAAGTAAGGCCTTCAGAAGAGTGCCAAGGGATATTTTCATCCTACTCCTAATGACTTCCATAGACTGTTACTGATTCTCGGAGGTCTTTTCAAGACTTTTCAAGAATTACTTGGAAGTCTTCTCGGAGATTTCCTGATCTCCAGAGAGGAGGTTCCCATTCATTGGTGTTGCTCCAAGTGAAGTGGGAGGGAAAATGTAGTATGGTATTCAAGTCCTCAATCAAAGAAAGGAAGTGAACCTTTGTAGAGTTTTTACCAGGTGCCTGACTCTGTCCTATATGTTTTGCATATCATCTCTTCCAGTCTTCCCCTCAATGCCATGCCATCCCTATTATCACCATTTGACTTTGATGGGAAATAAGCTATGAGAGGTTCGTAATTGTGGAGAAGAGGTAGAAAGTAGAAGATCTCAGATTCAAGCTTGACTTCCCTTCCTTCAAAGCTCATTAGTCCAAGAAAAAGTATGGGGACTTCACATAGGGAATTTTGCTGAAGGCTAATTCCCTCACCACCCAGGTTTATTTGGTGCACATTTGTTGTACAAAGGAACTCAGAAGCTTCTTCGTGAACAGATATGTAGAGAATAAAATGGTAAGTATTATAAGACTTACCATTGAACAGAACTGGAATAACAACAGAATAAAGGCTATTTCCGATGTCCTATTCTGAAGAAGTATCTCATCTTTATTTTTAGAATCTTAAAAAAATCATTCTATGACAAAGCTAAACATAGTCTTACCATATGATCCAACAATTGTGCTCCCAGGTAGCACAACTGAGCTGAAAACTTATGGCCACATAAAAACCTGCACACGAATGTTTATAGCAGCTGAAGGGAATCAGAATATGCCACCCCCAAAATGCCACTTTGGCGTAAGGGTTATTTTGAGCTGAAGGCAATTAAATAGCAGACATAGGAAGAATTCTCTGCCCTCCTCCTCTCTGCCGAAAAGCAGGACATAAACTTTCCTTTGTGAAGGTGTCCCTTCTCCTGAGCTAGGAGGAGACTATCCTTTATCACAGGAGACAAAGTCGACACTGAGTCTGTATAAATAAACGTTATGAAAATAACACTTATCTTCATTATTTCCCCCCATATATTTACCTTTCCCTTGTTGACCATCATTGGAAGCCAAACTCCTTGCCTTTGTTTTGTCACACTGCCACATGTTAAACAGGTAGCTAAGCCCCAGGTCTTGCTGCCTCTGTGGGTTTTCACTTAGTTTCTGAGAAGCTCCTGTGTAGATACAAAATATGGGAGGTCCTTGACTTATGATGCTTTGACTTATTTTTTGACTTGACAATGGTGCAAAAGTGATATGCAGTCAACAGAAATGTTGTTTGAAGTTTGATTTTTCCCCTCAGGCTAGCTACATGCAGTGTGACAAACTCTCGTGGTGCTGAGCAGTGGTAGTGAGTTGAATTCATGCCCCCGTTGCTTTGCCGAACCATCCCCATTGTTCAACAATTAATTTTAACTCAGTGCTTCAGTCATTTTTAATGCCCAGTGTGCTTTCAACAGTGTATTTTAATGGTGAATACCTATGGAATTCAGTATAGTATTCAATAAATTACATGAAATACTCAACACTTTATTATAAAATAGGTTTTCTGTTAGATCATTTTGTTCAACTGTAGGTTAATGCAAGTGTTCTAAGCAAGTTTAAGGTAGGCTAAACTAAGCAATGATGTTTTGGAGTTTCTGGATTAAAATGCATTTACAATTTACAATATTTTCAATTTACAATGGATTTATTCAGACATAACCCATAGAGTTGAGAAGCACTTGTAATTCTTTTCTCCTGTTAATCTCTTTTGTTAGTTTAATTTTTGCAGCCTCATTCACTGAACCTAAGAGGGTAGAGAAAAATTTTTTTCCAAATCTATATAGATTATTTGTAATTGCTCAAATCAAAGCAACAAAGATATCCTTTAGGTGAATGGATAAGCAAACTGTGGTGCATCTATAAAATGAAATATTATTCAGTGAATAAAAAGAAATGAGCAAGCAAGCCATGAAAAGGTATGGAGGAAACTTAGTTCATATTGCAATATTTTTTAAAAATGTCCCACAGATTATACATAATTCCAACTGTATGACATTTTGGAATCAAAGGTTGTCAAAGGTTGTCCAGGGTTTGTGTGGGTTGCAAGGGGGAGAAGGAAGATAAATACCCAAAATGCACAGGTCATTTTGGGTCAGGGAACCTATTCTATATGATTTTGTAATGGTGGATACATGTCATTACTCTTATGTTAAAACCCATAAACTGTACAGCACAAAGAATGAAACTTCACATAAACTATGGACTTTAATAATAACAATGTGTCAATATTGGTTCATCAATTGTACCCACAAATGTAAGATGTTAAAATAGGGAGATGAAGGCAGAAGAGGATGTGGATAAGAGAGAGAGTATATGGGAGTACTGTATATTTTTTGCTCAATTTTTCTGTAACCTAAAACTACTCAAAATTATATATATACTAATACCTTTATTTTATTTATTCATCTCCATGTTGTGCTGAGGATCAAACCCCATGCTTCATACATGCAAGGCAAGTACCCTACCACTGAACCACAACCCTCAACCCCTCTAAAATTATATTAATTTTAAAAATCATTTAGAGTCACCTCATTTTTATATATCCTATTACAGTGAAAAGATATCAATAGAGAGAAAAGAAGACATAAGAATATTTTAAAACAAAGGGAAAGGCAGAAAAAAAGGAGAATTATAAAAAGATACCAATATTTAGGTATTCAGAAAAGTATTGGAAATTTATAAAGCCATCTTTTCCACCCTTTATTTTTGTTTTTGGGGGTGAGAGTGAATATGAGAAGATGATAGCATGGAGTTCTATGTGCTTTCCCTGAGAACATGCATTTTACTTAGTGATGATGGAAGGCCAGGATGTCTCAGATGGTATATATTTATGAAATCATTAAGCATGAGATGGTTAGACTCTAACCTCTGGGAGGTTCAGGGGATGAGGTTTGATGTGACACTGGAGGAGTCATAGGGCTGAACAACTGGGGACCTGCTCTTGGCTTGAACTCTTAAGAGTTCAATACCACATTGGGGGTATTGGCAATCAGAGGTGATGGTGGTGTGCAAGCCCAGAGCGAGGTGAGAGCATAAAGAGGATGAGGATGTCCCCCAAGACACTTTTTTTAATATTGAGGAATAACATGGAATTCATGAATCTTAAGTACAAAGCTTGTTGAATTTTTATTTATGCTCAAGAAACAGAATATTTCCAGGATTTCAAAAGATTCCTTTTGCTCCTTCCCAGTCAATAGCCCCATCCACAGATGTAATCACTCTGATTTCAATCACTAAAAATTAGGCTCAAGTGTTCCTGCAGTTTGGATATGTATCCCCGAAAGGCCAATGTTTTAAAAACTTGTTCGCCAGCTCCAGGTGCTGTAGGCCAGCCCTTAGGAGGAGGGCCTAATGGAAGTTAGGTCATTTGGGGTTTGCTCTTGAAAAGAGCTTTTGGGACTCCAACACCTCTTTTTTCCCCCTCTCTCTTGCTCCCTCCCTCTCTCTCTCTTTTTCCTATCTCTCTCCCTGCTTCTTTCTCTACTTCCTGGCTGCCATGTGAATAGGCCTCTTCTATCACACTCTCTCATTGTGCCACCACAGGCCCAAAGCAACAGGACCCATGGACTGAAATCTTTGAAACTTTGAGCCATAATAAACTTTCCCTACTCATAAGTTGTATATATCAGGTATTTTGCTACAGTAATGCAAAGTTGGCAGACACATCTGTAAGCCTTATGTAAATAAAATCATGCATATGTACTCTCTTGTGTCTCAGCATTATGTCCATGAGATTCATTCACATAATTTCATATAATAGTATTTTTTTAAAAAAAATTGGTTCTCAATGTTTTATTATATGATAGTACCAAAGTTCATTCATCCATTCTTTTTCTGGTGAACATTTGGGTTATTTCAGTGTTTTTGCTTAAATGAATAAATTTGCTATGAACATTCTTATATACTTCCTTTGGTGAATTATACATCCATTTCTCTGTGTATATAACAAGGAGCTGAAATACTGGGTCATAAGATAGGCACATAGACACAGTCAAACACTTTTTTTTCCAAAGTAGTTATACATTTTAAATTTCCACTTGCAATACATGAGGATTACAGTTGCCACACATCTTCATCAATTTTGCTATTACCTATCTTAAATTTTAGTCATTCTGGTGAGTGTAGATTTATATCTATTCTGGTTTTAATTTGCATTTGCTGAATAAGTAGTAAAATATTTTTCCATAAAACTGTTGCCCATTTGATGGCTATTCTTATGAAGTTCTTAGTCAAGCCTTTTGGCAGTTATTCAGATTGCATTGTCTAATTTTTTATTATTGATTTGTAGGGTTTTTAAATAGAGTTTGAATGCAAGTCCTTTTCTTTATCTTAATAGTATCTTTTGATTAATAGAAGTTTTTTAACTTTGAAGAAAATTAATTAATTTTTTGTTCTTGTTGTTTGTTTATTTGTTACTAGGGACTGAACCCAGAGGTGCTTTCCCTCTGAGCTGTATCCCCAGACCTTTTTATTTATTTAAAAAATTTTTATGACAGGGTTTACTAAGTTGCTTAGGGCCTTGACAAATTACTGAGGCTGTCCTTGAACTTGAGATTTTTTTGCCTCAGCACCCTGAATTGCTAGGATTACAGATGTATACATTGAGCCCAGCTTTTGTTTTCTGTTTTGTAATTAGTGCTCATATTACATTAATTAGATATCTTTTTTTATCCAAAATTTCTAAATATATAATTCCCTTCTATTCTAGAAGCTTCAATTTTAACTTTTGGATCTATAATCCATGTCTAATTCACTCTTGTGCATAGTATGAGGTAAGAGTCAATGTTCCTCCCCCCACAACAAATACATTTTCAGTTAGTTCAGCACTTTTATTGAAAAGTCTAATCATTTCTACCTAAATTAAATTGGAACTTTTGTTGTAAATCAGATGACCATTTATGCATAGGTATTTTTCTTCATTCTGATTTGTTTTATTACTCTGTTTTTATGTTAGTACCACACTGTCTTAATCACAAAACTTTATAAAATTATCTGAATCTTATGCCGGTAATTCCAGCATTTTGAATTATCATTTAAATTTTAGAAACAGTTCTAAATAAACTCTTCTTTACATTTTGTACCAGTAAGTTATAACCAGCACATTTTCTAATTTTTAAATCTTATGTTGCTTTTAAATGGTCAAAAAGTTTTATAAACCTTTGAATGAAAAATAGTGGTCTCTTACTCTACTCTTTTCTATCCCTAAACTCTTGCAAGAAGCAAAGAAGCAACCTATTTCAAGTCTTTTAGCTTTCTTCTAATATTTCATAGTTTTTAATAATATAATTTTATTTAGTTTTAATTTCCCACTAGGTATTAATTACTAACTTAGGTTTTACATTTTCTTTCTTTTTTTCTATGGTACTGGGGATTGAACCCAGGGGTGCTAAACCACTGAACCACAGCTCCAGTCATTTTTAAAAATTTTATTTGAGACAATCTCTCTAAGTTGCTTAGGGCCTTGCTAAGTTGCTGATGCTGACTTTGAACTCCCCATCCTCCTACCTCAGCCTCCTGAGTTGCTGGGATTACAGGTGTGTGTAACAGTACCCGGTATGGTTTTACATTTTCTCAGCACATATAACTTTTCTTAAAGTAAAAAATTCGTTAACATTATTAAAGTAACTCATTAGTTACATTATTATTTCCTTTTAAATATTATTCATAGAATTCTTTAATTCCTTTTTTCTTCCTTAGAGTTAATAATCACCTTCTTTTCTTCATTTGTATAGCTTCTGGTTTTCAGCCTTCCTTGAAACTCACTTTTGGAAGTAACTGATAGCCCAGTTACTGAGGCTTCCTATGGTTTTGTAAGGTTTTGTAATGTGCATCTGATTGTTTCTGAACTTAACTTTGGAGGCTTCCCCGTCTTAAACTTCTTCTAAGCTTTTTCTGTGTCCTAACTTAGTAACTTCTCATCTTTCTTATTTCTGCCTATTAAAATTATATTGTCATTTATTTTCCTGTTTTCTTTGTACTTGTGGACTTATAAAATGTTTTGCCTTTATTGCCTTCCTAATGAGGTTTCTGGAGGAAAAATAGTAAATACTATTGTTTGATCTGCATTTTAATCATAAGCTAATTAGCTTTTTCTTAAGAATTTCAGGTCAATTATTGCCTAAAAATGGAGTGACCAGCTCTTGGAAAGATGTTTCTGAATCAGAAGGAGTTGCTACTTTCTCTGCTGTTGTTCTAATGTCCAACTGATGAAGAAAATACCCCTTATTGGCATACCCCTTGAGGGGAGTGTAATAGAATGGAAGAGGAGAGTGTAATAGAATGGACTCAAGAAGTGAGTCTTGCCAAAGAAACATTTTGGGTCTGACTTTCTGGTCATATTTAAGGTCAAATATCCACAAAAAGGAGATCATATTATAATATAAAACTGTTATTCTGGATTTGTTGGCTTGGTTATTATAGGGCAGTTTGAAAGAATTAACAGAGTTTACTCATTGAACATGTGCTATTTTTTTAGAAGGGATTTTTTTTTTTTATTCATTTGATGGAAAGATTGTAGAACTAATTTGTAATGTCAATGAAACATTGATTTTATTTACTGGATTTCCTTAAGTATATGAGCCTATTCTCTACTTACACTTTTAGTGTTCATGGAATTATTCCTATATTTTAATGACAAATGTCACTTGGGTTATAACCAGTGGTAGTGTTGATTCTTGATATTTCAAAAAACACACAATTGTTAAGAAACCTGCCAATAATTTGCAATTTTTTTTTTCATTTTGTTTTCTCTATCTAATAAGCTACTGTAATTTTTTAAGGAGTTTTGAAATAAATCCTGGTCGGAGGGAGTTTGGTGACACATTGTTGATATGCCATTCATCGTTAGTGACTTCCATGGCCTTATCTGAAATAACTGCTTTATTAACTTCTGTTATTCTGAATGAAGATTTAGTTAGCACTGATAAGGGTTAGTGTGCCAAAGGTAGATGTAGATACTGTTATGATCAATATTACATAGCCAGAAAAACTATCAGGAAGATAATGTAAAAAAGTATGTTTAAGAGTAGAAAAGTAAGAGGGGCAGATATAAAACTCTTCTAAGGAAGCTTCAGAAATTTTGAGGTTTTGTTTTTCAGACTCAAACACATAGATATTCAAAAGTTGGGAAAGTGGATAGTAGCGGAATATAAGTTATTTCAGACATGTAAGGCTCTACACAGTTTTTAGGGAGAATAGGGAATGAAGTTTGCATATTTAATTCGAGGTAATTAAGGAGACATGAAGAGTGTTGTGTGAGATGGCAAAGAGACCACACACCCAAGAATATTTCAAGTAACACATAAACACACATTGTGAGCTTTTTAGTGAATGGTAGCTGAAGTTATAGCAAAAGAACTGAGAAAGTATTGAGTTTGGAGCTGATGTAATACTTACAAAGCTATGATCCATGTGGTCCAGGGCTACTGCTTAGGAATGCAGTGTCACATTTACAAAAAAACATAGCACTCCAAGGCTCAATATGGTTTTCAGAAATATCTGAGGAGGTTCTAATAGGTGGTCCTAAGCATTTCTTACTGAAGTCCTCTTTCTTTCAAATCCACAACATCTAGCTTCTGGATTGTTACATATACTTACCTACAGACTCACCTGCCTTTATTGAGAAAACAGTATACTGACAAAGGTTAGGAAATGTTTTTGAATATTATTGGTAGCCTTTTCCATAGAGAAATTGGTACAAATGTTGTTAAGGCAGCTTCTAGATATTAGAAGACTTCCTGGAGATAATATCCTTTTCTTTGCATTAACTAAGTACAAGGGAAAGGGGGGGCCACTGTGCTTCCTGGCCTTCACATAAATAGTTCAGAATTCCATTGGTTGCCACAATATGACATGGCATATCTTGTATCTGTGACAGAAACTTTACTGACGTTACTAGAATTGTGACAGAGAGAACTATGCTGCCCCAAGACTTCTCCTGAAATTATTATCTGCCTAGAGAGGAGACTGGATAGAGGGCTTAAAGAAAAATACTCTTAAGAGGAACCCAAAGTCCCTGCTATATATATCCACATGAACACAAATCCAATGGAAACGAAAATTACCATGTTGCACTTTTTAGCAATATGATGCCTATTATTGTTAATTAAATTAAAATCTATACTAAAAGTACATGATTGGATAAAGTCCCTGCAAACATTAATATAGTCAAAGAAAACCAAGTGATTTAATAATTTAACTAAGAAAATTTTATTATTTATAAGTTATACTTATGAACAAAGTTTAAGTTTGTTTTTCACAATGGACTAAAGGACAGATCCATTTTATTTTTATATTTAAACATGTTTTCTGAAACCCAGTTCCATAAACTTATACATGCTTAAAATGTGAAATTTGCTGAAGAGTTCACATCGAAAATTATTCTTTGTTTTAATTTCTCATCCTTGAGAAACCCTGGAGTAGGTTTATGACTCAATAAAATCAAATCAAAAGAATAAATACTCATTAAGAACATCTGATATGCCAAGCTTTGCCTTAAGTCCTGTAAGGTGAACAAAGAAGGTTTCTGACTTCTTAAAATCTAGTAGAGGAAATAAACTTAAGAACTAAAAAGTGAAATAACATCATAGGGTAAACTTTAAGGACAATTATGAGAATAAATCAAACTCCTATCAGACCTTGGAAATCTGTAGATCAGCTATTTGGCCAAAGAACAGGTTTCTTTGAAAAATGGTAGGAAAAAGTCTGGAAACATAAACTGGGTTAAAATTATGAACTTTAGATACAAGATTAAGGTTTCAGAACTTGAGTTTGTCAAATATGTTTTATTTTAACCTCAAGTAGAGAAATGGCAAAATCAGAGCAGCATGTTGGGAAGACAGCTATGTGCGGACAGGATGGAGAAACTGCAGACACTGAGATGGGTTGAAAGGTCATTGCCACTTTGCAGATGGTTTAGTTCACTCTATAGACGTGGCATGGACGCCTTCCACCCCAAGTCTGGTCCCTGTGCCCAGACTGATGATGCTACACACGCACTAAGAGGTTATGAAAAGGTTTACTGCTCACACAATGAGGCTTTCTAGGGAGAGCAGGGCAAGCTTCCAAGAAGGATAAATGGTTAGAGAAAGCAGCGGGGAGTGACTGGTTGGATTTGTGGTGATTAGGGGATAGGACTAGGGTGAGAGTTCCCTCACATGTGTTGGGCTGCATGATTTGAACTACCTGTTGGTGCAAAGGAGAGAGCACCCAGGCTTTCTTATCAGTTTGCCCAGAAGTGGGGCAGCAGAAGGGGAACGATATGGCTTGAAAACTCTCAGCAATCAAACATCAGAAAAAGGAGCCAGACTCTTTCATTACACAGATACAGACTAAGAGTGATAAAATGCTGAATGAGAGGGTACATTAATATTTTAAATGAGCTACAAGCCCTTGCCTGATAGAAACTTTGTTATGGGAGACCGCTCAGAAAAATGAATTTTGGTGAGGATGGGGATATAGAATATTCAATTTACAGGCCCACTAAGGACCTCTGAAAGGTCAGAAGAGATCTCCAGTGTTTTAAAATAAATATCCCAGCAACCCTTGACCTTTTGTTCACTGCATGTCTTTTAAAAAAGATTCCGACATATTTCTTAGGTTTTGGAGAAAGATTTTTTAAAGACACAAAGCTAAAATGGAGATCATTTGCATTTGGAGCCAGAATGGTACATTTTAATTTTTTTTTTTTTTTTTTTTTTTTTTTGCTTAAACAGTTTTGTTTTGAGACTGTTACATGCTCTCAACTTCTGGGACTCATCCAAGGAACTTGTTGAAAATGCCCATGCTTGCCCTCAACCCCAAATGCTCTGGATGGAAGTCTTGGGCAGATCTCAGGAACATGCCTCATGACAGGTGTTTCTAATAAACATTGCCCCATTGTGTACCCAGTACAGTGCCAAGAACTGCAAAGGCTTTGGGTAAAGTCTAAGACAATCACAATCAACAAGAAGTTGACTGCTTTGCTGGCTCTTACCTGCACACCCAATCTTTTAACTTTGGCACCTATGGAATTTGTGAAAGTAAAACTAAACTGCAAGGCTACATTTCCCTGTAGCTATTGCACAGAATTTAGCAGTGCTTAAGTTCTTGCTTTAAGAAAGGACTTATATACTTTTGTTAATTAAATATCACAAAGTCAAATTATTGCTCTTATGGGGTGCAACTTAAGAACAGACTGATCACCACTGAGAAGTCCAAATTTGAGAGTCTTTATTAAGCCGGCCAGCTGACTGTCTCACACAATGTCCCAAAAAAATGGCTATTGGGAGAACAGCCCCGACTACAGGGTTGTAGGGGTTCTTATGCCAAAAATTACATTAATCATAAGTGTCTGTTGCTATGATTCGAAATTACATATTAACGTCATGAGATCATCGACAGAGGGGGAAGTGGGTCAAAATGACCCTTACCTAGGTACAAACTAAAGAATGGCTGCTAACACCCACACAATCACTGTTCACATGGTACATTGTTTAGGAGCAATAGGAATCAGAAGAGAGCAATTTTTTACTACATAGGAGTTGCCATTGCATATTATTAAACATGTAACACCAAGTAACTGATGATGGGCACAGAGGTGGGGTGTTCCCATGGGAGAAGCTTATTTCCTACATAACATGGAGTCTCAGAGCAAAATGGAGTCTGTTTAGTCATTTCCCTTAGAGTCTGGCCTATAACATTCTCATGGAGTCAGATCTGTCAGCCCATCACAATTGCCACATTACATTGCAGAAAGTTGAGGCTTAGTAAGATTGACTTGCCCAAGTAAAACAGCCACAGAGTGGGAAAGCCAGGTTTCAAACCTGGTTCTGTCTAAATCAAACTTCCATTATTAACCATGACACTCTGTTTACTGCCAGGAGCTTGATGCTAGCCTTCCAATCTCATGTGAGTGATGGTGGGGTCCCATGGCACTCTGTGCAGGGGAAATTAAGACAGTTGCCCACTTAGGTTTCTCATATTTTGACAGTAGAATAACAGACGTTGATCTGCTGTCACAAGGGTCTGCGTCTCCCAGGATAGGACCTTCCTTACTGACTGGCATCTCAGTGCTTTCCTAGGCTTTTGCAAGACCTGAGCCCTGTCAGTTGCTTTCATGTAAGTATAGTTTGTCTGGTTTATAATAATGCCTTTTGAACAAGGTACTTTCTATAGATTAAGAGGACCGAGGATGGCTGGAAGACTGTGAGTGAGGGACAGTGACATTCCTTGGAACCAGGGAGGTATGCAGGACCCAGATCATAAAAGAATTATGGAGTCTTAGTCAGAAATGTGATGTTGATTCTAAGTATGAAGGGAAACAAATGGAATGTTTTAGACAGGGAAAGTGTTGGTTTCATTTTATGTCTTCAAATTAATCTTTTGGTTAGTATATAAAGAATGAATGAAAGGAAGAAAAATTGTTGTGGAAAGTTAAGTAAGAATTTTCTTTTACTTTCCAAATAACTTTGGTTTATAAAAGTTCCTCATGTAGGCAAAACAAACAAAAGAAGTGCTATAGACTGAATGTTTGCAGAATTTCATATGTTCAAATCCTAACTCTAGATGTGATGGTTATTAGGAGATGGGACCTTTGGGAGGTAATAAATGATCCATGAGGGTAGAACCCTGGAAAATGGGATTAGTGTCTTACAAAAGGCACTTCAGGGAAATTTCTGTGCTCTCCATCTTTTGAGTATAGGATTAAAAGTTGGCCATATGCAGGAAATGAGCCCTACCAGTCACTATGCAAGAAGTGAGTCCTTACCAGACACTAGATCTGTCAGCCCCCTGATTTTGAACTTCCCAGTCTCCAGAACTGTAATAAATATTTGTTGCCCAAGCCATTCAGTCTATATTTACTATAGTAATCTAAGAAGAAAAACATCTTTTTTCACTTAGATGTAGCAGAAACTCAGAAAAATATCTTGAAGTTCTCATCTTTTTCCAAAAGTTTACAGAGAAGATAAGAAGTAGTAGGAGACATAGTTAACATTTTTACTTTTAATGTTCATTTCCATTATTCTAAAATTCCCCAATAGCCCTGCCATTAGCAGTGTTAACTGTGAAATAACAGGTGTTGAAGATGATGATGAAATCTATAGGAAAAGACACATGTAAATGTATTTTCCCATTGAGTTGAAAAAAATTTGTTTTTGCTTGTGGATAAGAACCCAGATCTGGAGTTGTACTCCATCTCACAAAACACCTGTGGAGTAGCTTGAGGCTGGCACACTCTGTGTCAGGGGACAAGTTTCTACTCATGATTCAAGATGCCTTGAGACTAGAAGAGAGTGCTGGTTTCATAGATGCTGTGTTTTTCCTCACATGTAATTTTGTACTCCTTTGATTGAAACCCAATGTGGATTACCATAATGGAAGGAAGTATGTATCGTGAGGATAGAAGCATGTCATGGAAACTAAGATGGGAAAGATGGCTGATCCTCTAGTAGAACTGGAAATAAGTTCCTGGAAACCCTCTTTAAGTCCTCACATTCACTTTTGAACAGCTTTAGCTATGTGACAGAAAATATGGCTGCTGATATCTCTGAGAGCTCTAGCCTCTTTAAAGAGGTAGATAGTGTGATTCTCTCCATCCCAAGTCTAAAGCTCCAAGAGAAAGATCTTGTTGGCCTTGCTTGAATTAGGGTCTTACTCCAGGGAATCATTTGTGTCAGAGGAGGGCAGCAACTCTCCTAGGAGAATTTAAGAAACACTATTTTCTTCTTCAATAATAGAAGGCTATGAGATAAAAAGTCCCATAGATGTCCACTACATGAGAGACTTTATGTGAAAATTGATGAAAAGTAGGTCAATTAATTAATTACCAGTCTAAACAGCCAAAAAGCAAGAAAACATTCCATCAAAAGGGATATGTGAAATACAAGAAAATCCAATGAATAATGAACAAAGATAGACATTGTATTATTCTGTTAACTGTATTTGGGTAAACCATTTCAGAGAAGGATTGGTCCTTTGCCTTTAATTAAATGGTATGCTAATCCCCACAAACAGGATTTTCCCACAATGAATTAAAATACTTGTTTACATTCATGGAGCAAAGACCCTCTTAACCACTCCCCACCCTCTGCCTACTTCCCAATCTGCTGTGTGTGAATTGAGGTAAGCCCATTGGAGGGCCTAGGGCAATGGTGTATATAATACCATATGATTAATGTGGACCCTTATGGTTTACTCTGGGAAAAGGATTCATTTGTCAAGGTTCTCTAAGAAACAGAAATAATGAGATGTATAATGAGATGTGTGTGTGTGTGTGTGTGTGTGTGTGTGTGTGTGTGTGTATATAGAGAGAGACAGACAGACAGACAAACAGTTCAGACAGTTTTATTTTAAGAAATTGGCTCATACAATTATGGAGACTTGGTAAACCCCAAATCTGCAGGGTAAACAAGTAGTCTGGAGACTCAGAAAGGTTGCAGTTTGAATCTGAAAACAGTCTGCTGAGAGAATCCTTCTTCTTGTGGAGACATCAGTCTTTGTTCTATCACAGCCTTCAATAGATTGAATGAGGCCCATCAATATTATGGAGAGTAATCTGTTTTATTCAGTCAATTGATTTAAATATTAATCTCATCCAAAAAAACACCTTCACAGAAATATCCAGAATGTTTGACTAAATATCTGGGTATCAAGACCCATCCAAGTTGAGGCATAAGATTAACTCACACAAAGGGGAAGTAGTGGATTATCAGGCATGGCATGGAAGGGAAATGGAAAGTAGATATCCATGAAGACAGTCTAACATTAGCCTGACAAGCAGGAGCAGTGGTTCCTTAGACTTCTGGTGCCTATAAATATTTATAGCTATCCTGGAAGAAGGAAAGAAACTGTGAGAAGGAGTTGGGGAGAGAAGATCCTCCTAGAGAATGTAGTAGGGTCATTTCCCAGCATGGTGTGGGTTCTGGTGGTTTTGGAGCTGAGGACTATGTGGTCACATGTGGAGAAATGGCAAAAACCTTAAGGCAGGAGTGATAATGGTGATGGGGACACCATTTTTCTTCCTGTGGCACAAAGTGGGGCCAACCTCTTGTAACTCCTCCCTTGGCTGTTCCATGTCTGGGCAGAGCGGGTCCACCGGAGGAGCAGGGGCATGCAGGCAGACCTTGCCCTTTCTAGGCCATGCAGCAGTACACCAGGAAAATCTTCAAGATGATTCTCATAGGCCATGCAAAAACAGGAAAATGTAAGCTAATCTAGGAGCATTCTGCTCCCAGGGGTAGATGGATACAAGCAAGAAGGCCAACAACTTATTATTCTTTCAAACCAACATTTGAATGAAACTATCTCTAACACATTTTTGTTATGGTTGGCCTGGGGAGAAACTGACTTTCCATGAAAAATTATACAGCCTAGTTTTTTGTGTTTGCTGTCATCTTATCCTCTTCTTAAAAATAAACCCCATTTGCATAAGACCTTTTGTAAACAAGATGGTGTTGACTGAGGATTTTTGATCTGGGAGTCTAAGAGGAATAAAAGGTGATTTCTCCTGCATACCCACAAGAAAATTTCTTATTAAATATCTCTAGAAGACATATTTCTTTTCTCCCATTTTTGTGGTCTTGGTTGCCTCTCTCTTTTTCTCTCTGGTGCTTGACTGGCCTTCTTGCCTCCTGCTTGACCTTTCCTAACCATTTGCTTTCTTCTACTTCTATCTATCCCCCATCTTACAAAGAGTAGTGTCAAGCCCTGACAGCTTTACCTGCATCCCAGTTAGATCCTGTGCAATTGATTTTGTGAATGGACTGGACTCTAGGGTATAACACAGAAACAATTTCTACTCTCACCACTTTCTTCAAATGTTGTACACCTTCCTTCCCTTCCCCTTTAGTGACAATCACAGATTCCTGGGTTAGTCAACTTTTTGTCACTGTGACAAATACCTGAAAAAAAGACAAGAGAGAAAAGATTTATTTGGACACATGGTTTCAATCCATGATCAGCTGACTCTATTGCCCTAGGCTTGAGGTGAGGCACATCCCGGTGGAAGGGCATGGCAGAAGAAATCGGCTCAGCTCATGGCAACTGGGAAACAGAGCAGAAAGGTCTGGGGACAAAATAAACCCTCCCAGGACATACTCTTAGTGATCTACCTCCTCCAACTAGATTCCACCTGCCAATAATTCACTCAAATTATTAACCCATCCAATGGATTACTCCACTGATGAGATTAGAGCCTTCATGATAAAATCACTTCCCAAAAGTCCCACCTCTGGACATTACTGCAGTGAGGACCAAGTCCTTAACACATGAACTTTTGGGGGATAGCCCAGACCCAAACACTAACAAAGGAGCAGGATGTCGATTCCCTCAGCAGCAATACAGATCTGTCATGGCTAATGAAAACTCACAATATGAATAGAGAAAGCTAGAGACAAAGGCTACTGAAAGCCAAGCAAAACGAGAAATGGTGGGATATGCAAAAGACACAATTCCTTCTGCAAACTGTGCTTATATGTGACTCAGCAGATGAGATACCTATAAAACTAGGCACCAGCTGCACAGCTCTAGTTTCCACAGTTAGAATTCAAGATGCATGTGTTTCCTTATTGAGGTTAACCTTTACTGAACATGTGAGGGTATTGATCTGCTCATGAGTTTTGATTTGGGAAAAAGTAATTTAATCATTTACTCTGCTTAAGAGATTTTAATTTCTTTTGCTTTCTGTGGCCTCTCATTTTCTCCACTGTCCATGGGTTCCAGGCTTCTTTCTGGGGAATAATGAATGAAGATGAGAGGCTGTGGTGAACAGGATGCCTGCAGATTTCTCTCTCTCTGAAGTGGATTCAGAACATAGGCCAGGCACTAATCATGACAAACAAGTTGACTGCCTGGTCAGTGATTCAGGGTGAAAAGAGTAAGAACTGTTTTTAAAAATGTCTGAATTTATCCCTGCTCCTCCCCGTCCTTGCTAATACACTCTCCTGAGCTTTATCAAGTGAGAGAAGGCCTGTGCTAGCTCCTGTCTCATGTGGTGGAGAGGTCTGGAGTGAGGCTTAACAGTACCAGGCAAACAATGCGATTCTGAAGAGTTAATGAAACAACTTTGTTATTATAAAATGTTATATAAATGTCACTAAATTTAGTTTTAATTTTCTGAGTTCCTGGTTTAAAGGGTTAGGACTACTAATGTAATCAAGTACTTAATGGTATACTTGAGTGCATATAATGACAACCTTAGGTCATTTCTTTAGAATTAATGAAATGTCTACTTTAGAACATTTATGTCCATATATCTATGTATTTCCTAAGTGTTGAGTAGCTTATATGCATGAGTTTATTTGTAGGCATAGTATAATTTTAGTCCTGCCATTTGTGAAAAACAAAAGGACTTGAGAAGCATTACAAATAAGAAGTTGGAATTATAGAGGTTTAAAATCTGGCTTCAAAATGGAAATACTTCTATTTTACTCTGATTAGAAAAAAATAAAAAGCTCATAAAAATGTCCAAGAATTCAGAAAAAATATGAGGAAATTGTTAGTAATTACCTTTAGTTATCTGGCCAGAGATTACCTCTGTTAATATATAAATGTATGGGAATATTCTGATTTCATGGACATTTTTGCATTTCAATAAACATAAATCCTATAGCATCATATTTTACAATTCAATTTGAAATAATTTCAGACTTAAAGAACACCATATTTCTTCCATGTAGAGCCTCCAATATCAATATTTTACAGCATTTTTTCCTTCTCTCTCTCTCATTTTCTTTCTCTTTCTCTGTGTGTGCACATGCATGCATGTTTAATCTCCATTGTCATTATTCTTTTTTTAAATCATTTATGGGAAAGGTTCAAACATGTTGCCCTATCATCTCTAGATCATCCCCTGTTTGTTTTCTACCCCTATCTCCAAGCAAGGACACTTTCTCCATTTCCACCAAGCAAGAAATCATCAGAATAATTCCAAGTCACAGATCGCATTCAGATTTACTAAGCTATCTCCAAAATGTCTCTTTTCCCTTTCTGAACCAGAACTTTGATCACCCCATGTGGCAGGCAGACTGCTGGCTCTGAAAGATGTCCAAACCCAGCAACCTGAAAACATATTGCTTTAAAGGACAAAAAGATCTCTGTACATGTATTTAAGATGGGGAGATTATCTTGGTGTTTCCAGAGGGTTCTAAGCTAATCACGGGACCATTTACAAAGAACAGAGCCTTTATGAAAACCATAGGGAACCAGAGAGATAGTGATATGACAAGGACTCAATTCACCAAGGCTGGCTTTGAAAATGGGAGAGTGGCCAGGACCAAGGAATGAGGACAAACTTTAGGCACTGGAAAAGGCAAAGAAACTGAGCTTCAAGAATGGAACACAGCCATGGTCGCACCTTAATGTTAACCTAGTGAGGCCTGAGTTGGACTTCTGACCTATGGAAGTGTAAAAAAATGAATTTATATTGTTTAAATAACCAGGTGTGTGGTAATTTGTTATAGCAGCAGTTGAAAACTAATGCACTTGGTCAAAATAGTGTTCTTAGTTGAAAGCCTCTGAAACTGGTTTCAACTGGACATAAGAAATTATTAGAAGAACATTATGGTTTTCACAAATCTGATCATAGACTTAAGAACAAAGGCTTAGCAATTGTCAGAAACCAAGGAAGCTCTGACATGCCAAGAAATGGAAAACACAGTCACAGTTTCATCCTTGGACTTTACCCCCACTAAGCCTACGTAAAATGAGGAATGGCAATTTTCCAAAGAATGAGGAAGGGGAGATAAGATACTAGAATACAAAACATAACAAAACAAAACAAAAACAGATAAATACTTCACTGAAGAAAAGTTTCAATTTTATCCTACAGACTTCAGAGATATTCTGGAGGGTCTTAAGAATTTTATAATTTTATAAAATTCCTACCCAACTTTTCTCAAAATCTGTACACTGCTTTCCCATTTCCAAATCTTGCTCCTAATTTTTCTCTTGGAGCCCAATTTAATACTAAAACTCCAGAGACCAGTAGCAACCCTGATTCCTTTTTGGGCCCCTTCCTTTTTTATTTTCTTACTTCCTTTCTCTACCTCCATCTCTTTTTTTTTTTTGCTCCTTCTCTCAAGCCCTTCCTCTTTTTCTTTGTATCTCTCAGTTTTTATGAAAAATAACACGTGTTCCTGGGAAGTCCTCCAAGAGTGCATTCCTAACTTTCCTGCCACTCTTTGCATTACTACCTTCTCTGCCTGAGTGTGCCACTCCCACCACCCATGCCTGGTGAACTACTATTTATCTTGGTGTTTCCAGAGCGTTCTAGGCTAATCATAGGGTCATTAATAAAGAACAGAGCCTTTATGAAAACCATAGGGAACCAGAGAGATAGTGATATGACAAGGACTCAATTCACCAAGCCTGGCTTTGAAAATGGCCACCAGCATGGGGCAGAATTCTCTGTCCTTTTTCTCAGTTCCCCAGGGTACATCACTTTCTTTTTTAGGACACTACCACATCTTTCCTATTCCTCAATCATAGCACCATGTTAACATTTCTTTCTCTGCTTGTGCTTCTATCAGACTCTAAAACCTTTCTCAGAAGATACCCTCAGTGGCTTTAGCATTATGTCTGGCTCAGAATCATTATGGATTGAGTTAATGAACAGACTTCCAAAAACCCTTTGTGAAATCTGCTGAGGTTTTATATCCTACACATAGGGCTCATCATGTGAAACATAGGTTGCAAGTCACCTGTCTAATGTAGTGACCCATCATCCAGGGTGGGACAGACAGTCATTCTCTGCAGAGTACAGTGTGAGACACAGTAGCTCTACTTCAGCTCCTCTCATGCTGGAGCCAGAGACCAAAGGGCAGCAGCCATCTCTGGGAAGGATCAAGAAGAGGAAGAGGGGAGACTGGGCAGTCTCAGGTAAGAGAAGTAAGTGGCAGGACATGAGGGCTTCTAAGAGCTGAGACTCCAAGCCACTAGCAGATGCTCTATTGTCTCATTAGACTTCATTTGAAGCACAAAAAAGATAAATGAAGACTTTCGAGATGACAGCAACAGAGCATTAAATCCCACCATGCACAGGGCCCTTGTGCTTATGGGGTGTTGAGTAATGGCAGGCTCATACAGTTAGCCCTGGCTGGAAATAGTCCACAGAAAGGGTAAAATAAATGTGTTGTTAATTTTCAGGGAGAGCACATTGATATTCTTAATTTAAACAAACAAACAAAAAAAAAAACCATACTATTTCATTGACTTTCACTGGGTGGTTTTATCTTTGTAATTCCCCACCCTTTCTTTGTTTTGATCATCAAAGACACTATTTAATTCTCAAAGGACTCTCTTCAGACATACTGGTTTATTTTGAATGTAAAATTAGAAATCTCATATTGGTTTGCAAGTCTGGGACTGATGAATAAGAATATTGTGGGTTGAAGTTCTACTTAGAAAAATACATTTTGGAGTCCCAAAGCAGTGGATATATTTTTTGTTAGTTCTTTTTATTTTACTTTTTAAGATTTTTGGTAAATAGTGGAGCCCAAAACCAAATAATCCTACTAAAACACTTTGGTCTAAGATTGACTAGTTCAGGTCTAGCCTCCTTTATAGAAACATAGATGATCTTTTCTCTCACTTGGGCAATCAAAACAGGATTTTGAAATGATACCTTTTCATGGCACAGTGGGTACACTTTGTTTCCTGGCTCCAGAGGAAAAAAATACAATCTGAACATGTGTCCAATACTTCTTAAAATATACTCTGACTCATCTTCCAGACTCCAGGCTCCATGTTTCTGCTGTAAATTTGATATCTAAATATACATGTTGAAGCCTCCGGGGATGTGAACTTGGTTAAAGTTGAACCCTACTTATAATATGCAATCTCCTTTTGTTTTCTTCATCTTCTTGAGTGATTTCTGGCTCATTTGACAAAACTTGGTTGGAAGTATTGCTGAAGAACTTGGCAACTCAGTCAATACAAAAAGGATAAGATGTCTTTGGGGAAAAGGAATAGATACCTTGAAAGCCAGTAAGCAGACAGAAAACATCTTCATCTGAATAGAAGAGTGTTCTATGTACCTACTCACTTATATTGTTTGAATTTTCAAGTACATATTATTTTATATTCAAAATATCTAAGGAAAAATGAAAAAAATTGTTATGGTAACATAAATTCAAGGATGCATGATGAGGCATGAGACCACAGTGAGAACAGAGATTGTGTCTGATTCTGTAGATAATGAGAATCACATGGAGATATTTAACTTGAAGGGTGATATAATTGAATCTGTATTTCTGGAAGATAGTAGATAGGATCGAGAACTGCAGGCTGTACTGGTGGGAGGTAGACCCAGCTTAAAGGACTTGTAATTATTTGGTCTCCATTTGTATAACAAAATTCCTCTGCTTGGTTCTGGGTGGTTTAATTCACACCAGAAGTTCCTAGCCTGTGGCACAGAATCTTTACAGGGCTAGAGAGATGGTTGCAAACTCCAGCCTCTCCTTTGTTCAGCTCTCATCTCATCCTCATCTTGCCTCATGGCATCACTTGTGTTGTCAAGGGGGAAGTTCATTTTGCTTGAGTTATCTAGAGGGACAATGGCGGTAAAGGGGAGAAAGCTCCTGGTGGAGCATGGCCCTACTGGAAATATAGAGATGAAGTTCCCTGTCACAAAGGTAGTCAAGGGTGACAGGGTGTAGTCTGGAAATTATCATTTGAGGGTGGTGTGGGTTGCTCTCAGTGACACTAGCTTCCATCCAACTGACCAGGAGTTATAAGGATATCAATTTCTTTGCTTGGTGACTTTCATAGGTTGCTGATCACCATAGGGTGATTTTCAGGTGAAAAATTGCTGTATGACTAGAAGGTAGGTAAGAGCCCAAAGAGGTTCCAATCACTGGATTCAAAACACACCAGGTAGAGTGAGGTGACCCAGAAATCTGCTAGCTTCTCTTCAGCAGAAGGGGATGGCAGCAAAGGTATTCATTGATTTGACTCCAGCTTATGCCCACTATTACTGGAAAACATTGCTTACTGTCTAAGAACATGAAACTGGGGCTCTTTGCTTTGACAGAATACTTTTCTAACTTGTACAATCCTTTAAGGTAAGGTCACTTCCTGTCCATTGTTCAGGTGAGAGAGTTTCAGATCAAAATATGCCTGAGACCCTTGTTATTGTTAATAGAGAGTCTTTCATTATATACTCAGTCAGTTCTTAGGATAGGTCTTCTCAAGAAGGATGGGTCAAGACCAGTTCTAATGTCTACCACATCATAGAAGTTAAACAACAATCCCATTTTCTATTTCTCATTCAAATCCATGGCACTGGCCCCATCTCTTCCTCCCTTCATGATAACTCTTTTGGACATTATGTTATTCTTTCTGCCCTTAGACCTTGATTGATACCCTAAAGAGATCCACCCAACACATCCATTCATTCATTTGTCTTTTCAACAGTAGTGTGTTTATCAATTGCTAATGAGGGTCAGACACTCTGTGAGACATGAGGAATATAAGAGTGAACAAAGAAAGTCTTGGTCCTCATGCTCTTTGCCATAATGTTGCTTAAACCTGAGAGTAGGGCTGAGATATCTAAAAAACAACAATATGTAAATGCAAGGCCACAGCTGCAGTAAGGCAGTGACAGAGAGATACAAGGCAAGATTACATAGGAGCAGGAGCAGAAGTATCTAGAGAGGAAAGTCAGGGAGATTTCCCAGAGGAGATGATGACTCCACTGAGCTTTTCCTTCAGGGGTGGAAGAACCTGGGCTGTGAGGCAAGTTGATCTACTTCTTACCAGAAGGTGAAGCAGTACTACCTGGTAGTCTAAAGAATCAGAAATCAAAGGGACTTGTTAAACAATAGTTGAGGTTTAATGGAACTTATTCACCCAGATTTACATGCTGAAGGCTACTCAGAAAGAGTAAGCAAACAGAGGTACCCTGCTATATTTATTACAGTGCTGCTTAATATTTCTATAATTTCACTGAAGAGTAGTCTTTTCCTGACTATTGTGGGCCCCAAAGTGAGTGATTTTCTCCTTACCTTGGCACTCTCCCCCTCAGACTTTCTGTTCTGTAGCCAGCCCATTAAAGCCTGTTTCCAAACACTTTTCCAGTTTTTTTAAGGTCCTTTAGGATTTTAAGCAGCTGTTATTTCTTTACTCTTCACAAAGGGACTTGCTTTAAGGTGCTTATAACTAGAACTGATTTGGTTATTTAATTATAATTTTGAAGGAACATTGAGGTGTAGATATAGTTGTGAGGTGACAAGTTCTGCTTTCTGGAACTCCCAGGATGGAATTTCCAGTTAGTAGTGAAGGAGCCATTTGACACTTGTGGATGGGTAGTCTGACTAACAAGCTCCCTTCTACGAAACCAAGAGTGCCAGGTGCCAGGCAGCAGTAATTGAAGTTCTGTGACTGGGCCTCACGGGAGATGTGTTGCAAACTTCTCTTTAAGTTCCCTGCTAAGAGAAGACTTGTGAGTCAGAAGACTGGGAACTGCACAGGCAAGCACCTTGATTTTGAGAGAAATTTGTCTGGCTCACCATTCGTAAAAATAAATAAATGCTATATGTTTAGGCAGGGGTGCAGGGATGTGAATGTGGAAAGATTGAAATGGATACGAAATGTACATATGATAACTCCCTATTCACCAGAGAGGCCCCTGAAAGAAACAGTTTCCAAGGGGATCACAATTAGTTTGACATGTTTAACATTTCTTGTAACTCATTAGATGCAATTCAAGTCACACTTCAGTGGATTCACAAATTAAACAAGGTTGATTGGTAGTAAAATAAATGAAGCAACTTGACAAACCTAATATGGTAGGAGTAATCAAAATACTTCCAAAATAATGAAGCTTGTTAATGGTGAAAACAGAGACAGTTTAAATGTATTTACTTAAAAAAAAGTATATATATATATATATATATATATATATATATACACACATATATATATATACATATATATATATATATACACACACACAGTGTGTGTGTGTGTGTGTGTGTGTGCTTAAATTGTTTTTTCACATTCATTATTTCCTGAGACATCATTACAATCTCTCTTTACAGTTGATATGAATTAATTTCTTATTTCTGGTTCAAGCAGAATATGTTTATCATGAATAATCAAAAAGTATAAGGAAATATATAAAGTTAAAAGCAAAAATCACAGGGAAATCCAGATTGAGGTAATTATGAAGAATTTTGTCAACACCCTTGCAGATACTTCTTGGTGTCTATATGGTGGCTATCAGTCTAATAATTTTGCACTTGTCAGGAGGCTAAGACTTTGTAATATATGCATAGACAATTTCTTTTCTTTTTACTCCCTGGGAAGGAATTTTTGTTTGCTTAGCATTTCCTTCTTTCCCCCACCTTTACATTCAGATTGTGCTAATCGATGAAGAAAGAACCATGGGAAGAACAGGGAGCAAGAGAAGTGACTGATCAATTAGGGTGTCATGGTGAAGTCTTTGGATGAGATTGAAGGGATTTTGAGAGACGGAGCCTTCAGGAGCTATTGCAATGTGAGAGTCAGAGGACAAGATGAAAAAAAAACAAAATGGGACACAGAGGCTGTTTTAAGATGTGGTGCTGTGGGTTAAGAATTATATTCTTTAATGTTTTCTGAAAATTGAGAGCAAAGACTGAAATTGCTTTGTAATGCCTGACGGTTGTTGCGCTGTTTCTGTTAATATGACTCTTGTGCTGAGATTGGACCACAGTGGGATATGGGATTTATTTGATTTACACATAAATGGGATTGTATCAACTGTACTGCTTTTTATTCTTTTTGTTTCTAAAACATTTCATGGAACTTCTACTGAAATCAACAAATGCAAATCCACATGATTCTTTTTAGTGGATGCACAGATTCTCTTGTATGAATACCTCATATCTTTTTAAAGTAGTCTCATGTTGGTGGGCATTTTGGCTGGTTCCAATAGTGCTGAACATCTTTGTAAATCTTTGAATATTTATGCAACTTTCTCAATGAATGTATACATTTTAAATTATATTGCATGGTGTCGACAAAAAGTAATGTTCGTTTATATTCCTATCACTGTGTTTATCTATCCTGTATTCATGCAGTCTCGTTCTGATCATATTAGTTGGTGAGAATTACCACAATTTTGACAATATATCAAGAGCATACATCTGAAGAAGCTGAAACCCAGGGGGGTTGAGGAACTCTAGCCTAAGGTGTTAGAACTGAGGAAGTTCTAATCCATTGGCCAATCTAGAGGTGTCATGTGCATAGAAGAACCAAATGGTGATGTTTGTCAGGCCACACAGAAACTAATGCAGCCCAGCAGGGAAAGAAAGTTACTTCAAACTGGCAAACAAAATTATGTCAGTCCAATCCACTGTAACAAGGGCACACACACTGTCATGATGAGATGACTTGCATAAAAGTACTTTGTAAATCGCCAGAGATTAGGGCACCAGTGGGGAAAACAATTACTTCTTTCATCTGGATAATTAGAATTGTGCGTTTTAGCTAATAGAAGCAGGGGAGGGGGTTTGACCTTGCATTTGAGTGTTATTTTTATAATCCACAACCTGATAGCTAAATTCCTAGTAAATGAAACATTTATTATAAAAAGTGCTGACACAGACAGTACTAATCAGGACCACTTTTCCTTGTGATAGAGCCTGATAACTAAAGACCAGAATGTCCAAGTCTGTGCTGTCTCATAGAAGATATACTGTACACAGTGCTATTCCAAAGTCCATGTCCCTGGACTGCCTCTGACCTTGGCCCAGGACACTGTTGATTTCTTGCTCGTTTATTCTCACTTTGTCTCTAGAATCACTGGGCTGTTCCAGACAGCCCTTTCTGAGTTTATTTTACTAAGTTAGGTCCTGCTGGATTCTTAAGGGTTTCAGGCACCAGAACAGCTGTGTTTAAACTTGTGCATTAAGTCCATGCCCAAGAAACCCATCTGACTTGGCAATGTTTCTGAAAACACAACTGGGACTAAATTACAAATGGAGAAAGCCTTGGGTCTAAAATAAACTGTCACTCAACAAAAGCAATCTCCATCCAGTTTCTTCCTTTCTTTCTTCCTTCCTTCCTACTTTTCTTTCTTTCTTTCTTTCTTTCTTTCTTTCTTTCTTTCTTTCTTTCTTTCTTTCTTCCTTTCTTTCTTTCCCTTCCTTCCTTCCTTCCTTCCTTCCTTCCTTCCTTCCTTCCTTCCTTCCTTCCTTCCTTCCTTCCTTCCTTCCTTCCTTCCCCTCCCTCCCTCCCCTCCCTCCCTTCCTTCCTTCCTTCCTTCCTTCCTTCCTTCCTTCCTTCCTTCCTTCCTTCCTTTCTTTCCCTTCCTTCCTTCCTTCCTTCCTTTCTTTCCCTTCCTTCCTTCCTTCCTTCCTTCCTTCCTTCCTTCCTTCCTTCCTTCCTTCCTTCCTTCCCTTAAAAACAAAACAAAACAGGTTACTGGCTTTGATCTTATTCTTAAATGCAATGTGTATGTGTGAAAAAGTACTTATCTCAGAGTTCCTAATCAGCAATAAGAGGAGGATACAGGCCCAGTTATCTGCTTATAGTAATAAAGATCCACATCTAATTTCTGAAGCTCTTCCTTTAGTAGTCTCATTTTGAAGTAGAATAGCATGGTAAAGGAGATGGAGGACCTCACAACTGGAGCATGACGGGTGTTGCCTGGCTACTTGGACTCTCTGGAGATTAGGTTGTCAGGATATTCAGATGCACAGAAAAGCAAATGAGCAAAGCTCCTGCCTTTCTTTTAATTCTTCTGTGAGGATAGGGCAGCTTCCAAGATGGGAATCCTAGGTGTGGGGAGAAAAGAGTTTCTGTTAGCAGAAGATTAGGAATAGTAATCGTTTTCAGGTGTGTCTTCCCCCAAGAGGCGTTCTCACCATCTGAGAGACATGGTCAGTGGGAAAAGGCCACATGTGATATGACAAGTTTTGTATTGCTCCGTTCTTGGGTGCCCTCACGATTCTACAAGGACTGCTTACCTGCAAAATCTGCCTTGTGCAATGTGCAACATAAGAGCCGAAGTCTTCTGATTCACTAATTTAGAATGAAACAAAGGAGAAGCAGATTGCCAGTTATCCCTAAGGAGGGTACCATAGGTTTTTGTTGGAAATGGATCTGAAGAGGTCAGGGAGACTAGAAGATCAGAGATGCACACAGGCTGATTCTCTTCCACCAGGTATCTGTGTTTAGCTCAGTCATCACTTTATACATTCTTCCCTAGACCACAGAATACAAATCCAGAATGGCTTTTTCTTGAATTACTTCCCAGTAGGATTCAGGGTTAAATTTTCTAATAAGACAAACTTGCTTCTTATGTGAAATTTATAAGGCCAAAGAGGAGATGATACAACTGAGGCAAAAGTCTATGAAACTTGCTCAAAGTCTGCCTTCAACCTCAGTTTTCTATCCGTTTGTGACCTGATATACTGTGAGAGTTTTAAAAATCAGGTTTTCCTAACTATCTTTTTTTCATTTTTTCCTGTTTATAGACAAATAGAAATAAACTTTGCATAAACATAGATACGAGGAATCAGTTCAAGCTAATTTGTCATCTCAGACATTACTTAAGAAATGTCAAACTCTCCAGTGAAAAGATCTATGGGGAGCACTGGTAATGGATGTGCCAACCATGCCAAGCTATTTAGCACTGAGGAGTAGGAAGCAGAAGAGCTACTTCAACAATAGGCCATTGTGAACTAGATGTACCTCTAAATCAAGCAAAGAACACATTATACAATGTCACCAAGAATGGTAAATTGGATATTCTTAAAAACTCACATGTATTTTGTATTTTGTCCATTTGTCCATTTCTCAGAGCTTCTGCTACCATGGAGCCACTTATATAGAAATCTGTTAAGACTTGAATTCCTCAGGCCTAATAGAATCATTGACTCAATATTACGTTGCAGGCTGCTGTTCTCCAGAGAATATGGGCTGACTTGTAAGTGCCTTTCACGTGAATCTTACTTCACAGGGCGTTCCATCAAAGGAGGGTGACTTCTGAAAAAGCTGTGGGTTTTATAATTAGTCAAGAACAAAATGGTTCTTTCTTCAGAATTCTCTCTGTTCCCCCTGTCCCCGCTACTAGGGCCCAAAACTTAATATATTCTAAGATAGTCTAGGTGCATTATAACAAACGTGATTTTGTGACCTTTTAATTTATTATTTTCAAGGGTCATAAATAGTGTGTGCTTTTGATCTTCTTGGATTTTTCTAAACTTGCATTTGGCATAATTCAGAAAGACGATGCCACGGTTTGAATATGGTTTATCCCCACCACAGCTTGTTGAGGCTGTCCCCAGTGTGGCAGTGTTAGGAGGTGAGGCACAGTGGGAGGTGTGGGCCCTGAGGACAGAAGTCTCATGAATAGACTGCCTTTCCCCAGTGAGGGCGTTCTGGCTGGATTAGGTACAGTGAGAGCAGACTGTTAAAAATTGAGGCTTCCCCAGCACCGCCAAAAAAAAAAAAATTGAGGCTGCTTGTTTTGCCTCTGCTGCACATACCCGCTTGCCCTTCCACATTCCACCATAAGTTGAAGTGGCAAGAGGCCTCATCAGTAGCTGAGCAAATGCCTGTGACATATTCTTGGACTTACCAGTCTCTAGAACTGGAGCCCAAGTAAACCTCTTTTCTTTATGAATTATCCAATCTCAAGTAATCTGTTGTAACAACAGAAAGTGAGCCAAGAAAGAAGACTTTTCATGATCAATTCATTGAGCATTTATTTATTGGCCTTCTACTACATGCCTGGCAGTGGGCTAGATGCTGAGGACACATAATGAATATAATGAATAAGATAGTCTCTGTCTCCAAGAATTCATGATTGGTTACAAAACAGTCATACAAAATAATAGTTTAGTTACAGGAATGAATTTTGGTGCTGTCGAAAGCATATCATTTAAGTTCTAACTATAAGTTTTAAAATTCTGTTTTCTTGATAGTCTTTACTGGTGACCTTCCAATATAATGCTCACTGCTATTTTGGATAAAAGGATTTTTTTTTTTTTTTTTGAGCATTCATCCTGCTTGACTTCATTGAAATGTACCAAACTTGGGAATAGTTTGTGAGCATTACAAGTTCAGATGATGAGAAGAAAGTACATATAGGAAGTAGGCTGAAATTTCTTGATGAATTCGATACTGATTAGAAGTCCTAGGACTAGGCAATTTTATGGAAAAAAAATACTCCAATAATAGTGACTTTCAAACTAAATTTGGGAAAGTTCTAAGAGACATATAGATATTATGTTGAAAAGAGAGGTCAAAGATAATGTAGAATATGTTTAATTGCCACATGTCTACCATCAGACGATACTGGGAGCATAAAAATTTAAGAGCAGCTTCTCTAATCTGAGTTTTTATTTCCTCCCAGGTCAGGGAAATTCTATCCCACTTTCAATTATTTCTGATTTGTTGTGGGACAAATATATTATCTGTCAATAGTGATCAGAGACTTGAACAAGAACAGATTATCAGTCACTCAAGACATTTTGACCTAAGTGTTATTGCCCATAGGTTTAAATGGGTCAGAATTTGGTTAAAAACCCTGCTACATATGGAATCTCAAAGGACTCTAAGTAGCTAAAACAATCTTGAAAAAGAACAAAACTGGCATATTCACTCTTCCTAATTTCAAAACTTAGCACAATGTTATAGTAATCAAAACAGTATGGTACTGGTAAAAAAGACATGGAACAATGGAATAGAATAGAGAACCCAGAAATAAACCCTTGATATATGGTCTAATGATTTTTGACAAGATGGCCAAGACCATTCAATGGAGAGAACAAAACAAAACAAAACAAAAAAGCAATAACAACAATCTTTTCAAAACATGGTGCCAAGAAAACTGAACAATCAAATGGAAGAGAATGTAGTCAAACTCTAAAATCATATACAAAAATTCACTCAAAATGGTTCAGAGACTTGAATGAGAGACCTAATAAGATTATTGGAAGAAAAGATAGGACAAAACTTTACAACATTGCATTTGACAATGATTTCTTGAATATCACACCATGTTTGACTTCATGAAAATAAAGATATTTTATACATCAAAAGCTGTCAAGAGAGTAAAAAGATAAACCACAGAATGTGAGAACACATTTGCAAATCATGTGTCTGAAAAACATTAGTATCCAGAATATATAAAGAGAATATCAAACTCAACAACAGAAAAGCAACTATATAAATATAAGTAAAGGACTTGAATAGACATTTCTCCAAAGAATACATATAAATGATCAATAAGTATATGAAAAGATGGTCAACATCACTAATCATTAGGGAAATGCAAATCAAAACTACAATGAGATACTACTTTACATCTATTAGAGTGGCTACTAAACAAAACAAAACCAGAAACCAAACAAAACCAAAAACAAATGTAAGGTAAGAATGTGGAGAAATTGTAACCCTTATACACTGTTGGTGGGAATGTAAAATGGTATAGCTGATGTGGAAAAAATATATGGCAGTTTCTCAAAAAGTTAAAAATAGAATTACCATAGGATCCACTTCTTGGTATGTACCAAAAAGAATTGAAAGCTGGATCTTGAAGAGATATCTATACATTGATCTTCATGACAATATTATTCACAATAGCTAAAGCAAGGAAGCAACCCAAGTTTCTGTTGACAGGTAAACAAAAGGTGATATGTACACACAATGGAATATTATTTAGCCTTAAAAAGGAAGGAAATTCTGCCATATGTTACAAGATGGATGAACCTCAAGGACATTATGGTAAATTAAAAAAAAAAAAAAAAAAAGCCAGGCCCAAAAGGACAAATGCTGTATGATTCCTTTTATGAGTTTCTTAGAGTAGTCAAGATCACAATGCTTAACTGCTTCACATCCATGAGGATGACTAGAATAAAATTTGGACTATAACAAGTATTGATAAGGATGTGGAGAAATTGGAAGACTCATACTGCTGGTGGGAATGTAAGATGCTACGGCCACTTTGGGAAAAGTTTAGTAATTCCATAAATAATTAAACATAGAATTACCACATTGTTACTCACAGCCAAGCTAGGGAACCTGCCTGAATCCTGGCTGGCTGGATTTTGTCACCTGCCCGCATAAGAAATAGGCAAATGATATAAAAAGTAAAAATAAATTTAATGAAGTTTTGTCAAAACAGAGGAGAAGCAACTGATTTGTCTCTGTAGGTCCTATGGATGTGGTTATAGTTCATATAAACAGAAGTCAGGAAACATACATATGTGGACTCAGCTGGGCAGTGCTACACAGAGAGTATGTCACAATTCTGCTTTTCAGCCTCTGCTGGCACCACCTGACTTTGGGGGTAGTTTCTTAGCTTCCATTGAGACAGGAAGTTGCGGGGGAAAGACATGTTTTAGGGCTTATTCAAAGGGGCTCTGTTCCAATATGATCAAGCAATTTACTTAAGTATATACTCAAGGGAAATTAAATATGCTTGCAAAAAATTTTACATAAATGTAGGTGACAGCATTATTTACAATAGCAAAAAATAGATTTGTAATAATTCGAATGTTTATCGATTGGTAAATGGATTGCAAAATATGATATAGTCTTATAATAAAATATTAATTGGTCATGAAAAGGAATGAAGTACTAATATATGCCACAGAGAGGATAAACTTTGAAAATGTTACATTAACTGAAAGAAACCAGTCACAAAAGAACACGTATTACATATATTCCATTTATATGCAACATGCAGAATAAGTAAAGCTATAGAGATAGAAAGTAGATTGGTGGTTTCTTGGCACTGGGGAAGAGGGGATAGAGCATGACAGCTGAAGGGTTTAGGGTTCTTCTTGAAGTGACAAAAAGTTCTAAAAGCGATGGCTACATATATCTGTGAATATCTTAAAATTTATTGCATTGTACACTTTAAATGGGTAAGTTGTATGGCATATGAATTATGTCTCAATAAAGCTGCTAAATTTTTGAAAAAATAAATACCAAAAACACCATTGCAGGACTCTGTCAGCCTAATGGAGAAATCTGATGACCAAGAATCAAGGTATTGTGACTTGTGCTGGGCAATGGGTGTGGAAGGTTTGAGTTGAAGTCAGGGTGCCCACGTGGAGTAAAGGGGCAGCTACTGCTTAGCTACTGCTTAGCAGGAAATATGTACATTTCTTTGTTTTTTCGGATTTTAATTATTGTCAAATAATTAAAAAAAACATAAAAAAGGAAAACACTTTCTTACAGCTAAAATATAGAAGGAACATGAAAGTCCTTTATTCTCATGGTAAGGAAAAGAAACACCCATGCAAAATTTAAGCCATACCTTTTCTGTAGGGCTAGCAAAGAACCGTGGGCTCAAGGAAGCCTTGATGAACAGAATTATCTCCACAATTCTCCCTCCACTTTCTAAACCCAAGTTTTTCTTAGAATGTAACAATAGAGGGGATGTAATGTCACTGGAGGAGGTCTGAGGAGATCTGAGAGAGGGGGACCATAAATCAAGAGAACAAAGTCAGACGTGCTCCTGGACAAAAATTTCAGAAGGGAATTTTAAGACATATCAGATAGAGGAACAAACCAAGATTTCTTAGGAAAGCAAGAAGGGAAAATATGGACTATCTCAAAAATGAGATACATTTTGGGGACCTTAGTCTTATTTATTTATTAATGATTTTTGGTGCATTATAATTCTATATAATTGTGGGGTTCCTTTAGACACATTCATAAATACGTATAATTTACTCCATTTTCAATCCTCAGTTCTTCCTCCTTTCTTTCCTTCCTCCCTCCCCCGATCCCTTTCCTCTACTCTATTGATCTTCCTTCTATTAATTAATTAATTGGTGCTCTGTAGTTATATTTAAAAGTAGAATTCATTGTGATATATTGATTCATGCACATAGCAAAATTTGCTTAATTTCATTCTGCAGTTTCTCCCCTTCCCATACTCCCCCATCTCCTCTGTCCCCTTCCTCTACTTTGCTGTTTTGTCTTTCACTGTCATGAGATTTCCTTTTAAAATACTCTTTATTTCTCTCTAGTTTCTGCATATGAGATGAAACATTCAGTCCTTGACTTTCTGAGTCTGGTTTATTTCACTTAAAATGATGTTCTCCAGTTCCATTCATTAACCTGCAAATGACATAATTTCATTCTTTGTGACTGAGGAAAATTCCATTGCGTATATATACCACATTTTCTATTTGTCTATTAAGAAATGCCTAGGCTGGATCCATAATTTGGATATTGTGAATTGTAATTGCTGTAAGCATTGGTGTGCATGTATCACTGTAATATGCTGATTTTAGTTTCCGAGGAGTGGGATAGCTGGGTTATATGGTATAACCTAGTCTTTTGAGGAATCTCCATACTGCTTTCCAAAGTAGTTGTACTAATTTGCAGTTCCACCAACAATGCATTGAGTCTAACTTTAGCCCCGTATCTTGCCAACATTTACTGTTATTTGTATTCTCAATGATTGCCATTCTAATTGGAATGAGATGAAATCTCAGTGTAGTTCTGATTTGCATTTCCTTATTGCTAAGGATGTTGATTTTTTTTTTTCTTCTTTCTCTCTCTCTCTCACTTTTTTTTTTTTTTTTTTTGGTACCAGGGGTTGAATCCAGGGCACTAATTACTGAGCAACATTCTCAGACCTTTTTTTATATCTTATTTTGAAACAGAGTCTCACTAAGTTCTTAGGGCCTCACTAAGTTGCTGAGACTGGCTTTGAACTCATGATTCTCCTGCCTCAGCCTCCTGAGCCACTGGGATGATAGGTGTATGCCACCGCATCCAGTTTGAATATTTCTTCATGTATTTGTTATTGCATTCCTTCTTTTGAGAAATATGTTTAATTAATTTGCCCACTTATTAATTGGGTTATTTGGTTTTATTTATTTAGTGTTTTTTTTAGTACTTTATATATTCTGAATATTCATCTGTCAAAAAAGTAGCTGGCAAAGATTTTCTCCAATTCTGTAGGCTTTCTATTCACACTCTTAATTGGTTTCTTTGCTGTGCAGAAACTTAAATTTGAAGCCATCCCAATTAATGATTCTCGGTTTTATCTTTTGAGCTTTAAAAGCCTTATTAAGAAAGTTGGTACTTATACCAATATGTTGGAGTGTTACCCCTATGTTTTCTTCTAGAGTTTCATCATTTCTGCTTTAATTCCTAAGTCTTTGCTCTACTTTGAGTTGATGTTTGTGCGGGGTGAGAAACAAGGATCTAGTTTCATTCTGTTACATATGGATATCCAGTTTTCCAGTTCCATTTGTTAAAAAGCTTTTTCTCCAATGTATATTTTGGCACCATTGTCAAGGATCAGATGGTGATTGTACCTACATGGATTTGTCTCTGCGTCTTCTATTCATTACATTGGTCTTCGTGTATATTTTTATAATAGTACCATGCTATTTTTGTTACTATAGTTCTGTAATTTAATTTAAGATCAGGTATTGTAATACCTCCAGCATTACTCTTATTGCTCAGAATTGCTTTGGCTTATCTGGGAATTTTATTCTTCCATATGAATTTTAGGACTTTTTTTTTCTAGTTTCATGAAGAATGTCATTGTATTTTGATGGGGATCACACTGAACCCATATATCACTTTTGGTAATATGGTCATTTCATCAGTGTTAATTCCACGTATCCAAGAACATGGGAGCTCTTTCCATCTTCTGAAATTTCCTTCAGTTTCTTTCTTCAGTGTGCTATGATTTCCATAGTAGATGTCTATCACCTACTTGATTAGATTTATTCCCATGTTTTGTTTTGAGGCTATTGTGAATGGAATTGTTTTTATAATTTTTTCTCAGCACACTCATTATGGGAATATAGGAAAGCTATTGATATTGTATCCTACTACTTCACTGACTTTATCAGCTCTAGTAATCTTCTGGTGGAGTTTTTTGGGTCTTCTAAGTATAGGATCATGTCATCAACCTATAGTTATATTTTGATTTCTTCTATTCTTATTTGTATCTCTTTAATTTTCTTCTCTTGCCTGATTGCTTTGGCTAGACTTTCAAGAACTATATTGAATAGGAGGGGTGAGGACGGGCCACTGATTATAGAGGAAATGCTTTCAGTTTTTCCATTCAGTATGATGTTGGCTTTGGGTTTGTTACATATATAATTTTTATGATGTTGAGGTAAGTTCCTGCTATCCCTAGTTTCTTCAGTGTTTATTTTCATCATGAATGCAGTCTCTTCTTTTAAAAGGAAACTTTGTAAGGGGTAGGCATGGGAAGATAGATGGGGATGACAATAGTCTGGTGATCACAAGATGGTTTATGGTGGTCTGGCTATTTTCAACAGCCTTGATGGTTGACTCTGCTATCTAATCAATAGATAACATTTGGAATGTACCTTATCTTGTAGGTTTCTTAAAATATATCTCCCTTTGCTTAATCTATTCTAAAAGCAATACAGTGCACTGGTAAATTTTGGCAAATATGTGAAAATAGAAAATTAAAGTTATAATCTCCTTTTCCTTCCCTTTTTCTCCTTTCTCCTCTCTTTTGTATCTCTTCTCTCTTACCTCAGTTCTCACCCCCAATTCATTTTTTTTTTTTATTAGTAGTACTGGGGATCAAACTCAGGGTTCCTCTACCACTGAGCTACATACCCAATCTCCCCAGAATAGTAAGTTATTAATTTGTGTTGTTTTTAAGACACTAATTTGTGGTAATTTCTTATAGAATAACAGAAAACTAATACAGATTTCTTCTTAGGATATTTGTAAATGCATAAATAAAAGCATAACATTATAGTGAAAATTTAGTTATCAAATGTTTTTCAAATACAATATATCCACTCCTTTATTAATTCACTAAATAAGATAATTTCATATCAGCCATAATAATTACCATAATTTTGAAATAGTGATGGTCATAAACACATTTTGAGATACCTGTCACAGCTATGACATGATATAAAATCATTTGTAATTTGTAATTATGATGATCATAGTTACTGTTAATTTTATTGTAGTTTGTTGCTTACATTCATGCTTGAAGGAAATGTCAAATTTTCATCAGAGGTTAGTAAAAATAAAGATATAATTGTCCCATTCAAGTTCATAGACTACCAAATTCTATCCAGAGAGCCAGTAGGGATCAGACCCAGGTTGAGATCTGATGATTTAAGGAGGAGCTTGGCTCTGGGTGAAGCAAACTTTTCAGAACAAGTATTTTGGACTTTGGGCAGCATCCTAGAAGGACTGAACACAGGAACAGAGAGCCCAAGAGAGCATCACGACCCAGGAACAGAGCCAAGGGGATGGGAGTAACAGAGCCTTATCCTCAATCCTGGGCCACACTGTGGAGATATGATATGCCCAGCCTGGGGATAGAGAGGGACCCAGCAGGTGTGATCACTCCTACACAGGCTCTTACTAGAAAATTCTTGGCATATCTTAGCAGCTCCCACAGAAGAGACAGAATCTCTGTGAGAAGCACATCCATTCTCCTGCTTTTCACCTGACCAACTCCATCTGCAGACCTCAGCTCCTCATCCCCCTTTCTTTGCCTCATTGTTCATCTGCCTGACATAAGTGCCCCTCCTAAAAATGCCTCCAGATCATGAGCCATCCTCCACGGAGGCCTTATTTCTGCTTTTGAATAATTTATTTTTCATTTCTTCAATTAGATCATGAGCTTCTTGAGGGAATGCCTGTATCTTTTTCATTGTATATTTCTAGCTTGTGGCTAACTGTATACAATTTATATTTTGTGGCATCAATAAAAGAAACAGAATTCCTTAAAAAGAGAAATAGAAGTAAGTGGAATTAAAAAAAAATTCTAGAGCTAAAACTGAAATTTGAAAATAAATGTATAAATATGTTCCTATTTTTGGGATGCCTTCCAAATATGTTTCATCATGAACTGTCCTAAGGCCAAGAATCTGCTCTCCAACACCATCTAGACCCAGCCTGGGGGATACAGGGTCTGATAGAGAAATCACAGGGACTTTAATCCAATGGGTCCCAGTCACAGTGAGTATGCTTCCTCCAGTGGCCTACAATAATCTGCATTCTCCTCTTGAGATGCCTGTGAGCTCTCAAAGTCCCAGAAGGAACAAGACGCTGGAGGTCCGAAGCAGGGTAGGCTGGATTTCTTAACTTGTTACTGGGCTGTGAAGCCTTGACTATTGTACTCTGGTGTTTTGTATCCTAAACTGCACAGAGAGATAGCCTTGTTTTGTCAAAAACTTATGAAGTCGAAAATAGGTATTAAAATTAGAAGGACAACATATGGTCTTCCAAACAAGATCCTTAAATGTCTCAGAAATACTCTTAAGTTCCATGTAAATATAAACTTCATGTAAATATAGCTGCCTCAAAGATATACCTGCCTGCATTTCTTTGCCTGATGACTTTAATTACTATTTTTTCCCCAATAAAATTGGATGCTGCACAGCATTGTCAATATTGTTGTTCTAAAAGTTAAAGAAAAACAAAAAACAAAACAAAAATACCCCTGGATTAACCCTGGTTTTAACCAAGAGCTTCTTAAAAATTCAGGTGCCTGGGGCTCCAGACTCACACTGTTTGAATATGAGATGTCACAGAAGAGTTCTGGTGATCTGTATTAATAAGTACTGGGGTGATTCTAACCATCAAGAAACTGCTGACTCTACATCTACATTTGCTAACGGATGTGTTCTCCTTTCTAAAGAAAAGCACCAGAGATCTTTTGCTTTTAAAATAACAGGGTACCTATGGGTCAAGTAGTGGACTTTGCTTCCAGTGGTTAACATTTGGGTAGTACAAACAGCATTTTTTTTTTTTTTTTTTTTTTTTTGCAACAATCTCTTCAGTAAGTGGTAATTTATTTTTCTGGCAGTCAACACTGGGGATTAGTTTGTTTTCTATCTCATGGAATTGGAGTAAAAACAAGTTTAAAGTCCTCTTCCATGAAAACCAGTTTACCAGATGCCAATCCTTTCAGCAAACCATTGAAATTGAACTTTAATATTGTTCTTTCATCTTCTAAGCAGTTTGACTGCAAGATTTTTGTAGGAATAAAAATTTGAAACCCAGAGGGGGTGGGGGAGTCAATTTCACAGTGTCTAGTGGATAAGAACTGGCACGTAAACCCACATTTGCAGTGTTTCTTCCTATTTGCTGAGGTTAAACTGGAAAAAAAGTATTACTTCCCCATGCCTTTCTCTGACAATTTTTATGTGATTGCCATTTATTCATCTAGTGCTGAATCTGAACCCAAAGGATAGACTTCATGTGCTGGAAACTGAAAAAGAAAAACTGCACTGGGAACCATAGGAGCTTCCATTTATGGTAATGATAATATCCATTTTTTTTCTGCTGAAGACAGTTTTGTTGCTGGTGATGGTGGTAGTAGGGATTAAACCCAGGGGCGTTTAACCACTGAGTCACATCCCCAATCCTTTTTATATTTTGTTTAGCAATTGGGCCTTGCTAAGTTGCTGAGGCTGGTTTGAACTCTACATCCTCCTATCTCAGCCTCTCAAGCCCTTGGGATTACAGGCCTGCACTACTGCACATGGCTGCTGAAGACATTTTTAAAGAAGAAAACAAGAGAAATATGTAAGATAAATTCTTTTAAAATCATGTCTCATGTGCACACATGGCTACATATCTGTGTTGTGTGTGCATGTGTGTGTGGACAACCCCCTGAACTTATCTGAGATTAGCAACCTCCATGTTACAGAGTGCCCTGTTTACCCTGAAAAGTGAGTGCCTAAGGATGCAGGACAATGCCTGGCAAATTGCTGTCTGTTCTTTTCCTTGATATTAGCCTGGCTGGTGTGCTGAGGCCCTAAGGAAATGTTGTTATAGGTATTGAAGTCTAGTTCTGTGATGCCTGTCGGGTTGATGGATGGAAATGCATCTCAAATGTCTATCGGCCTGCCTGTCAGAAGCCTGCCAAATGGAAGACATGCCAGGCTGATTCACCTAAAATCTCCACATCACCCAGTGGGAATGGCTGCTGGAGGAAGTGAAGGAAACAGAATTGGTGGGAAGAGGGACTAGCACTGGTTTTACGTGGGAAGAACCTGTTTGACTTGTTAGTTCTGATTTATGTGAACAAAGTAGTTTTTGTTAGTGTCATCTTAATTACTTTAGTGCAAAGAACAAAAAAAGCTAGCAAGTGGCAACAATTAATTTGCATTGTCAATTATTTTTTCTTCTTTCTAGGAATTTTTCTCTGTCATAAAGCATATTAAAACCATCTGTTTCCTCCTAAATATGAATTCTGTTAGGTCTATTCATTTCTGTTCCTTCAAAAGATAACTAACATTGCCAATATTGAATGTGTGGGTGTGGGGCCAGGGAGGGTCAATTTGGTGGTTTCTCTTTTTCACACAGTTAAGTTCGTATTCCTTGATATGACTTGTTTTGCTGTGTGGTCTCCAAACTCTAGTGCTCATTCTTATTTAGGATCAGATGCTATGCAGACATCAGAGCTCAAATTTGTATTACTCTGGGTCTTAGATGGAGAAGAACCATTCTCAATGTGAAGATGAGGAATTCAGACAAGTCAAAATTTCAAAGGATGTCTGGGTTCTATCCTCATATGGCACTGCCTTAGAAAGCACATCATTTTTCTACTCAGTTTAGATTTATTTTCTTAATGAAAAGAGTTGTACATCGTCCCTCTTTTTGGAAAGAGAAAAGGGCAGGAACAAAGGAACACAATCTTTTTCTGATTTTATACTTTTCTGACTTCTCCCTTTTGCTTATTTCACACTCTAACAAAGGACCAGCATTCTTACCTCCTTTATCCATTTACTCAACAGTTTCAATTACTATCTGAGTAGGCGAAGAAAGTGTGTGTGTATGTGCAGCTGGGGTATTGGCGTGTCCCAGGAGGGTTCAGTTCAGCCTGGTCAGCTTGAAGGCCGTCTTCTGGAGCAAGGTCTGTCTGAGGTTAGGAGGAGGATATTTGCTTGGGCAGTGGTATAAAAAGTGGCTTGAAACTTACTTTCCCAAGCTCCCCTTTCAGTCCCTCCATCCTTTAGTTTTGGTCTTCAGCATCTCCCTGGGCCTGAGTCAATGAATACAGGAGGTGGAGGAGCTGCTGTAGTATCCATCACAAGGCAGTCGCACATGCCCCAGTAAAACTAGCAGTTTCCTGTGCAGAGTAAGACTCAAAAGTGTTTATTAAGTCAGTGAAAAGGGGAATTCACTTCTTGGAGTTGCTCTGCTGCTTTTTGACTGGTGAAGATAAGCCAGGAGAACACACGCTCCAACAGTAAATGCAAACTGTATTTTTTTAATGCCCTAGAAAACAAGCCAGGAGATCTGAGATGAAACCCTCTGGCAAAGCCCAGGAGTGCATCGGGTGGCTGATCATGAGATGAGGTTTAGAAAGAAGTTCAGTGGTTTAGATCCTGAGCAAGGAGGCCCCTTGGGGGAAGATCCTAGGGCTTTCTGCCTTACTGAATTCTTGAACAGCAGGATTGGGGTGCTGCAAAGGAGAGGAAAGTCTAGGTCCTCTTAGAGTTTGGCTGATCAGATCCTTACTGAGATAGATCTTCAGAGCTTGTTGTGGTACAGAAGAGATTTTTACTGAATGTTAAAGAAAGGTCGTCACTATGCATTGGCCTGGAGTATTTAGAGGACTTGCTCTGAGGAATGGATTTGTGCTCTCCCAGGGAGATTGCAATGCCAGGGCTGCATGGAGACATTGTCCCCAGAAGCATGGGGATTCTATCTGTAATAGCAGGAAGTGTTCTTCTCATATCTGACCTTTGGACACTGTAGCTAGGATCTTTACTGACCTGCTCTGTTCTTGCTTACAGCATCATCTTTGGACTTCATCTCTGTAGTAGCTCTTTGCTCACTCACAAACTTCTAGGTTGTCACTTCTGTGGTTCCTTTAATATGCAAGTGATATGATGACAATTAACGACTCCTGGATATTTGAGGTTAGCAATATGAAAGTGTTATCTATTATCATTCAAGTCAGAAGAGATGCCTGAGGATCTGTTATGTGTGACAATAAAGAGAAATTCATCTATGAAGGATGTATTTGTTTATCAACTTCCTGGAGAGGCTCTGGGTAAAGTATAACTCCTTCTACTGAGCAAATTGTTGCAAGCACACACTAGCTTTCTTATACTTCTGTCCTTCTCACTGAGTCAATCTCTATAAATTTGCACATTGAAAACATGCCCTAAGAGCCTCTGACCTCCTCAAAACCTTTCCAGAAAGGCCCTTTCTAAGGTCTTTAGATTTGGTTGGCTCAGTAGGAGCTTGTTTGCAACCAGAACTAGGGATACATGTGATTTCTGCTTCTTATTTGCACATTGTCACATCTTTAATTTAAGTTGAGCTTTGTATCTGTCCCAGGTGTGCAGAGAAGTTCCTATCGTAGCGGTGATGTTGAGAAGCATGTTCTATTTCTCAACATCACAAATGATGGTAGACAATGTTAACAGAGTTTGATAGGCAAGCTGGGGGGTCAGAGTTAACTTGGTAGAGAGGAAATGAGGCGTGAATGTCTGAAGGGTGACTGAAGAAAAAGCATGCAGTTACCTGAATAGGCTATAGTCCATTTTAAAGTTCTTGTTAAATGTAATAGAGAACAGCCGTGGCTCAAAGCCCCAGTGACATCATCTAACGGATATTTGGCCATTTCCTGCTTTGAGCTCAGAGTCCATTTCCTAAAGGACATATGTCCTGCAGACCTCAAGTTACATTCAGAGAGGAATTATATTTAAAAAAAAAGTCTCCAAAAATATAATGAAATAAAATCCAATACTGAAGGCAGGAAGAAAGACCAATCCCTTAATGCTTAGCTGAAGTAGCTCCTGTAGCACGTGGGACAATTTGTTCATTTCTTTTATTGAAGACAGACAGGAGAAATGAGAAACAGTTGGATTTGGGAAGTTAATTATTGGATCATTTTTGTCAAATCCCGTAATACTTTAAATGTAGGAATGGATGACCATCTTTTGGGAACTAGGAGCTGAGGAGAGATGAGGAAAAGCAAAATGTTCTTGAGTCTGTACTTTAATAAGTTTTCATGGACAAAAGAGAACCTTGTGTTATAAGCATTCGGGTTACAGAGTGAAAGATGGATTCTACAGTCTCATGTACACGAGGGGCATAATCTGACCCAGGTGTAACCCAATCCATGAATAAAATGGTGCCTTCTAACAGGATTGAATTGTATTCATCTGGAATTTTGCTCCTTGTTCCAGTCGTGGGATTTAATTAATTTTTTACCCAGAGGTCAGTCACTTCAAGGCAAATGCCATAGAAGGGCAAAGAATTATCTCAGTGTGGTTTCCAGCTAGACGTAGTCAGTTTTCATTTTATTACTATTATTAATCGTTTAAAGAACACAGCTGAATGATTTCATTGTATTTGTGCCTTGAGGCTTTTCTAGAGCAATTAGGAAAATACATTATAGAATAAACCAGAAGATTATTAAAATGACTTTTAAAAAGTATGAATCCAATTTTTAAAGGAGGTTGTAATACCCGCATTCACTCACATTTCATCCCTTTATATAATTATCCATGCTCCATATTTTGAGGGTAAAATTTATACGAATGTGTGGCTGTCTGGTTATTCCACCCCTTCTCCCCTTACTCCCCCACCTTTTCTTTCTGTCTGTGAAGCAGCTCTGGCCTCTTGCAAGCACTCTTGGTGGAACTGAGGAACAAGAGGCTGGGTGATCTACATGAAAACACCAGAAGCTCTCTTATATGGACTTTTCTTCCTACATATCCAAGTTTTTCCCTAACAAGGAGTACTTTCTGAACCTCATAGAATGGGTTTGTCCTCAACTACAGTGGCAGAGACTTATATTAAAGATTTCTTACCAGTTTCTGCCCCTTCTCCCTTAGGTGTTGGGCATTGGGCTATGATGTCCCTAACTGCCACTGAGCAAGACTGGGAAGGGACCAGGTGAGTAACAGCTGCCCGTGAATATCAGCAGTCCTAACGCACCACAATCCTAGGGGATACAGGGTAGATTTGAAGTGCTTTGCCTAAAGAAGTTGCCTGTTAACCTTTTTTGGACAAAACATACTGAAGTGTTAATTGAAAAAGAAAGGAAATTAAAGATAAAGCCTACCTTTCAATTATCTGCAAAAATATTTTTTTTCTTCTTCCTCTTTTCTAATTCACCTTGTTTCTTGTCTCTCTTGTATAAATCTGTCAAAGGTATATTTCAACCATATGTTTATCACCATTTCTTCTTTATATCTAGACAAAATCTTGGATGTAGAAGAATGGTTTGTCATGAAAACATTAAAATAATTGGCCTGGGTAAGTTGCTGGAGTAGAAAGAGCACTGGACTTTTGTCAGACCACTAGTGTTCAAGCTCCAGCTTAGCTAATAACTGCTGCAAAGGGCCTTACCACACAGTGCCTCAGTTTTGTCCATTGCAAAATGAACCCAATATGATGCTCAAAATCTTTCCCAAGGATTTTGTAAGGTTGAAATGAGATAAATACCATACAAAACTTAAAATAGGAAATATGTAATAGAGAAACAATAGTGTATATTAAAAGAGCAGTATTTTAACTTGACCTTGTATTTGGTTTTTATTTGTTTTGTTTCTTCCACTATACCAAGCAAATGATAATAACTAATATTTGTGTTTCAAGTCCTATGCCTAGTGACTTGCCTGCATTATTTATTTATACAATTATTGGATACTTTTACTATCTCTATATTATAGCAGAGGGAACAAAATCAAAAAGAAGTTAAAATAAGTTGCCCAATGTCACACGGCTGGCAATGGGGACCCATGGGGTTTGATTTTGTCTATCTCCACCCCCCCATTCCCACAAAGATATCCAAATCCTAACTTCTGGCACTAGTGAATTTGACCTTTGGGAAAGGTCTTTGCATCTAATTTAACTCAATATCTTGAAGTGAGATCATTACTGGATTAGGATGTGCCCTAAATCCACTGTGTGTCTCTATAAGAGACAGAAACGAATACACAGGAACACAGAGGGAAGAGGACTATGTAAAAATAGAGTAATGCTGCCACTAGCTTAAAGTCCTTTGGGGCCCCCAGAAGCTAGAAGATGCAAGGAAAGGCTCTGCCAGTACTTTCTTTTAGGGGTGGCCACCTCCAGAACAAGAAGAATATACATTTGTGTTATTTCAGGCCAGGTTTTGGTAATTTGTTAGGGTAGCTACAGGAAACCAATATAGAGCCTGGGGGATTCAAACACAGAGAGTTCTGTAAACTATCCTATCCACACTGATTTATAAATATACTCTAAATATAATCTCCTTGCAGCTGTGGAGGGCTCTAGGTGCAGACTGCTTCTGCTCTTGGGCTCATGGGCTTTGCCTGGTGCAGTCCAACTGGATGGCTTAGGAACCACACTGGTTTATGTACATCACTTGTCTTTCTCTAAGGTCCAAGAAGGACCAAAAAGACTTGGAAATGAAGAAGCAGGATCCCAGTACAGCTATGAAAGCACCTGGAACAGCTGCTAGGCCCATCTCTTTAAGCTCAGTAAAAATTTGAGGCCATTGAGCCAGTTCGTTATTTCCATCTCTGACTTCTCTCTGAAGCTCTGAGCCCACAGTTCCAGGAGTTTATTGCAACTTTCCCCTTGAATTACCTCCTTTGTTTGTCCAACTCAAATGCCCCTGTTGGACCCTCCAACCTGGACCTTCTCTGAATTACTTGTTTCTGTTTAGGGCACTGCCATTCTCCCTGGAATGAAGGCTCACAGCTTTGTCAGGCTCTTTGACTCTGACAGCCCCTCTGCCCCTGCTCCTATTATATGTGTTGCCAATCAGTTACCAGGGCTGCTAATTATACTCTAATGTCCTTCACTTCTACACCATCCTTTCCATTTCTACTGTCTAGTTAGGCCTCTAGTGCTTCCTGGCTGGATTCTTGAAGTAATTCCCTAATGGGTCCTATGCTTGAACTCTTCCACATCCATTGTGATGGGTCAGACATTGCCATTCTATTTATTAATTATTTCAAATATCCTTCCTTCCTGTTTCATCAACACCACATGAAAGCTTGAGATTGACTGTGCTGGTGAAGGAAAAGAATGATCAGAACTTCACTCAACTCTTCCCAGATTGAGTTGCTTTCTCAAGATTGATACTAGCGTCTAAAACCACAGGAAACCTGTGTTGACATTCTTTTCCCTTAAAAATATTTCTCATCTGTGAAACAAATTATTTCCATTATTCTGCTCTTTATTCTAAGATATTATCTCACCCCAATTAGAATGGCTATTATCAAGAACACAAGCAATAATAAGTGTTGGTGTGGATGTGGGGAAAAGACACATTAATATATTGCTGGTGGAGTTGCAAATTGGTATAGCCACTCTGGAAAACAGTATGGAGATTCCTCAGAAGACCTGGAATGGAAGCATCATTTGACCCAGTTATTCCACTCCTTTTTTCTTATATATTCCACACTCTGCTCTAGGCTTCAAATTCTTGGACAGATAACTAATGAAGGTAGTGTAGTAATTGGGTCCTACAGATTCAACCCAGAATTCAATTATGTCTTCAGAAGGAGGGCACTCACCCACAGATGCCACCTTTCTTTCAGAAAGGAGAGTTTATTCCAATGCCACATCTTGGCTCCATTTGTTGCCATTCTTCCTCAGTGTCCTTTCTGCCAAGTCTGGGTTCCTGACATCCAAGCAAATTCAGAGACCTTTTCAGAATCACTAAAAGACTTACTGTTTTGCTTGACACTGTTGTCTCCTGAAATTTTACCAGTAAGTTCAAGTAATAGTGGGAGGATATAGCAGAGAAAAGGTTTTCATTATCAGAGGCCTTAGTGATGTGTACTCATTATTAAGCTTTGGAGGGGCTAGAAACTCAAATAGGTTGGGTGTTGGTGAAGCCAAACATGAAATGATTCTCCCACATGTTGTTAACTCCAGGAGGCTATCAATGTCTTGTACCAAATGCTATTTTCCTTAAAGGAGTTTATGTGCCCAACAGTAAAGCTGAGGCTTGCTCACAATTGACTTTCAGACATTCCTCTTTGGTGGGAGTTTGACCTGTGTAATCCACAGAGGCCTGGACTGCTTGCTTGGGCACAGTCTTTTCATTGGCTATAGCTTTCAGTATTGGGCAGGTTGGACCAGTTCCCATGGCCCTTCAACTGACTTTGCACTGTAGTAATTAGTTGCTTTGTTCACGACCTCCCACTGCCTTGTCCCCTTCCCTACCCCTCTTGGGAGGGAGACTGCAAGGTTGGTCCTGCTGGAACTGCAGGGTACTGGCACCTGCAACCAGTAGGTGCCTTATCAGTTCTGAACATTTTCTACTAATCAAAAGCAAGTAAATCAATTGCTACACCAAAACTCAAGGAAACAGGATAAAATGATGCTTCTGTGTAATCAAAAAAGCAGTCCCCAGGTCTTAAGGGTGTTGCAAATTGAGCTTCTACCATATTTTCTTTTTATTCTTGAACAGTTGTGCTACAATCTGTATTAACGTTGTTCTGCTCCCTCCTAAGGTTGGTACTTAAGCTCCTAGCTCTGACTGTGAGCTGTTCTGGAGACATTGCTCCTTCTTGATCTGTATTTTTTAGTCCTGAACAGACTAGTTCTAAAGGGACTTTTTCATCCCTTCCTGGTTATCTCTCTTCATTGACTTGATAATTATCACATATTTTCCATTTTGACTAATAATGTTTCTGACTAGTCTGCACCAAAACCAGAAGCATCAGAGTTATCAATTATCTTTAATTTATCATTTTTGTCTTTAACCTACTCTGCCCCATTCATTGCTTTTAACACATCTGCATGTTGGGTCCACTTTTCCATGCCCATGCTGGGGTCCAGGCCTTCTTGCCTTTTCCCTGGACTAGGGGAGTCACTTCCTGGTGACATCCTTGCCTCCAGTCTCCCAGCTTCACTCTGCCTGGTCTTCTCTGCCCCAAAGCACTTCTCTACTTGGAACATCCCAACTCAAATTTGCTTCAAATCCTTCTTGGAACATGGTAAAATATGAAAACCCAAAATATACAACACAAACAACCCAAGAACAAAGTCTACTTGTTCTTCAGAATTAAGTTCAAAAGACTCATTTGCAGAGCCCTGATTCCCAGGCAGCCCGGTGGGTGGCTTGTTCCTAATGCCCCCACAGGACTCTGATCGGATAAGAGCTGCTACTCAAATGGGCTGTTTGTCCTCTATGGGAGGGCAGAGAACATGAATTGCTCATCCTCTGATTCCCCTTTCCAAAGAGTCTGTATCTAGAGGTCCTATTGTGTCCAGGCCAATTTCTACAGGAGTCTGCTTCCCCAGCACTGCCCTTCTCAACTTTGTGCCTGGAAGACAAAGGTTTTTCTGTTGGATCCACGGATTCTTCCTCACCTGGCTCAGAGCCATGCACTTTTGTTGACATCTTTGTCTTTCCTAGAAATTACCATGATTCCTGGCTACAATACCTTTATTTTCTCCAGAATTTAGACTATGTCTGATATAAGCTTAGGTTCTTGTGCTGTCTACTGTAGGGATTTACAAACTTTCTGGGTAACCTGGTTGAACATGTGGGTTTCTGGGGCTTTCCCCCAATGATTGTGGTTGATACCCTGGTAAACATGGTTATGTTTCCATGTTCACATTGGGGTGGAGGAAAAACACCCTTTTCCTTGCCAGAGAAAACAAACCATTAGCTTTTCTCTGACTGACACCCTCTACCCCCCAACTAATCTGATGGCATGTTCTATCCAAGCTATCGATTTGTTTGCATAACTCAGAACAAAGGACTTAACATCTTTAACCAAATTGATAGAATTTACCTTGGTTTTTGTGAGCATGGTCATGAAGTAAATATACCTGAGCCCCTAAACATTTAGGAAAAAAAAGAAATAAAATCAGAATCATGGTTCAAGAACAGCAACAATACATTTCTATGGTAGGGGCAAATATTGCCAGAATTAGTCTGCTAGCCAGCACAACTTATAGGTCTTGTTACAGAGGAAAAACCTAAATAAGCCCTTTAGCCCCATTTGTTCTCAATTGACTTGAGAATCACTAATTTCGGAGGTCACACAGCTGGGCAATATGTTACTAGTCCCCCACTGGTTTTGCTGTAGATCACACCTCTGATATGAGGGTTCTATGATAACAGCTGCCTAGGCTACTCTTCAGGGCCCTGAAGGCCCATTGTGCTGGAAACAGTGACTCTTTACTTAGGCCTACAGATGTCTCCTGGGTGACTGGAATGGGATGAAAAGGCTTGGCATCTCTGCCTTCATATAGTGTCTCCTTTGTTGTCTTAACTTTGGGTCAGGTTATACTCAGCACTGCATGTAGACATGTGGATCATCTGAGAAATGTTTTTCCCAAAACTATAACATACAATTTCCTTGACCTTGACTTGACTAGTATCCCCCACACCCATCCACCCCTAGTCTAAAGAAACCTACAAGCCATCATGACCAGAAACACCAGACCAAGAAATGAATGACAAGAGGTGACACCAGAGTTCCTGGAAGATCCCCACCTATTCCTGGAAAAGACATGAGTATTCCTCCTCCCCATTTGCCTTTCCCTCTGCCTCATTATTCCTATCCTGTGTCTACAACCTTTCAGCCTCTTGAAGTTGAGAAGCTGACTTGTGAGCAAAGCCCCTCTCCCCCATTCTTTGTCCACTGAATAAAGCATTTTTTCTTCCAACAACTTTTCTTTTGGACCTTGGTTTTTCTGTGAGATGAGCCTCTGAACCAGGATTCAGTAACAGTCTCAGGGGATTGTATTTAACATATTGAAGCTAAGCTAAAATCTAGAGCAAAACTTATCAGATGGATCACAGGAGCCACTGGCAGTGTTTATAAAAAGTACAGATTCCCAGATCCTCCCTTAGGGATTTTAATTCAGTAGGTCTGGTGTGTCTGTATATAAAATGTAAGAATTTGTATGTTTAATAAATTATCATAGTGGTTCTTATGTTCAGAAAAGTCTGGGGAACAGCACTCCAGAGGAAAAAAATCAAATCACTCTGTGGTAGAAAGAGTAAGTAAACATCAAGGCCTAGGTGGGGATATTTAGTGCAGACACTGGTTAATAGGGTACAAAGTCCTCAGAGGCTCTAATTGACTGGGTGGTACCCCCTCACTCTTCACTAATTTCAGTCCAATATGGTCTGAAACTTAAATTATCTTCTTAGTGTTAAATCCGTTGTTTGGGATAATTTTTTTGACTTTCAAAATTTCTCCTCTCTTGGAACTTTCACTAAGGTGACGTCTGGGTAGTGGGGAAAAGGGTTCCATAACCTCAGGACAGGGGGAAGGGGACCTGACCTGGTGCTGGACCTTCGGTGAGGCCTGGTTGTCACCTGCTAGGGTTAGCTGGGCTCATTTTGCTCTTGGTATCTGTGACTAACTGCCTCATGATTTTCTTTCGTGACCTGTCTTGATCCAGAGTGCTCTCTGCCAAAAATTTTGTTCTTGGGTTCCCCTGACATATAAAGTGTTTGGTGTCTCTCCACATCTGCCACATGCCTATTGCCCTATAGCATCTACAGGGTTATCTGGACTGTGTCCTACCTGGCTTAATCATGTCGGACCCTATAGTCTACAACCTACTGTCCATGCCACACAGAAACTGAAGGAAATTTAGCAGAGAAACAAAACACTTGATCCTGCTTGTGTGCTCTATCCTCTCCTAACCATGTTGGACCCGACCCTCCAGGGAGCAGCCAGGCAGGAGCCCTGCTGCCCCAGGTATTCCCCTCTGCCTGTCCGGGGACCCATCTAACTCTGCACAAATTCCCAGCGTGGGAATCACTGTCTTGCTCCTACAGCCCTGCACCCTGCTCATCCCCCAAGATTCCTCATGGATTTCCTTTGAATTTCTGCTCCTGTTCCCAGGCCTTTTCTCACATGAATCCATGATTTTATCCTCCTGACCAACTTCTTGATTAAATGGAGTAAAGGTAATAGCAGATGCTTTCTCTTTGACAATGCTAGCTACTCCAGCTTATTGTCTAGCTGCAAATGCCTAACTAGAATATCTAGTTTCATGGTTTGAAAGCATTGAGACCATGGGTGCAGGTAATAATATTTCTGGGAGTCACCCTGTGCCTTTGTTTTCCACTGCTCCTTACTACCTCCCTGGTGCCAAACCACAGGCACCTTCACAGACCTTATAGTTGTCTTCAGCTGCCTGGAATACCCCCACTGGGGAGGCCCCTGATTCTGAGCTCTTTTAGATCTCTTCTCTTAAATAATACTTTTTCATATATCTTTTCTTAGCCCCAAATAGGTTCATCTTATAGACTAGCTGTTACAGGGGTCTTTTGTTTATAAATGACAGAAACTCCATTCAAATGTGCTTTGGCAGGAAGACAGGAAGTACAGCTCACGCAGCCTGCTCCCACCCATAGTGCCTTATGAATCTCCCCATGCTTCTCTGGTTCACTCAGGGTCTGACATTGCCACTGTGGTCAATCCATGGGCTCCAGACTTATAGGCCCTAGCCTAGCCTTGCAACCACAGGTGAGAGAGATTCTCACTCCTGGTAGCTACAAAGAAGGTCCCTGTTTCCCTGACTTGTGTCTCCTATCCAACTCTAAACCCACTGTTGGAGTCAAGATGGCAGAATGGAAGGTGCTGACTTGACTGCCCTGGGCAACAGCAAACATGCTGTGACAGCAGTTCCTGCAAGGAAACCAAGGTGGTGTTCCCAGACATAAGGGCTGAACACACAGCAGGCTCAAAATAACAGATGCCACCACACTGACTGACACATAAAACAATAGGGCCAGTGCTCTGCCTTTTCCAGAGTGTTCTGCTGTTTCACCCCATGGAAGTGCATGGGTCTCCACAGGCAGTTTCTGTTCATTGGAGATGGATAGCAGAAATAGTTTGAGGTCCACGAGCCCAGGTTCCCCAGATGTACAAATAGAAATGTTTTGTAGCTAAGCGTGGAAGGGATTTGAACCCACTGAGATTAAAAAGGAACAAGGTTTTCTTCTCAGAAACTGCTAGGGCTTGAATGTAGCTCCTCCAACATCCAGGAGTTGCTAATGTAGCTTACTCTTCTGCTGTATAAGGACACAGTATTCCTCCTCTTTGGAGACTGCAGACCTCACCAAACATTTAAACTCACCAGTGCCTTGATCTTAGGCTTCTCAGTCTTCAACACCATGAGAAATACATTTCTGATGTTTATAAATTACCACACCTCAGGTAGTATGTCATAGTGTCATAAAATAGACTAGGAAGTCATTGTTATTCATTGTTATGCAGAGCACCTTATTTTATCTTTATGTTTAGCTAGTAGCAGATATTCAGCACATGGTTAAAGTTCATTATATGTTTGGTGAGTGAATGGGTTAATAGATGAGAATATCTTTGTTGTTATTATTTGAGATGTGCTGTAATAAATTTATCATGTCCTCTAGTGTTTCATTTACTTGTGAGGTTTTGTGCTGATGCCTTCTGTCCCATGATGAACATCTTTATGATTATGCAATCACAATTCTCTCCATGTAATCTAATGTTCCAGAGAAGTAAAACCATTAAAACAGTGCATCATGGAGAGAGATGCAATTGAAGGCAAACATCAAAGGTAACAAGATTCCCAGGTTAGTAAGAATATTATTTTAATTGGCCACAAGTGCTGTTTTCATTATTAATATAATTTCTAATTTTATGCCCGCAAGATATTGATTTAACAGTTTTTTGCAAAACACCAAACTCAAGTTTATGTTTGCTGTAAAAGTACTTCCTCTTTTAACTGAATCTGCTTTCCTAGATTTCAAAATTGATACTGGATTAAGGAGTAATCACTCTTAATCATTGGATTGCCCAAAAATATCCTGTGGTAAGGTGACTATCAGTTATTTATTGCTGCACAATAATCCACTCTAAAATGTAGACACTAAAATCAGCACTTCTTTTGTCCATGAATCTATAATGTTTTCGGGTTTACTGAGGTCAACTCATTTACACAACATGGAGGTCAGCAGGGGCAGCTTGATTTGGGGCTGGTGAATCCACTTTAATACCTGGTGAGTTGGTGCTAATATCAGCTGGTAGTCAGTGAAGCTGTGAGCTGAGGGCCTTGTGCCTTTGCCTGATGGGTCCTTCATAAGCTACTGGGCCTCCCTTAATCCATGATTGTTGGGCTTCAAGTTTGAACATCCCAGGAGAGTGGAAGCAAAGGCTCAGTGTCTTGAGAGGCATCTTATCTCTTTCTTTGACTTTGATTAGTCAAATAGTCATTAAAGCCCAGATATATGGGGAGGGGACAGCAACTTCTCAATAGGAGTGTCAACAAATGTGGGGTCCATGTTTTAAAAATGCCTTTGATCTCAATCTTAAAATTTGCCCATGTAAGTGAAGTTTCACTGACACATTGAATTGAAAAAATATCAATTTTGTGAGACCATCAAAAGTAGTTAAATGCTTTTTACTAGACTTCTCCTTTTGATTCAAGTATTCTGACTCCAATTCTTCATTGATGCTATTCCTGAGCTGTGTAAATTCCCCTGGGCACCTGGTCGACTCAGTCTTGCAGACCCAGATGGCTCTGATCACAGGACTCAGCTGGAATGTGGTTCATGGCCACAAAACCCTTCACGGCAGCTAAAGAAGTAAGAGTTGTGCTTGTTGAAAGGCTGTCAGTCAGGAGATGCCTGCTCCTCTTGTGTGAGAATTAGCCTCTTACTTGGAACCCTTCAATTCTTGCCAAAAAATTGTCCAAAACAATTTGAATGTGAACTCTTAATGGTGCCTCTTTGCTTGAGTTATTTGGGGGTGTGGTTGATTAAGCACCAAGTGAACACTAAAGTGTCTTCCTGGGAAAACAGTGGGGCTATTCAGTGCCTGCCTAGGAAACACAACTCTTTTTGTAAGGTCAAGTCTCCTCCTGGGACAAGCCTTCAGAGACCATACAATTGGTGTGTCTCCTCTGCCAGGGAAGTATGCCAAAGTTGGGAGTACCACACAGACTTAAGAATGGGGATGGGGAAGTGGGAGAACAGGGGTGTGCTTCTTTGTAAGAACAGGAACAGTTTAACATGCCCTGCTGGTATAGAATATATTTATGTACCATGCAATACTGTGGAATGGATTTGGGAAAGTCTTTCCAGGGACCCTTCATGACCCAGGACATAACAAGAAGGAAAGCACCTTTTTGATTTACTCTTCTTGTGGTTCCTTCACTGCTAGGCAGTGCTGCTCACTGTTCTGTGTTAACACCTGACATCCCGTCACTGGAAATTCTAGAATCTTATTTGGGGGTGTAAAGGAGGACAAAGAACAGTGTGGGTATTGTCACTGGCTTTTGTCTATTCCAAGAAACCAAGATTTGTGTGACCTGGGAGGGGTAAAATTTTGCAACTCATATGTTTTCCAAGGGGGAACCTTTTGTTTGTGAAAAAATCTTACATTTGCTTTGAACATTGACTAGGAAGGCTTTTTAATCACAAGTTAAAAAAAAAAAAAAAAAAAAAACACTCTAAGCCTGTGTGAAATGCCACTCTGCCTCCAAATTTGGCCAAGATAAGATGATGCCAATTTCAATTTCCAACCTTACCTTTTTCTCATGGACTGACACTCCCCTGGGATGTTCTATTCTCTGAGCACAAATTATGCCAACATTAGTAGAAAAACCTGTTTGCTACCTTGTGTGTTGGTGGCAGAATGTCAGACCCTCTGAAAAGGTAGAGCACTACTGTGTTACAGTTCCCTTTCAAGTAACACCCACAAGCAGTTTTTCAAGGGAACTGGAAAAGAAATCCAGGTTGAGACTATTGTTAATTAGTTTGGAATTAGTGATTCTCAAAGACTTATGGTTCTTGGAGTCAGACCAGAGTTATTCATAATAAGAAGTAAATATTCTTACTGTCTTTGAAATGTATTGTTCCTGTATCCTCAAACTTGAATATACTTTGAATCTACCTCCAAATAATTCTCATATAAATGAATTTATTAAGTGTTCCCTTTTTAACTTTATGCATCTCTTGTGCTAATGCACTTCTATTTTAGTCTAACTATTCTTTTAAATATCAGATCTTAAAATGCAGCAAAGAAGAGCCAGACAGTTCAAAACTTTTTTTTTAATCAAGTTATAAAAGTAATCTGCCCACAGCTCCTGCTGTCTGGGTGATTGGGTTTTCTTCTTCATTGTGTTCCAATAAGGACCCCTAAGCTCAGAAGTTGCGTTCTTAGTTCAGTGGTCCTTTCTTTTCAGACAGAGGGGAGCATTTCTCTTGCTGCTAGAACATAAACTTCTAAATTTTCCTTAATTTGCCTATTGTTTTAGTATCTGTCCTATGGTTCAAGGCGTTAGATTGATTTTTCAATTTGCTCTAAAAAAATCTTCCATGACTTTGTTTTCTAAAATCTTCATTTTTTGATTTGATCTAGAGCATTTCGAATGGGAATTCTGCCTTCTTCATGGCTAATTTCTTCTGTTTATTCTATCTTACAATTATTTTGATTGACTTCTTAAACTGGTTATCCAGTACTTCTTTTTGACATGTGAGTCTTTGGTTGCAAGTCTCTCTCCTCTCTCAGAGCAAGGGAGTGTAGGGTTGATGAGTGGCCTGTAGACAGAAGTTTGGAGATGCCAGTTTTATATTTACTTGAAAGTCACCTGACAGGATCGGAGGATGGGGGGGCAAGTCGATTAAGTTCCAGCAGCTACATGTCAGAGAAATGTGATTTCCAGGAAATTTGTATGTAATGTCTATAGAGCATGGAGATGCCAACCAAGGGCCCAATGAAGAAGCCAGATGAACATCAGCAAAGGAAAATGAAGTCCATCTCTATGTTATGAAATGTAGAGGAAGACAAAAACAAGGAAACAACAACAACAAAGCAGAATAACAACAGCAAAGCGAACTAGTCAACAAAGAAACAAAGAACCTGAATGAGAGCGGAGGTCTAGGGGAGGGTGAGATCATAAGGCTGTGGTCATAAAATCCGGAGACATTTGCAAATTGGGTTATAATGGTTCAGAAAGTGATTAATATTAGCCTCAACTAAGGAGAGTGTATCTGGACTCCTTCAGAAAAGAATGTCTCTAGAAGAGAAGCAAGAGGGGGGTTTGAAACTGAAAAAAGCCAGACTTGGGTGTATTCTCTGCAGACTCAGCAAGGGGCTAATGTCCTATAGCTCTGGGTGGATTTGTCACCTAAACTAGCAAGGCCTCTGAGACAAAGTAAAGGAATTGATGATGCCTGAAAAATGAGATTTAAAGCCCTGACTCTGATCCTACATGCTGGATAGTCTCTGAAAAAAAGGGAATTGGGAAGTCCACTGTTTCAAGGGGTCCTAGGCAGATAATTTTCATTGCTAGCCTTTAATTTCTTCTTTATTTTACTGCACTTCAAACTCTGAGTCATCCATTTTAAGAATCCCTGCATTTCTTTCCTTTGATCTGTCGCTCAATTGTTCTGAGCTGAGAGTATTGTAAAAGACAAATGAAAGTCATATGTGGAAGCACTAAATGAGCAGAGGAGCTCATAACCTGAACACAGTGGGGTTGAATTGGGGTTGTTTTCCAGGATGCCCTAATGTCTTAAGTTCTCACCCTCTCATTGCATTAAGATAAAGTAAACCCTGTGTCACATCATAAGATTTCAATGATGATGTATTTTTTGAAAAACATTTATTGATCATATACTATGTATGCCTCTGGGACTATGCTAATCAATGTGGCTGCAAGATGAAGAAATGAGACTGATTTCTGGGCAACAAGGGAGGGGAGATTTCAGGAAGCTGGAGGCATCAGGTTTGTCAAACCTGACATTAACGTGACTTGTGGGGGCTCTATTTAAGAGAAATATTACAAAGCCATAAATATAAATTTAAGTGTAAATTATTAATTTTATTTATAGTAAGAAAACTACAGTAAATTAAAAATCTGACAAATACCACAAATATCAAAAAATTTAAGAGGGGCAGAAACAACACAGTATTTATATTAACTGCCTCCCAAACTCCAACTACATTTTCCCCATTTATAATGACTATATATTATTTGATCACTTTTTCATGTAACAGTCACTTTTAAATATCACTTTCTATAGAAAGAACAAACATAATTCAGTTTTCCTCTAACATAGTTCGTAGAACTTTTTTTTTTTTTTCTGATAATTTTGACTAGGTGTGATTGAAGACCATATCATTCCCAATCTTGCATATTTAAAGATTGAAAAGTGGTTCAGTATCTTCCAACCTTGTTTTACCTAACTACCCTCATAGTCCCAGTGCCAGACCATTTTTACTGTGATGCAGCCTTACCTGCCCGCAAGTGTCACAGGACAGTGTGATTCAATCTCATGGGCAATGACGAGTATTCCAGGAAGTCATTCCTACACCTGACAGCTAGTATCACTTAATATAATGAAGTGATAATGAACCATATAAATATATTCCACGGAATCTAACTAAATATTCCTCTCACTCAACTCTCTCTGAGTTGGATGTCCAAAGTGTACTCCACCACCCCAAGTTACCCGCCATGAGGAAATGTGTACAAAGGCGAGTGGGAGTGATCAGAGGAGACAGAGAAGTAGACTTAATCCACCACAATTGGAGTAGATTACATGTGCAAGGTCTATCAAGTGCAAGATCTATGACCTCACGAACATAGAGACACAGGACCCTGAAAAGAGCCTTTGAAAATGAAGGGCCCTAATGCTTAAGATTTTAAACTTCCATATAAGTCCACCTCTGGGGAGACAGTGAGGTAACTTGAGAGGGTAGACAAAGACTTCACAGGAATATCACACTTTGATCTGAGTCTTGAAAAATAAAGAGATATTTTTCAGGAGTCCATGGAAATGGCCAGACCTGGTAGGAGGTGAATCAAGCAATCGTAAGAGTGAAGAAGTGTTTGTTAAATGCTGTTAAGTATTATAACAGGTCCAAGCAGATGAAAACATGAAGGAATCTCTTGGATTTGGTGTTTAAGAAGCCACAAAGTGATCTTTGCCAAGAGAGTCTCAGTGATGTGGTGGGGATTGAAACCTGATCTCAATGGGCTGAGAGGTGAATAGATATGAAATGACAGTGGAATGATTTTGACCACAGTGAATCTCAACATCATGTACATCCATAAGACTGGGATCCTCATTAGAATAAGATATAGTCCATACTTGTATAAATGTATCAAAATAGATTCTACTGTCATGTATAACTAAAAACAAATAAAAAGAAAAAAAAGTTTATTCTGATTCTATTTCTTCAAGAAATATGTCTGAGAGGGGAATAAAAGGATATTGCTGTGGTTATAAGAAAACTTAGAGATAAAGAAACCTTCATTATTATTTTTAAATTAAAGATTAGTTGGTCAAGCCTGTTAAGAAAGCCTTATAAGACTGGGCAGAGTGCTTCCCAGTTACTCTGGTGACTGAGGCAGGAGTATTACAAGTTTGAGACCAGCCTGGGCAATTTAGTGAGACCCTATCTCAAAATAAAATATAAAGGACTGAGGACATTGTTCAGTGGAAGAATGTTTGCCTAGCATGTGAGAGGCTCTGGGTTCAATCCCCAGTAGCACAGAAAATTCAAATACATAAATAAATATAGAGAGAGAGAGAGAGAGAGAGAGAGAGAGAGAGAGAGAGCGAGAGAGCGCCCTACATGGTATTGGTAAGTGGAGAGGTTCTCCTGGTCTGAGCAGAGGGCATGTGGTCTTCATTTGCTCTGAATTTCACCCAGTCCTGCTCCTTACCATCCTAAAATTCTCCAGAATAGCTCACCAACACCAACCAATTTAGCAAATGGGCAAGTCTTCAAAAGATTTGTAATGCTTATCTTGCCATTCAGCAGAACCTTGGCCTCTGCCCTGTGATCCCAATATCAAAAGTACTGCTGTTCACACTCTTCCATCTTCCAATCTTGCCTTTTGCCCAACCCTTCTCTCTCTTTCTCTCTACCCAGTTTTTTCTTTTTGTAATATGGAGTATCCCCATATAGTTAACTGTGCTTCAAGAAAAAATAGTGTTAAATGACTGCACCATATTCTGTGACATGGATTAACTCTTCCTTATCCTAAATCTTCTCTTGTTTGACAGTTGATCTGTTCTCACATGATTTGAGTTATCTAAATTTTTGTGTCCAATAATTATTTCCTGAAGATAAGTTTCAAAAATATCAAGAAATGGAACCATTTGCATAAAGATAGGCAAGGTTTTTTCATGACTTTTGACACATATTGCCAAATTGTTTTTGTGATAAGTCAAATGTTGGGATGATAACGAAGTACCAAGAGAACATAATCATTGGCCTTGGGTTGAAGCACATTTCCACAACTCAAGAAAATGGAAAACATGAAGCAATCACAGGTTGAGAACCAGATTTGATTATTTTTGTTCATATTTTGAATTTATTAAGTAATGCAGAACTGGCTTCCACATTTTTCACTAACTGTGAAAATTCATAAAGATAAATTGAATTGCTTCAGACCTGCAGTTAGAGTTCAGATTCCCAGACTGGTTACTGCCCTGACTGGTCAGCCTGGGATGGAAAACAGTTCCCAGCAGTCAGCAGCTTATGTTGTGCCAGGATCTAGAAACATGAGAACCAGCAAGAGGAAGTTTTAATCCACCAAATAAACACCAGCATGGTGGATGCACAAGGGGAGCCTGCCCAGCTCAGACCCTACTTCTGAGGGAGACTGAAAGAGCTGCCCTCTGCCCAGCACCCCCGGGTTCTGGTCTGACCCTTCCCTGGTCATTCCTTGGTTTCAACGTTCTGGGGTCTTACTGAATAACTTACTGAATCACAAATGTGATCCTAAAGACAGAAGCGGAACTTTCCAGAAGCTTCCCCTCAGCCATTTGGCCAACTTTCTGGGAATACACACAAAGTTTGGGCCACAGAAAGCCTGCGTGACCCATGAATATAAACAAATCACTAGGGGAAGTCCAGCTTTATATTTTTAACAAAAGCCCTTTATAAAAGTGTCTTGGTTTTCAAAATGCTACCTTTTCCAAATTACTTCTATATAGTAGTATCAAATAAGAAGGCTCTTTGATAAAACCCTGTCTATTTCTGTAAGGGTAGAGATGGGAAAGATGTGGGCGGGAGCCAAGTTTGGTCACAGCCTCTTAGCTATCACTCTTTGATCGTTCTGCAGAGAGGGGCAAGATCACTGTGCCACCAATTCATAGCCTCAGACGGAATCTTGTTAATAAGTCATGTCTCACCCACTCTATTAATGATCAGCAAATGACTGGAACTCTGGCCAGGAGGCCCAGACATCAGGAACAGAGTCCAATAACAGCTGACACTGTCAAACTAAAAATAGTACTTTGGATTTAAATGAGTGAGTCAGACTTGGTTTCCTATGCTTGCCTGGTATAATACTGTACACAGGAGGGTGGTTTTAGGTTTTTTTTTTTTTTAATTTTATGCAAAAGGAGGGTTTTATTGCTACCATCTGAACAGTGAGTGCAGACACAGCTCTGTGAGTTGGGTGCACCCACACTTCCACCTCCAAGGCCCTGGGGGCACCTGCCATGCTTGACTTCCTAAGCACATCTATGCACCTGACCCTCCAGTCCAGGTCAGTAACAAATGACAGGATGGTTGAGGACGTTATGTCAAAGTTTTACATCATTTCCAGAAACTTCTCCCTTTGTACTCTTCCCATCATTCCCCTTCTCCAGAAGATGGGCATAATTAAAAGGCTAACCAATGAAGTATGACATAAGTTAAACCACCCAGGGTGCCCTGTGTCAGAGGTGGCAAACTGAAGAAACAACTGTACCTTTCCAGGATATGACCTCATGCATGGTGCATTATAGAACGTTGGTCAGATTGACCAGATAACATTTTTATAAAGTCTTCAATAAAATACACATATGTAAGCCCGGCACAGGAGCTTACACCTTGTAATCCCAGCAACTTGGGAGACTGAGGCAGGACGACTGCAAATTCAAGGCCAACCTTGAATTTAAGGAGACCCTGTTTCAAAATTAAAAATAAAAAGAACTGGAAATGCAGCTCAGGGGTAAAGCACTCCTGTATTCAATACTCAGTCCTCCCCCGCCAATACACAGATATTGCTCATTTGAATTAGATATTTTTTTTTCCCACTGACTTCATTAATCTGTACTTGCTAATCAGATTGGTCAGTGTGGTTTCCCTAATTCCAATCAATAGTCACTACGTGTCAGAACAGTGAAGGATGATTACACTATGCATTCTCAAGACCCTGGCTCCTATCAAATATGTGCAGCCCTTGGATTTAGATGAGTTTCTGTTATATATATGTGTTAGCCAGCTCTCCATTACTGAAACAGATGCTTGAGACAAATCAACTTATAGAGAGAAAAAGTTTATTTTGACTCAGAGTTTCAGAGATCTTTTGGACCATTGCTTTTGGACCTGTGGTGAGGCAGCACATTGTGGTGAGGAGCATGTAGTGGAGCAGAGCTATTCACCTGAAGGCTGGGATGAGAGAGAGAGTTGGGAAGGGACCGGAGCCTCACTATCTCCTTTGAGGACATGCCCTTAATGACCCACATCCTCTCCCTAGGCCCTACCTCTTAAAGATTCCATCATCTCCCAATATCACTAAGCCAGGGGCCAAGTCTTTAACACATGGGTGTTGGGAGGACATTTCAGATCTGTACAGGGATGTATAAGCTTATTCCTGCCTCAGACATTTCCCCTCTCCATAGACAATTGCCAGATCCCATTAAGCTTAGGGAACATACTGCCCATTCACATTCCCTATTGCTGTTTCAGGCCCCTCCTACTCAAGAAGGAGAAAATGGAGGCTGGAGAAAATTCAGCTGCAGTTTTTTTCACTTTTCTGCAGGGATGATAGGCCAATAAATCTGTTTTGAATTCAATTACCAATTGAATTCAATTGTTTTGAATTCAATTGTCCTAAGTGGGACAGTACAGGAAGAGGATGTCAGAATGTGAAACCTTCTTGGTAGGAGCTGAGTGAAGCCTTCAGAGTGTAGACTATAAGGCTTTGAGGGAATTCCCTGAGCTGGGGATTCACAGCATATTTACTGCGGCCTCTTAGACCTCAGACAATGTGGGAGGGGCACTTAGCATTGGTGCAAAGCAGATATAGTCAGCTAGCTGGTGGCATCAGAATTCAGCATCAGAACTCCTAACAGAAATTAAAGAATCACAACCTATGGACCCCGGCTCAACATAGACACTTCACACAATGGTGCCGGCCTTTTCCCTAAGCCCAAGTATTTTAAAGATGCTTTTGCAATGTCAACACCATCCGTTCCTGATCTCATGGATAGACTAAAGGTTAGACAGGCCTGTGAGCTTTGAAAAACCTTTGTGAGGACCCAAGTTCCTTTGTATGGTGGCCAGAAGAGGGAAGAGAACCTCCGGTTTTATTTCTGTCCCAAACCTCCTTCTCTTCTCTCCTTCTCTCCAAGCCCTTTCCTCTCTCCATTAGTGCCTCTGAACTATGGCCATCTTTCAGCTCCTTAACCCCAATGTTAAGACCTTGTAGTCCCCTTGGGTGTGTCTATGGAATGGTCAGTTTCTGGAAGTGGCCTGCCCATTTATTTGATGGGTCTAGGACTATTCTTATCCTGTCTATTCTCCTCAGTCTTTGGATGAGGATCATATTGTTGACCCATCTTGTTCCAATGCTGGCTTTGAATTTGGACCACCATAGGAGTCAGAGCTCACGTTGTATGCAGTGAGCAGAGCTCCTCTCTGGAGCCTGGCTCTCTCCTTCTGAAAGGAAGAAGAGTGAACAGTTTAGTGAACAAGAATGGAGAATTGATTATATGCATCACGAAGGGCAGTATCCTTAAAAGGGAGACATGGCACTCACTTTTTAAGAGGGAGACAATGTCTATCTTTCTGGATCTAATTCTAGTTCTGTCTAAATGCAGGTTACATAATATTTTCTTGTGTAGGGGAGAGAGAAGGGAGGGATGTAGGGAGAGAAATGCAAGCAAGGGGATAGCAGAGTAAATGCTACAGGAAACAACAATGCCTAGAAAAAAGCAAAGAAAGTACACTTTGGCCCAAGTGGTGGGGGCCTGATGTGAGAATGAACATTCATTTAACAACCGAGGAAACGAAACATGTGTTACATGGATTTGTGGCCATGCAATCTTCCCACAAGTTGGAGAGTGGATGGGTTACTTCCAATAAATTTCTCCCAGTGTTTTTACTTATTCCTTGAATTCTTTTCTTAGTGGTTCTGTGATACACTACTGAATTATAGCACCAGCCAGGAGCTGCAAAGGCAGTGTAGTCTAAGAAGTGAATAAATGCAAGAGAAATCCAGCAAAAGGTAGATCAGAGTTTCCTGGCACCAAAAGAACAGCTTATAACCCCAATTCTATTCTGTCAGTTTATACAAAACCACAGTTACCTTGCCTCCTAGTATACATCTTGGGATTGCCCTTTATTATAAACTTTTGAATCATTCAAATGTACATAAAATTAGTTCCTGGTTTGTTAAACCCATTGTGGAAAATACTGATAATACAGAGTTAGGTAGACAAATATGCTATCATAAAGATTTACAAGTGACTTGATAAATTCTAGTCAAACTACAGTTCTTTTGGATATATGATCCCCACATGAAGCTGCCTTTTTTTAGACATAGCTCAGAATACCTAGACGTTGATAAGGTAAGGATAACTATGAGATTTTAAACACAATTGGCCAAGGAAATAGTTATTAATGGAAATACAAATGACCTCAGTAATTACTGGCTTCAGAGAAAGCTGATGTTTTGTGTACTGAATGCAAGATGTTGGTAAGACACCAAGCTAGAAACAGTCCTTGGAGGCAGGGTAACTTGAAAAAACTTTGGGAATCAGTTACATACTAGAACCCAAGGAAGTAGGTGTGATCAAAAAGGGAGGGATAGAGAGGGAGCAGAGGAGGAGAAAAGAGCATTTGGGAAACTCAGCTATGAGAAGACTGGCCAAGGACAAGTAACTTTGGAGGAGGAAACAAGGGACGAAACTAAGGAGAGAACCAGCACAGAGCATCCTTCAGGCAGTAAGGGCAAGTGTGAGCCACAGGCTCACCAAGTTTTAGACGACTCCTTCCTGCACCCTCCCTCAACTCCCTCTTTCTAGCACCGCCCTTGCTGTTCCTTGAACACGCAAACACATTCCCACCTTAGCACTGGCTGTCCCTTCTCCCTAGTTCCTCAGAGGTCCCCAAGGCTTCCTCTTTCCCCTCCTTCAGGTCTGCTCCATGGCCACCTTTACAACACCGACACTTCTCACTGTGGGCAGATCCCTGACTCCCTTACCTTGCTTTACCTTTCCTTTTTTTTTCTATCACCTTTATGACTAGCACCTCCATTAATACTAGATAATCTATTAATTGCATATAGTTAATTAATAATTATTTATTAATAATTCATATAACTGTATGTCGCTTTTTTAAAATTTATTTTTATTGTAAACAAATGGGATACATGTTGATTCTCTGTTTGTACATGGAGTAAAGGCATACCATTTGTGTAATCATACATCTACATAGGGTAATGTTGTTTGATTCATTCTGTTATTTTTTTCCTTCCCCCCCACCCCTCCCATAACTCTTTTCCCTCTATACAGTCCCTCCTTCCTCCATTCTTGCCCCTCTCCCCCATTATGTGTCATCATCCACTTATCAGCAAGATCATTTGTCCTTTGGTTTTTTGAGATTGGCTTATCTCACTTAGAATGATATTCTCCACTTTCATCCATTTGCCTGCAAATGCCATAATTTTATTATTCTTTATGACTGAGTAATATTCCATTGTATAAATATACCACAGTTTCTCTATCCATTCATCAATTGAAGGGCATCTAGGTTGGTTCCACAATCTGGCTATTGTGAATTGAGCAGCTATGAACATTGATGTGGCTATATCTTTGTAGTATTGTGCTTTTAAGTCCTTTGGGTATAGGCCGAGGAGTGGGATAGCTGGGTCGAAGGGTGGTTCCATTCCAAGCTTTCTGAGGAATCTCCACATTGCTTTCCGGATTGGCTGCACTAATTTGCAACCCCACCAGCAATGTATGAGTGTATCTTTTTCCCCACATCCTCGCCAACACCTATTGTTGCTTGTATTCTTGATAATCGCCATTCTAATTGGGGTGAGATGGAATCTTAGTGTAGTTTTGATGTGCATTTCTCTTATTACTAGAGAAGTTGAACATTTTTTCATATGTCTGTTGATTGCTTGTAGATCTTCTTCTGTGAAGTGTCTGTTCATATCCTTAGCCCATTTGTTGATTGGATTATTTGTATTCTTGGTGTAGAGTTTTTTGAATTCTTTATAGATTCTGGAGATCAGTGCTCTATCTGAAGTATGGGTGGCAAAGATTTTCTCCCACTCTGTAGGCTCTCTCTTCGCATTGCTGATAGTTTCCTTTGCTGAGAGAAAGCTTTTTAGTTTGAATCTATCCCAGTTATTGAATATTGCTTTTATTTCTTGTTGATGTTTGCCTCCCTACTCTAATAAAACAGAATCTTCATGAGTGTGGAGATCTATGTTTTATTAGCCTGTCTTAAGTGCCTAGGACAATACTCAGTGCAGAGAAAACACAATGACTTTGTTGATGAGAAGGGAAGGAGAATGGGACCGTAGGGGACCATTAATGTTTCAGGTGATCCTTAGCAACTCCCCTGAGAGCATTTGCATGGAGTATTCCAGGCTTGGGGGGAAATTGGGGCAGGGAAGAGGAAGTAGGAGCAACAGCGATTAAAATGCCTAAATCACAGAAAAGATTAATGTCGGCATCATATTTAAAACTCCAGAAGTGGAAGTAACTGTATCAGGTCTTTTTGATGCTGGTATGGGAAGACAAATATAGGGGACACACCTCATGGTCCATCACAGTGGGCTGCACGGAGCTGCAATTGTAGAGGACAGGATGTGATCTGCTGTGGATCCAAATTCATGCAATATCACGCTGTTCTATAAGGGAGGTTGCAGAGGGTTCAAGTACAAACTATTTTAAAACAATCCTATTTTTGCAAATACAGAACTACACCTCTCATAATTCAAGGGTGATGGATGTCAGATGAAGATAAGAGAGGAAGGGGAAGTGGGAAACTGAGAACGCAAGTAAACTAAAAGCACAGGAAGAAAACTGCAGGATGAAGACGACACCCTGCTGTGGGAAGGCGACAGGCTGGGCCTGCCCCAGAGGAAACAACCCAGGTCCCAGGGCAGCAGGGGAGAAAAGGGCACAGTGAGGAGGCCAGACAGCCAGAGAACAACAAGCACAATTATAGAAAAATCTGCAGGAAGGGGATCTACCGGAGGAGGGAGGAGTTGGAACTTGAGACAGTGAATAAGCCAGAAATCAAAGAGTCAAAGAGGAGAGGGGAAGAGAAAGCCCTGAGGGCAGTCAAAGGCAGAATTAAATCTGTTTCAAGAGCATGCTCCCAGAGTAGAAAAAGATGCAAGGCCCCTGAAAGAGCTAAAGGAGAAACTGGAGAAACATACCAGAAACACAAAAGAACGGAATTGGAGCATACCCTTTGTATGAGGAACTGGGAAGCGTTCAGGTGTGCGTGGAATTTGTTTAATGAGGGGTCATTAATTCATTCCATGCACCATACTCTTGCATGTGTAATAAAATCACCTTGTGAAGGTCAAATGCAGGGAGGTGGGGCCCATGACTGGCAAGGGGCGTCTGTGTTAGATCCACATGATGTTCCCCTAGAGATTCAGTAGTGTGTGACCCTAACCTGAAAAGGGGGCTCTCCAGGAGTTCATTGCTGGTGGCATGTGACACCTCCTTGGAAAGACTCAGCACTTTTTCTATCTGGGATGCAAGGCTTGATCAATGGGCTTAGCCAGCCTACTGTTTATCTTAGAAAACCTCCTGTGATTGACATCAGGGTAGGCAACACGAGGGGCCCCACCAATAGTGAGAGGAGCCTCAGCAAGGGGCTTCTCCTAGCAATAGCCACACCAGAGCAACGGTTAACATCCACTGGGGAGTTTTATGACATGTGCTGAGCTAAGCTCTTTGTGTATGGTTGATCCTCATTGTTTGTGGACTCTGCATTTACCTACTGGTTAAAACTTTTCTGTGACCCCCTGAATCAATACTAGTAGCATTCATGGATAAGCAGAGAAGAGGAAAATTGGAGTCCCCTGATGTGTGAGTTTCTGGCTGAGTTGGAACAAGGTGTCTTTCTTGCTTTCTTGTTTCCTCTCTCAGATTTTAACCAGTGGTCTTTGGGGTGGCCTATTTGACACTTTATTTTGCTTTTTATGTTTGTGTGTGTGATTTCACTATTTAAAATAGCCCTTAAGCATACTACTAAAATGCTTTCTAATGTTCCCAAATGCAAGAAGATTATGATCTGTCTTATATTTGTCAGAGAAGCTTCCTTTGGGTATAAGTTATGGCACTTTTGACCATAGTTTAATGCTAATGACTCAATAGTATATATTAAAGAAGATATTTTAAACAGAAATACATATAAAATAGGTAACATATTGATCGGCTGACAAAAATACTGTGACCAAGGCTCACTGGAACCTAATTCTAATCCTGTATTTTTCCAGGAGTGATGGTTCAGTATTGGCTAATTCAGTGTTTGTGGTAACTGTATGGAACAGAACTACTACAAACACTGAGAACTGACCGTGCATTGTTTCATTTAATAGTCATGGTTCTATAAGGTAATTCTAAAATGACTCATTAGTCGTATTAGACCTAAGAGAGGTTAAATATTGTGTTCAAAGTCATGGTACTGGCAGTGACTGGACCCTGCTCCAACTCTGGATCTCTAGCTCACGGTGTTTACACCGCCATCACATGGAGGGTGAGGAGGGACTGAACATGAGCTGACCTCAGAAGACTCCTAGGAATTGTTCAGTGAGAATTTAAAGTACAACTGGAATTTCTGAAATTACAGGTAGAGAAAGAACCAGGAAAATACTGTTTGTTATTGTTGTTATGACCTTAGTTTTTATTCCCGGATGATGTGGCCTGGGGAAACTTGGGGGCAGGTTGTGACCTTGAAGAGAATAAAATGCTATACAAATATGTGGCGCTTTAGAAAAACACTGAGCTGGGAGCAGGAGATTCTCATCTGAGTCCTAATTCTGCCAATAAATTGCTGTTGGACTTCGAAAAAGTCCCTTTATAGCTCTACACCTTGACTGCCTGATTTGGAAATTATTCCCTCTGCTCTCAGTTTTTCTTATGTGAAAACTCTGTAGTTCTAGTTGGTTCCTAACTGAGTGACTATAAGTTCTATGTTGCCTTGAAATAGGGTTGGCTTACACTTATTATCGTGGCATAATTAGTATCTTCTCATAATCTCAAAAGTGTGCTAATTTAAACAATAAATTGTATGATCACTCTGAGCTTTACCAATATTTGTTCCTTGTGTCTTGCCTGGGTCAGATTTCAAGAAAACCCTTACCTTAGCCATAGTGGGAGAGACCAGCTGGGGTTATTTCTTCCAGACAGTGGGTTGTTGGTATCTGTTGTCGGAGCTGGCTGGCTCTCATTTGCTGACAAGTTCTCAGCCCATCTAACCTGGCTCTTGCCTCATACATTGGTCCTTGAATACGAAGTTTCCTGCTGCTTAGACTGAAAAGCCATTCTGTTTTGCCTCTTGGCTCTTCAAATTCTATCAGTCAGACTTAGCAAAGAAGAAAATCTTTAATATAAAAGAAAAAAGTATTTTGATTTAGTACTGGGTAATACAAGGACATAGGATGTCATAATAAAGTCATTCCTAATCACATTAGATTTGATGCTTTCTTCCATCAAATTACCTACAATCATAATATAATTATATCAGTACTGATTGAATATAGCAAAATTAATTAAAAATATAGAACTAAAAAGGCTGAATCAAGAAGTGAGATGTTAAAACAAGAACTTCTGGCAGTCAATTTGAAGTTATTCTAACTACTCTTTCATCCTCTTGTGATCACATAAGAAAGTTACATCAATCACTACCTGAAAAAAAATCAAGTCTTCACTATTAAAACATTATAGCTTCCTTCATTGATTCAAGACCTACAGAAATGAAGCATAAAAGATCAAATAGTTCCACATATTGTTATTCTTTTTAGTAGGTTAAGTATATTATATCATTTTATTATACTCTTAATTTGCTTAGCAAGACATTTTTACTCTGATAATAAAAGACAAATTTTAGTCCAGACCAGATGAAATAATCCTAATTTTTCTAAATGGCATTTAGAAAACTAAATAATTAGTCTAATTCTCTAATCTGTGTTTTGGTTTAAACTCCTTTCCCTGTCTTTCTGGGTAACCTTCACCTGTGCAACCCAGGAAATAGAATTCAGGTATGTTAATAATTGAACAAACATGGCCAAACTGTTGTTCGAACCCAAGTACTGTTTCTGCACGCTGTTCACAGGTGTGAAATAAACAACTTCTCAGTAGTAATTACTGCTTTCAGGAATGAGCTGTGCTTTAGGAAGATGGGCGGGGGAAGAACTTACACTAGTTGCAAATTCAAGTGACTGACTTTGTTTTAGAATCCTTTGGAATGATATTGAGATGGGTGATTAGCTAGAAGATCATATTACGTGAAACTTGCCAACTAGAAACTCAAATGGAGGCCTGCAGCCTTGATGCTATAAACAAAGATGTCTAAGTGGCCCTGTGTCTCTCCAGATGAAATAATCCTGCTCCATGCCTGCTCCATGGTCAGGAAATGACCTGGGAAGACCCAAGGCCCTGGCAGGAACTCAGTTGGTCTACACCCTAAAGAGGAAGAAACCCCCAGCTTTTATTTTGTTCGTTGCGGAACTTAAAATACCATATCCTGCCTTTGCCAAAATTAAAAAGGGGGCAATTTAATCTTATGAGCAAAGAGCAAAAGGCATTTTGCATTAAAACAACAACAACAATAAAAGCAAACTGTTCATTGGTTTCTTACAAGTTTCACAATTGTTTTAATTTGAAAGATTAAAAGTTATTGGGGCACTTTTGTTGAGACGTGTTAAGTAAAAATCTTCATCATATTGGCGTTTATGTTCAATCTGTTTTCTGTGAACAATTCCTCTTATTTGATTATTTAAAAATTCAGTACCCATGCTATCTGATTTAAGATACTTGACTCTCAAGTGTTAACCTAGAGTAAAGAGAAAGTGGTTGTTATTTGCTGATCCTAGAACTATGAAATTTGCTGTAGTTTGTTTAACTCATTAGTACCTCTCCCTTACCTGCCACCCATTGTCCTGCTCAGTCACTTTCTCATTCTTCAAAAGTGGTCAGTTTTTGTTGCTATAACTAAAGTACCTTATAAGAACAATTTAGAAGAGGAAAAGTTCATTTTAGGTTCATGGGTCAGAGACTCAGTTCATGGTTAGCCAACTTCATTATTCTGGGCTTTAGGTAAGGCAGAACATCATGGTGGAAAGGTGTGGTGCAGGAAAGTTGCTCAGTTCATGAGAGAGAGAGAGAGAGAGAGAAGCAGCCAGGGACAAGATATAGTCCAAGGGCACACCCCCAGTGGCCTAATTCCTCCAGCCGTGCTGTACCTGCCTACAGTTACCATCTAGTTGTTCATTGAAATCATTAATCCATCTAATGGATTAATCCACTGATGAGGTCACAACCCTCACAATCTAACCATCTCATCTCTGAACATTCCTGCATTGCCTCATTCATGAACTTTTGGGGGGGCATTAAAGATCCAAACCATAATAAAAAGTTTCTCTAACATGAACCTCACTTGTGAGCATCAGATTATGATTATGTATAGTTTCACTTTCTTTTATTCCACATCTTTCCCATATCTATCTTTCATTCAAAATGAAAGTTATGTAGTAGCTTGTTCATATCTTGAACTATTGGACATTGGCCAGGTCAATCACAGAGACACACAAAACCATGTTTCAGAATGAGACACAAATCCAGGTAGTGAAGATGCAAGCTCAGGACACAGCAAACCACAGGCTTGAGGGATGATGGGAGTGATCAGCAAACACCCTGGGGACTCTGCTCTTGGGTTAGGGATGCTTTACTGCCCTCTTCTTGGATTTTCTACTATAAACACCCCCAGCGGCCTACTTGATTATTTAAAAAATCAGTACTCATGCTACTCATGTTTGGCCCCACCTTAGGTGAGCAATCCTGGTAGGAGTGGAGGACCATAGGTGTTCCCTGTCATTGACTAGAATAGCAACATTGGTGCTAGGAATCTAGGAGAGTTTTTGCTTTTATAAATTTTTCTTATATATTTTATGGTTAGAAATAAAACTAAACAATTTTAGAAATTGTGATAAAAAATAAGGAAAGAAAAGAAGGTGACTATCAAAAGGTCTAGACAGCACCTGGACCATGATATTCACTTAAATGAGGTGATGCTAGGGACTGAGAACACTGTACAAGGAAATAATGAAAGCAAGTTCTTCCAGATATTTTTTCCAGTCCCAATTATATTGAAAGTGACAAAAACAAAAAGAGTGCTCTTTTTTAGTCACAATATTGTTATTAAGCAAAGAACTGATTCTATACTTACTATGAGGTATTGTTAAAGAAGTGAGGAGGGATCTATTGAATGAGTGTCATGAATTGGAGAAGAAACTTTTTCTGAATTGAAGGAAATTATCAACGGTGAGAAACCCAGGAGGAAAGAGGCATATTTTGAACTGGTCTCCTTTTTCTATCCCTGTGGTCTGACCATTAAAGATTATATAGTAAGAAAAAAAAATTTCCCCAAGTTGGGTAAATAGCTCATCTTCCGGGAGGGATGAGTTATTTCTGAGACTGAGCAGTGACACCATGAAACCCTCAATGACTTTGCAGTAGAAGGGACAGGAGAGGAAGTAGGGGAGGGAATTTCCTTCCTAGCTTTGGGAGAAATCATAGAAAGGACGAGAGCCTATGATCAGAAAGTACAGGTGATAAATCAAAAGTGCTCCTTCAGGAGGGGAAAGAAGGCAGATGTTTTCCTTGAAATATGTTAAAAAGATCGCATTACGGTTAAACATGTTCCTTCAAACCTTATTCTATATTATATTGTACCTTATACATGTGACATAATTTATTACAAAAATGAAATTGTTTTGATAACTTTTATTTTAAAAAGCAAAATTAACTGTTTTCCTGAGTCTTTCAGTTTTTCCTAATTCATTGCTCATAGCAGATACCTCTGTTTATGTGGTGACATGCACATAATTTCAGAATTAGTGCACTTTAACTAATTAGCCTCTGCACGATTGACCTGAAAATACACACACACACACACACACACACACACACACACACAAACACACATACCTAGTAAGTGATGGAAATTGCTAAAACCTAGGAATAATAAATACACTCAGATCATTAAGGGAGAATGTATTTTGCAGCAAGGGGGATGTGGGTTCAGATTCCACCTGTAGAGTAAATAGCTGTGTTGCCTGCAAACCTCTGTGTGAGCTTACTTTTACCATCTATACTAACTAGTAAGCTGTGATGTTGTAGGAGGTACGTATGCTATAGGCAAAGTGTTAACAGTTCCACACATAACTTTAGGATATTGGAGAACACTTATTACTGTCATGACAAGATACTATGAGACCTTTCATATTTTTTTTATAAATATAGAAGCTAGATATATGCAGTATCTTAAACCTGGTGGTTTTAAAGTCCCATTGATAATCTAGACATAAAGTCATAATATTGCATCCTTGAAAAATGTTTTTCAGAAATATGTAGAATGGCAAAATTTCCACTTAAACCAGAAATGTCTTTGGTCTTGCATCAGATGACCAACTGTTCAGGTTTGCTTTGGACAGTTTCTAGAATGTGGAACTTTCTATTCTAAGCAGGGAAGTCCCAGCAAACCAGAATAAGTTAGTCACCCCTACCTCACAGGTATCTGGGCCTTAATTACACCTGAAATTCCCAAGGTGGAGTTCTCAGACAAGCAGTATCAGCTTTACCTGTAAACTTGTAGGAAATTCAATTCTTTGGGCGTCAACCCCAACCTACTGAGTCACACACTCTGGGGACTGGGCCCAGAAGTTTTAATAAATTCTCCAGGTGATTTTGATGCATGTGGCATGTTGTCATCTGAGAAATGCTAGTGTGTAACATGTCACTTATGCAAGGCAAATATATTTTACAAAGGAGAATAGAAAAAAGTAATGTAATTAGGCTGTTTCAAGTTCTTCAAGACACAAAAGTTAGTACTTTTATAACCCATTATTTCCCATCATTAAAATCCCCCAAGTTCTGTATCATTTTATCACTGAACTCTGAGTATGAGGAATGAGAAAAAAAGACAAATTCTACAACCAATGCAATAGTTTAAATCAGGAAGGAAGTTGTTTCTTTTGAAGTTTTGAAGAAAAGAGAGTGGAATTATAAAAATTAAGATGCAGGTGATAGTCTAAGAGTTCCCCTATCTTTTTGCAAGATGTCACACTGACACTGACAGGGCAGGAAGTACATGGGTAGGCCAGATAATCCCTCTGGAAGGAAACACCCAGGAGCCTCCCAAGTTAATGCCTTTTATTCCGTCCAGCAACCACACCAGTCTGTTCATCAGGAAAGCTCTGGTTATTTCACAGAGCAAACCAGGAAAAATTGTATAATACCTGATCATTATGTAAAACTTTGAGTATTTGAATTTCTGACACTAGATTGTGCAAGAATTTGTTTTATCCCATAACATTGTAATCTCTACACAAACCTCTCAGCACCTCATGGGGTTTTCCCAGTGAGGGGTTTCCCTTTTGTGGAGGATGTAGAAAGGCAAAGGAAACAACCAAATAATACAATAATGAAGAGTATAAATGATTGGTAGAATAGGTGGGAGGCCTTTAAAATCTGATAGTCACCACTGTTCCAGTGGGAGTAGTGGGAATGTTAACAGATGACCAAGATCTTTTTCATCTTGGTCATTGACTTGATCTTTTTCATCAGTGGCTTTGATTTTTAGATAAAGTATGACCCAAGTACATAGCATCATTAGATTTGCCATAATCCAATTTTATCCAAATGAGGGCTAACTGTGACTTTCTTTTCCTAGGAAGAATGACATTTCCTTATCCAGGGACAAAATCAATTTCCTTAGGTTGCACCTTTCTTTTTCATCCCACTACAAGGTTCTAGAGAACAAGTTCTTTTCTTGCTAAACTTAAGAAACACAAATGCCAAAGTTACTGCCAGTGTGTGCTGAACTCTATCACTGTTGAAAGCAGAATCTTTTCTGCTACACACTTGAGGTGTTGGAAATGCTATTCAATGTTTTTATACTATTGAAATCTTAGAAAAACATAACTCTAAAAGAAATATGACCTCAACAGCTTTGTACCCATTTACATCTTGTAGGTGTTTATGTCTGATTCTAGCAAGCTAAGCAGGCAACACTCAATTGTATTTCAATGGTATTACTTGCTTTGGCAAGTTGGTTCAATTAGTCATCTCAAAGGTAGCCATTATATAAATGGTGGGTAACCTTCCAGAGGTCGTGTATTATTTTCCATTATAGATATTGTTTCTTCACAATGGAATAAGTTAAACCACAATTCAATACTTCGTGTTGAAAATACCCACTACTTGTTACGCTCTTTAAAAGGAAAAAAGAAGTAAAGGAGGAAAGAAAAGCATTTTTATTTTGTTTCAAATCCCCAATTATGACAGCAACGCAAAAATTACAGCAATTGTACCCCCATAAGCCATTATAGGGAGGATTGGTTCTATTAGTTAGCTTTCTGTCACTATAACAAATGCCTGAGATAAATACACTGAAAAGATGAAAGGTTTATTTTGGCTTACAGTTTTGAAGGTTTCAGTATATGTCATCCAACTGACCCCATTGCTTTGGGCTTGTGGCAGGACAATACAACATGATGTGGGAGCTCATAGCAAAGCAACCTGTTTACCTCACAGTAGCAGGGAAATGAAAAGAAAGAGGAAGAGGAAGAGACTAGAGTCCTACAATTGCCTCTGAGGGCACTTCCCCCTATCCCCAAAGATCTAACTTCCTCCCACTAGGAAGATCTAACTTCCTCCCACCTCTCAAGGATCCACTACCTGTCAATGGTGCCATTGGCTATGAACCAAGCCTTTAACCACATGGGCCTTTCAGGAACATTTATCCAAACCATAGTATGACTTAGTGACCTTTAAAGCTAGGAGTGTGACTACAGAGGGGTGAAATTTGGACTTCATGTCCGCAACTTTCTTTTGTTCTATTCCACATTTTTTCCCCCTCTAAGACAATGGGAAGGAAGGAAGGGTTACATGTTTGTGACTCTCCCTAAAGAACAGATTTGAGACTGCAAACGAAGATGAGCTTCTGATAGGGTGATTGAGGATAGACAGAAGGCATAGAAGAAACCTACTGGTAACCCTTTCCCAACTAGAAGACTCCACTCCTTCATTGGTTCAAGGTGCACAATCCCCAAGAATTCAGAGAAACATCTAGAGTTGTTTTCTATTATTTCTCTTTTCTTTGATTTGGGGCCAACACAAAAAGTAATCTCTGGTTGAAGAAAAGACAGAGAGTTTGATACTGAGAAAATTCATGCTGGAAAAGTGTAGTAGTACCAAAACGTGTACCCAAGAGAAGGGAGCAGAGTGTTATGGGAAATGCTCAGGGACAGGATTATTCCCTGTCATTGTTAGCATTACTGAGCTCAAGTTTTGAGTAGGGAATCAAGCAGAAATCTCCATGGATCTAACTTACAGAATCTACCTCTAAGAAGCTCCCTGTGACACCTCATCATGTCCTAAGGTACAGTTTCTGTAAATCTTGTGTTTGGGGACCCTTGTCAAGGAGTGTTTTCTTGACCCAGAAAATCACTTAAGCATAGAGCCTAGAGTCAGAGCTGTCATGATCCACTCAAGGGGATTCACTAGTTATTGACTGCAATGTCACACACCTGTTTGTCACTTTTACTTTCAGAAAGAAAGAGACTCCTGCTGCACAATAGTGAGGAATGTTCAGCTCTCATCTGTCAGCTGTCTGTTTGTTTTTGCTATCTTTCTACATGAGGAGACAAAGAATCATGCACCCTCTGGGCAAACAGCATGTCTGACCTCTGAAGGTTGAGCTTTTAACCCTCTCATCTGTACAGATGAGAAAGAAATAATGAAATTTGGAAGAAATCAAGTTGTTTCAAGTCTAAAGTTATTTTAGCCTTTTCTCACCTTCTTTAAATGACATAGATTAAAACTAAAATAATAACTCAAATTCTAAAAATTTTAATTTTCTTTTCACATTCAAATTCCTATTTTGTGGCTCCTTTGAAGAGTCTAATTCTTACAACCAAAATCATGCAATTAAAAATATTGCATGCTTTTGGAAACAATGACAGATTAGTTTGAAGATTTAAGTGATGAAGACCAGACCTACAGAAGACACCAACCCAGTGTCTTATTTACATAAATTTAGTTTTATTGCTACAAGGAATTATGGAATGGAAAATGCATATTTCTTTAACAAAAATAATGCATAAATTTGGATTATGAGGAAGATAAGAGGGAAAACACTAACAATTGTTAAATGCTTACTAGGTGCAAAGAGATTTTTTTATTTTTTATCTCATTTAACTGTCAGAAGAGTCTCACCAGGTGATTATTGCTATTTCCACTTTGAAGTTGAAGAAACCAAAGCCCAGAGAATGTGAGAAACGGAACCCAAATTATATAGTTACTAAGTGAAGAAACTGGGATTCAAAACCAGATTTATATGTTTCTAAAATTCACTCTCATTCTTTTTGGGTATGAAGGAAGCTAATTAAAAATACCTCCTACTTCCCCTCCTGAGTTTGAACCCAACTGAGAAATGAGACTTAAGAGACAGGAGATGGAGACCAAAGCACCTGTTTTCATACTTACAAAAAATGGCTGGAAACTATGGCTTTAGATTTCTGGCCAAATAGGCTTCCTATAATTCACAGGTACTTAGAAATTCATGCACAACTGGCTCGGCAGGACTCCTGCAAGGCCTGCCCTTCTCTGGGACAGAGACTGCCCTGGAAGGTTTACCACAGGAGTAAAGATAAAGTGAGTGAGGGGGAATGAGCTGGGGATGGAGCAATGGAGGGCTGGAACCCAGTGTACCCTGCTCTTCTTCCAATGTCATTCATTGGACTCTTTGTTCCTGTTCCCCTAAGGAGGAGTAAGCAAGGAAAAGAGAGTGATCAGAAGTGTTCCTCCTCTCCTTTCCTCTTAGGATATCTCTTCCCATCTCAGAAAGCTTGAATAATAAAAAAAAAAAATGCTGCTTTTTCCAGTAAACCACCTCACCACACTGTCCAGTAACTGAAGCCCACTCGATGTTGCTAAAGGGTGGCAGGAGAGACCTTCTGATCTTTCTCTCCCATTGTAAGTAGTTAGTTAGTAACCTGGACATAATTTCTCCTAAGTGAAAGGATGAACTATTCACAGGGCCAGATTTGGCTCTGGAAAGTCTTCAGTTGTCTTGTTTCATTCCACAGTAGACACAAAGAAATGAGGTGAAGAGTCTGGATCAGAGAAGACATACGAAAGAAAACCCATCTTTGTCAAACAACTTGTTAGGGGATGTGTTATGTTCCCCAAATTCATGTATTGAAATTTTAATCCCAACTACCTGAGAATGTGACTGTATTTGGGTATATGATCCTTAAGAGGTGATGTAGTGGAAATGAAGTCATTAGAATGAACCATAATTCAGTATGACTGATGTCCTTATTAGAAGAGGAAGACACCAAGGAGGTGCATGACCAGAGAAAGAGCTGTGTGAGTTCACAGCAAGAAGGCAGACATCTTTAAGCAAAGAAGAGAGGCTTGGAGAGGAAATCAATCCTGCTTACACCTTGATCATGGGTGTGTGATCATCAGAACTGTAAGAAAATACATTTTTGTTGTTTCAACACCCTATTTGTTTTGGTAACCTTAGCAAACCAACACATAACTCAAAAGGAAGGCTTCCGCATCCTCCCTTTCCCACATTATGGTTGCCCTCTCCTCTCCTTTCTTTCCCTTCTCTCCCCTCCTCTCTTCTCATCTCTTTTCTTTCCCTTTTCTTCCCTTTCTCCTTTTCCTTCATTTGTAAAAATTTTCCCTTCCTGAATCTTCCTTTGTCTTTCTTGGAAACTGAAATCCAGACTTGACTAACAATTCAGCAAAACAAGTGTCCTCAATTGTTCCTTTAATGATTTAATTATTGTAAAATCTGAATGTAATTTATTTTTCTGGGAAAAATGAAGTAAAACAAAAATCAGAAAAAGGTTCTGAATAAGTTTCATTAGTTTTCAGAGAGAAAAAGGAGGAGACTAATGTAGTGTGATGTTAGAAAACTACCATGTAGTTGGCCTGACAGGTCTCCAGGCTTTAGGCCTTGGTTTGAATCCAGACTAGACCATCATTACTCTCTAAAAGTCTTAAAGGTTTATATCTGGAAAAGTCTATGTGAAGATATATTAGCTCGGGAAGAATTTGTGATTTTACAGACCTGGATAAAAGTTTGAACTGCTACCTTTTTTGTCCTAATGTAGAACATTTTTGTCCATCCATGCCTTGGGTCAATCCAAGCTGTGAAGAAGAATAGCCATCCATAATTTCTCACTGGCCAACAACAGAGTTCCTTAGAAAAGGAGCTCAATGCAGCCCTAGCAGAATCACACTATCATGGTAGCAATATAGCTCCTCACTGTAACATGATTGGGATCTGCTTCTCACTGAAATTCATGTCTTCTGGAAGAACACTTGTAAATAAATCTTACACTTGACCATTAAAAAGTAATTTATCTTTGACCATCATAAGGGAAACAGTGTATCAACTTCATGATCACGCTAGCATCAACGACCAACACAGCCTCCTTGTTTTTTAAGACATTATACCTTGACTGGTTTCTTAGTCATGAGTGTGACCAGAGGAAGAAAGAAATTCCTGCTTATTTCCCTGAGTACTAGGGATAGAAGGGACAGAACTAACATTTAATGAGTACCTGCTGTGTGCCAGGTGCTTTGCATATGTTATCTCAGTTGATTATTTTAACCACTTGAAAAGTGAGACATTTTTAGCCTCCTTTAAAAATGATAGCACTAAGGCTCATAGCATTTCATTAAAATATTGCAGTCAAGCATCCAGGAAGTGATGGATCCAGGAACAGAAGATGTCTCACCAAGACATAGTCAAAACCCAGGTATTCCCCAGGATAAACTGGTGCTCCTCAAAACAGTGGAGTCTTGACTCAAGTTGGGGATATACTCAAGTGTATATCCCCAACGAACACCTTCCTATAATTGATGCTCAAAAGCTTGCCACTGATTGTGGGTGAACTATTTGCCAAATTGTCAGGCTGGGCTCTGAGGTCCAATGTTGATGTGTGCTGGTGTAGCTGAGAAGGTAACATGGTTCTGAAGTTCTTCCCTCTCAATCTACCCATGAAATCTGTTCTCAATTTGCAGCTCTAACTATGCACTCCAAGGCTCACATCAAGCTTGCATTTTCCTCGCTCCTGTGGTATCTGTGCTTCCTCCTAAAGTGAGCTGATCCATCTCTGGTCACTGTCCACTGACATTCTTCTTACACGTGGCCCATGGTTTAGTGCTTAGAGTCCCGAGTATTTGAACAGTCTGTGACTGTGCTCACTCTTCTTCAGTGACCTCAATTTAATTTGCTTGAACAAATTGCCCCAAATGGAGCAGCCTAAAACAATACAAGTTCATCCTCTCAGTGTTCTGGAGGCAAGAAATCTGAAATCAATTGTTAACAGGGCCACATTGTCTCTGGAGATTTTAGGGGAGAATCCTTCTTTTCTCATTCTTAGTTTTGGTGGGTTGGGCATTTCTTGTAGCTACATCACTTCAATCCCTGCCTCCATCATTCCTTCATATCACATGCTTCTCCTCCCTGGGCTTCTCTCTGTGTTTCCTCTTAAAATGATACCAGCCAGCTGATTTTGGGCCCACCTTCCAGGATGACCCCTTCCTTACCTAATTACACCCGCAAAGACCCTCTTTCGAAATAAGGTCATATTCTGAGGTTCTGGGTGGGAGTGGACTGTTTAGCCCAGTATGTTCAGACACCTGTCTGACTCTCTCTAAGCCCAAGTATACCATCCAGGATCACGTGGGGATGAAGGTGCTGAAGGCAACAAATTCCTGTTTGTCCTTGGTTCCAGGCTATTTCAGATGGACACTGGTTGCTACGTGAATACAAAATATTATTTCTCTCTGAGGAAATAACATTTACTGGGCTCCTTGATTGTTATGAGACAGGTAATGGACTTAACTAACTTTGAAAGGTAGAACATATTTTATAATATCTAATATATAAGGTTCATTGTACTTTAAAGCAATAGAAAAAAATCCCCTGAAAATTTTGAAAATAAGGCATAAAATTGGTATGGCAGACAAAAACACATCAGTTTAAAAGATGATAGAAATAGCTTTTTAAAAACTGCCTTCACAAAAAAGATAATGAATTATAAATTGTGCTTGCCAAAATAAAGCTCTCGTAGTCCATCGTGTTCCTGATAATTTTTTTCTGAGTTGAAAATGAATCATGGGGTTGAAGTCACTTGAAAGAAAGAATTTTTAAAAATACAGTTACATCTGAATTTGAACAGTTCCGCCCACCCTCAAATACAATGCCACCTGAAGTTCTGACAAGCTGGTCAATACATGTCTAACGTCAGAACCAAGATTTTGTACTATGATATATAATAGCTGAGTTTTATTGTAGAGAAAGCAAGGACACTGCTTATTAGTCAAACTAAATTTACAGCTTAAAGTGGCAGTCACAATAACTGGGGAGCAGATAAGGAACTTGAATTGATGAAAATTATTTCCATTTAAATGAACCCAAAGAGGCTTGCTGGATGTAATTGTTATAATAGCTTCAGAAAGTGTACCTCACCAAATATTTCCATCTGAAAAGAAGTAAGTTAGATTGAAAACATCTGGAAAACTTGACTTTTCCAATATTTCCCTTTCTCATGAAGGTGGGAGGGCTCAGGTTGCAGAGGGCATTACAACCCATCCCTTTCTGCATCTAGAGGTTAGAAAAGAGGTGGAAGAGGCATCTAACCAGCATAGAATATAAAAAAAAAATTTGAAAACTACTTTAAAATCATGCAAACTCTTGGACTATTTGAGCTTGTCAAGCAAGCTTGCTAAGGCCTTGAACAATGTTTTTCAGAAAGTACCATTGAAGATTAGTTAGCTTAGAACCAGAGAGACTTGTGAGTGCCTGCTACATGTCCATGAGTGAAGAAGTTAATTTCCTTATATTTCGTAATAACCAAATAGGGGTTTATAAGAGTATCTATTACACAAAATTGTTATAAAGCTTAGACAGTGGAATGAGTCTGACTTTACTTGAGTAAAGTCCTATGTAAACATATAAATACACCACAGTGAATCTCTATATCATGTACAACTGTAAGACTAGGATTCTAATCAGAATAAGATGTATTCCATGTTTGTATAAATGTGCCAAATTATACTCTACTATCATGAAAATTATACTCTACTATAATGAAAAAGAACAAATAAAAATAAAACAGATTGTTACAAGATTTGAAGATAAAATGCAAAATGAATGGCAGATACTAAGTTTTCAGAGAATGCTAGAAATGGCTAAAAGACTTTTTGACTTTGGTTTCTTTGCCTTTGGAATATACAAAGACTACTTCCTAAAGACTTAGTTGACTCAAACGCAGTGTAAAAAAAGTCTACTTTAGCACAGCACAGTGTTATGCATAATGTTGAGGGGTTTGTGTCCTTGGCTTTGTCTCTCCTCAACTGTTGTGCAATGGGAAGAGCAATGAATCCAGAGCTGCTCAGACTGAGTTGGAGTCTGGCTGCTGCCACTAACATCTTAGCCCAATCCCTCTGGGCCCCCATTACTCACTTGTAAATGGAAAACTTTCAGCTCTGGGATTCTAGGCCTCTAGCTGTAGCTAAGATGACAGGCAAGCCTATGGAGAGAACGGGTGGAGAGGCTATGGAATTGATATGGGGACAGAGGGTCAGTAGAGAAGAAGAGATGAGAAAGATAAAAGAGGAAAACGAGGGAGAAGCAGGAAGGAAAGTGGGAAGAAGGAAGAAAAAAGAAGGTGGATGAGAATTCAGGCTCTGCCTGGTTATATAAGCAACAGGTAATAGCTGGATCCTTGTAACCTACAGCAAGTTCAGAGCTGTGGTTGACTGTGCCTGACTGGCCTGTGTGAGGGGGGCTAAGAGGTCACTACTGCTGTGTCCTTCCTTTTTAGGAATTAGGTTTGTAGTTACCAAGTAAGCACTGAGAAATCAGTTTGGGAGTCAATTGAATGAAAACAAGAGGACTGTCAAAATGTTCTTAGAAAAAGGAATAGAAAATAGAAGGGGGGAAATTATCTCAGAAATAATGAAAGAAAATCTTCCCCAAATGAAGGAAAGAATTCAGATGAAAGGGCTCCTCGTGTACATAGCAGCTCAATAAAATGAAAAGACAACGAAGCTCACAAGATTCTGGAATTTCATAATATTAATGAACAATAAAACATATTACAGTGAGAGAAAGAGAGAGACTGAGACAGGGCGAGAGAGAACAGGTCACACATTATAGATTCAAGATTAGAATGGCATCTGTCCTTTTCAAGGATGACACTGAAAACTTCAGGACAACAGAACAACGTCTTCTCTTCTGCAAGAAAATACTTTCTGACTTAGAATTCTATAGCCAGCTAAACTTTCAATTAAGAATGAGACATTTTCAGATATAGGCAGTCTTAAATAAAATTTACTGTCCACACAGAATTTGTTAGGAAGCAACAAGATTGTTTACTCTACTAAATTGAGAAATAAGAAAGAAAGAAATTTGGGAAAGAGGGACTCTTTTGGAGGAAAGAGTTAAAGGAGTTACCAGCCTGTTGTTGAGGTGAATCCTTAAAAGCTGATAGGAACAGTGAAAATAGGAGCAGGAAGACAAAGAACTACAGGAAGGTTGTGGAAAAGAAGCTGAAACTGAAGTGACCTGAGGCACATGATCATGTTGAGAGGATGCTTATAATTCAGGTAGAGATTGGGAAAATAGTAAAAACCAAAATAAAAATAAAACATAAAAATGACATGGGAGGAGACAAGTTGCCCAGGAAAGGAAGGTAATCGCAGTAGGTCACATGGTTCAGCTCTAAACATTTTTATTGCCATAATAATGTAAGCACTGAGCACTAATTGAATCACAAATTATAATAAAAATTAGTCGGGAGGATGGATGAGGGAAAAGCATGTCCTGAGAGTGGTGTCAGAAAAGTAAGTCCTCAGACAGATGTGGTGGTGCACACCTGTAATCCCAACAGCTTGGGAGGCTGAGGCAGGAGGATTACTAGTTCAAAGCCAGCCTCAGCAACTTAGCGAGGCCATAAGCAACTCAGTGAGACCATCTCTAAATAAATATAAAAAGGGCTGGGGATGTGGCTCAGTGGTTGAATGCCCCCAGGTTCAATCCCCAGTATAAAAAAAAAAATGTTAAACAAGAAAAGTAAGTCCTCATCTTTCAATCTTGGTCTATATACAATATGTGGGAGAACATTCATAAATAGATATTACATATCAATTCTCTATTATAGAAATGAATATAAAAGACAAAACCATGTGGTTGCCCTAGGGAACAGGAATTAAAGGGGCAACCTCTAATTTTGGATCTTGTTTTGGATTCAGAAGTAATATTTCAATTTTTAAATTATATATATTGATACTATAGATAATTAAAAAATTAAGTGGAAATGTATTAAAAATGTAAAGAAAACCATACCTCACTATGAAGACTGGTGTAAAACCCCAGAAAAGGTAAATATTCACTTTACATGTGAGTTGAGGCCCAGAGTTGACAATTATTAAAGTGACAGAACCCAGGATCAAACTCAGTCTTTTGGATTTCCTTTCTTATTTGTCTTGTTACTTTAAATAATATTTAATTAATGAAATATTATTTTAAAATATTAAATAATATTATCCACATGTGAATACTTTAAAAATCTGGATGTACAAATAAAATTCTTCACTTGGAGATCCGAACTCAATGAACAGAATCTCATGTGATCTTAGGTCTTCTTTGTACCCTTGGTTTGGTGACAACTGAGAAACCAAGATGAACATTCAGGTGAGTAGGCAGTACAGCTTTAAAATCTAATACTTTTTCTAATGGATAAATACTTCTCATTAGATCATCCCAAGACACAAGGAACTGATCTTATTACTTAATAAATGTTCTCAATTTGATTCAGTACACCTGGGAAATAAGATTTCTATTTGCTGCCAAGACGTGATTGCATTAAACCTTAATGATGTACCTGTCATGGGGTTAGACAAGAATGTTTTAATTGAGTATCAACTATACCACTGGAGCACTCTTCTACTTTTTCAGAAAGCTAGATATGCTGATGAGCTCGTAGTTCTCTGCTCATCCTTTATGTAGCCATTGATAAATATTGCCCCCTTCCACAAGCCCACGGCATGTCTGATTTCTCCCTGGTAACCAGATGTTCTCTGAGCCCTTGAGCACTAATTCCTGGAAGCATCATTATGATGTCTGCAATTTTTAGAATTCAATGGCAGCTCCAGTGAAATAAACAAAATGTAATTCTGTCAAAATTGGACCTTGCCTAAAGGAAGATAATCGGTTTTCATTCAACCTAATATGTGAGCACCTTTAAACATGGTAAATATCAAGGTGTTTCTTAGAAAATCTTTAAAAAGAATTGATAGGGAAAATTTCGATTGAGTTGCTACACATTCTATCAACCTAATTTTTCCAATCTAGATCCTTGTGTTTTAGATTTGTGAACTTGACTTTCATACAAAATGATATGTGAATATGCATTTTGAAAAAAGTGGTTCATAACGTTCACGAAATTTTTAGAGAAGCTCATAAACCCTAAATTATAAAGGACAATTGCTCTACATCAAGAAATGAGGTCCATACAAAGCTTTCATTTGATTCTTTTTAGTACAGACAAGGATATTTGTAATAGGTACTCAGAAATATCTGAGAAAGAATATTATATATGCCCTCTTTCATTATTTTCAATTCATTTTCTATTTCTGAAACCATGAATATCAAAGTTCATTTAAGACAAATTTTGTCTCCCCTTTCACATAACTCTAAATTTATTTTTTCTGCCTTTGAAAATTCATGTGGGATTATCAATAGATAAGACTTTTTATCATGGCTTCCTAACTGAATCTCCTACTTCTCTTTCTGGATCATATACTGAACATATTTAAATAGAAAAGTGAAAACCTCAGGCATTTATATTATTCAGTGATTCCAAGAAGAGTAAACTTGCTCATCTTTGTTCTTTCTTTCATTGATTAGAAGCAGTTTTTGTGTCCTTTTAGAGTTCTCAGAAGACATATTCCATTAAGTAATTAGAGAGAAAATCAAGGGTCAACTCAAAGATGGGTATGTACCCTGGCTTTATGACCTTTTTCTTTTTAAAATACTTTTATTTTGATACTTAAATTCATATCCAAGAGATTTAAAGATTGTTAAATTTAATCTCTAGCAACCTGGACACATCCCATGAAACTTCTAAGAAGGAAATTTGATTATCTTGGTTAATATTAATTAACCTTTATTAATTTTCCTTTATTTTAAAGATTACATTGAATTTTATGTTAATACAAAACACGAAACATATTCTCAGAATCTGCTGAGAGCAATTTGTGGATAGGCTGGGTTTTCAGGTATAGTAAAGCCTATGAGTCACTAAATTGAGAAACCACTTTGTTACCTTTCTGTGTCCAGAAACTAAATTTTGACAATGCATCTAGGCTTATTAGTTTCTTAGATACCAAATCATGCTAATCAAATACTGAATTGGTTGTGTGTAAATTAGAGAGAAATGCGTGCATTTCTAGAAAGCAGAATATATGTATCCATGTCTGTTACACTTGAATCTTCTACTTTCAATATTCCCTGGACTCTGGACACCCTGGAAACTAAAACAATTGACAGTGGATAGCTAAGCATAGACTTGTAACAGGAAAAAAAAATGACTATGGGAAAATTCCTAATGAATGATCTTGACTCTACCCAAGTACACACTCCAGAGATGGAGGGATCTTAGAACTTCCTGGTGACTTGTTCCAGGTTACCCACATTTGTAAAATGGCTTTGTCATTTCTAGCAGTGAAACCTTGGGGGATATGTTGAGCCCTTTTGAGACTCATTTGCCTCAACTTTGAGCAAGGAAAATAATAGCATCTACCTGGTGAGTGGTTATAAGTTTGAAGTATCCAGTGAGTGTATTAGCATTGTATTGGTCATGGTTAATATGTTGTATCCATAAACAACTCTTTTTCCTCCTTCCTGGTTCTCTTTTCCTTTTCCTTCATTCTTAATCAACTTTCTTTATTTTCTCCTTAAAAATGAGAAACAAACATGTATCTTGAGAAATACTTAGCACTGTTTTTATGTTTATGGATTGAAAGTTTTTCAGAAAAGACACTATATTCTAGATCCCCTTCTGTTTCATATCTATTTTATGTTACTACATAATAATTTAATTTATTAAGTTCAACCCATACATAGTATTCTGCCATATGTGCACGCCATTATTTATGCACCTGTTCACTTGACGATGGACACCCTACTCTTCCATGGACAACTATGATGAGCAATCACATGCACAGCACCTTGTGAATCTGTACAAGTCTTTCTCCTAGGGGCAAAATTGCTTATCATAATGTGTACATATGGTAGACCCCAAAGACACACATACTTTACATGTTTTTCCAGTAGAGTAGGGAGGAGAATGGGCAAGGGATTGGAGATGAATGGAAAAATATTAAAACAGATCAAGAAACTCTCTCAAATGCAAAGTATGGTATGCCTTTGATTAATGAATATGATCAACTCAGAGCCCTGTCCTTAAAAATGAAATAAGGGCTGAGGTATATGTAGCTCAATGGTCAAGTGGAAGGACCATTGGTTTGATCTTTAGTAAAACAAACATAAAATAAAATTATAACTAAAAATAAAGAACATGGCTTAATGCGTGAATACCACACCTCCCACAGTGGCTTGGTAGGGCTTAGCATCCTCATCTGTAGCAGTACACCCGCCCTCTACTATACTACCAAGATTCTGTAGAAAATCTTTAGGTGATGCCTGTGAGGCCCTTAAAATTCCTGAGGCTCAAGCTCTATGAGAGCTATGCAAAGTTGTTACTTTGCATAGATTGCTTACAAAATTTTAACTACAGATCTGTCTGTTAACCAGTCCTGGAGATTGTTGGGACTTAAATGATCTCCTCAGGCCTGACTTGCTGATTCCCAGTTAGCCTGTAAAGATTTCTTATAAGGGGACTATTTCGACTTTTGCTCATTTCATCTGGTCAAAGAACACAAGGGTTATCACACTCAGGAAGTATAGTGTCTCTTAATAAGTTATTTGTTCACAAATGTTAGCAAAGGATATAGTTTTTAAGGAAGTAGTTCAAAAAGAAAGGTAAAACCAGGATTCAGTGAGCGTTTGAATGTACTCCTACTGATGGACATGATTTCCCTCTCTCTCTCTTTTATTTTTTTTTAGTACTGGGGATGGGACCCAGGAGCATTCTACTACCGAGCTACACCCCAACCCTTTTTTATTTTAACTTTTGAAACAGGGTCTTATTAAGTTACTGTAGTTAAGTTGTTACCCTAATGACCTCGAACTTGCAATCCTCTTGCCTCAGCCTCCCAAGTCACCTCATAGCTACTGCATCTGGCTATGAATTTCCTTTTTTAGAGAAAATTCATGTAACTTTTGTCTATGTCAAAATAACTAAATCTTTCATATTCAATAGCACTTTTTTTGGGGTGGGCAATAATAAATGTCAAGAATAGCAATTTTCAGGACTGGGGTTGTGGTTCAGTGGTAAGCGCTTGCCTAGCATGTGAGGAACTGGGTTCAATTCTCAGCACCACATACAATAAACAAAGTAAAGCTTCACTGACAACTAAAAAATTTTTTTAAAAAAAGAATGGCAATTTTCAAAGCTGCATAAAGTGACAATATCTTCAGAAACTGAGAAGGTAGAGATTTGTGAAAGTTGAATGATTTCCTTCAGAATAATAAGAGAAGTAATGTGACAGAGAGGGATCTTCTCTGAGACCTGTCCAGAGGCAGCTCCATCCTTTAATTCAGAGCAGGATTATTTTTAATTTTAATTGTTTAGGATATAGTAGGTAAGCTAATTAAATTAGTTGATCTTGCTTAAGTCATTATATACAATTAGTCCATCTAATCCATTGCTTTTTTTGATACTACACAGCACTCTAATTCCTCTACTGCTTAGAAAAGCCTGGATTACCCAATGGAAGGACACATTTAGAAGTAACTTATACCACTAATTAAAAAAAAAAAATCTTTCCATTTTACTGAATTGGGTTTTATTTAAAATTTTTTTGTTTCTCTCCTTTTTAATCAATGTTGTAATTGTGTCTAATATATTTTCATTCCTCAAGTCTGACTTATGCATGTTCTGTTCATAGTGTTTAAACATACCAATTTTATCTCAAATGCTATACCAAACAGAAATTATCTCAATGTATTCTAGATAACAGAAAATTTAAAAGATAGGTTACAAAGGATTTATTTTATGTGTAAATGCCTTCTTAATCAGTTATCTTTAACTATTAAAAATGGCTCATCATTTGTGAAATCTTTATGAAAGTTAACTCTACCTATACTGGAGTTAAAGGAGGAGATTTGGGATCATAATTTGTGACTAACTTTTTTTATTTGTTGTTTTTATATATACATGACAGTAGGGTGTATTTTGACATATACATACTTGGAGTACAACCTATTCCAATTAGGACCCATTCTTGCTGTTGTACAGAATGTGGAGTTACACTGGTTGTATATTCATGTATGAACATAGGAAAGTTATGTCCAATACATTCTATTGTCTTTCTTATTCCTATCTCTCCTCCTTCCCTTTATTACCCTAATCCAATGAACTTCTATTCTTCCTTTCCCACCCGTTCCCCGCCTCCCTTGTTGTGGGTTGGCATCCAAATATCAGAGAGAACATTTGGCCTTTGGTTTTTGGGGACTGACTTATTTCACTTAGCATGATATTCTTCAGTTCTATTCTTTTACCTTCAAATGCCATAATTTCATTCTTCTTTGTGGCTGAATAATATTTCATTGTGCATTTTCCTATCTAGTCATCTGTCGAAGAGCACCTAGGTTGATTGCATAGCTTGGCTACTGTGAGTTGAGCTGCTATAAACATTGATATGGCTGTGTCACTGTAGCATGCTGATTTTAAGTCCTTTGGGTATATGCTGAGGAGTGGGATAACTGGGTCAAATGGTGGGTCCATTTCAAGTCTGACTTATGCATAAGTCATACTGCTTTCCATAGTGGTTGCATCAATTTGCAGTCCCACCAGCAATGAATGAGAGAACCTTTTTCCCCATGTCCTTGCCAGCACTTAGTTTTGCTTGTATTCTTTATAATTGCCATTCTGACTGGAGTGAGATGAAATCTCAGTGTAGTTTTAATTTGCATTTCTCTGATTACTAGAGATATTGAACATTTTTCATATATTTTTTGACCATTTGCATTTCCTCTTCTGTGAAATGCCTGTTCAGTTTCTTTGCCCATTTATTGATTGGGTTATTCATTTTTTGGTGTTAAGGTTTTTGAGTTCTTTGAATATTCTGGAGATTGATGCTCTGAGGTGCAGATGGTAAAGGTTTTCTCCCATTCTGTAGGCTCTCTCTTCATATTCTTGATTGTTTCCTTTGCTGTGAAGAAGCTTTTTAGTTTGAATCCATCCCATTTATTGATTCTTGATTTTACTTCTTGCACTTTAGGAGTCTTATTGAGGAAGTCTGTTTCTGGGCTGACATGATGGAGAGTTGGGTCTGCTTTTTCTTCTATTAGGTGCAGGGTCTCTGGTCTAATACCTTGGTCCTTGATTCACTTTGAGTTGAGTTTTTAAACTCAACTTTTAATTCAGTCGTTGGAGTTGCCTGAGAAACCTGTCTTTAGAACTTTAACTCTAACCCATTAACTCTAATTAGTTATGTACTCATTGATTTAGGGAGTTTAAAGGTTTGCCTCCTGAAATAGGGAACTTCCCAAATTGGAATCCTTTTAAAAGAGTGTTTGACATATAACATAGATGCAACCCTTTTAGCTAGAGTTAATTGTTGGTAGGAGATTGCCAGTTAAAACTCACACTCTGTTCTTTGTGTTCACCCAATCCTATATTTCTATGGAATAGTTTCTTTTTCCAGATTGAATCTAGCCTGATTCCCTTTGCTAAAGCAGGAAAAGCAACTGGTACAAGAATCTGCCATACAATGAAGTAGTATCTTTTGGGCTGGAAGGGATTCTCCAGGCCCTGCGTGTTAGCTCCTTCTGCCCAATAGGAGGGCTGAACTGAACTCCCCTCTCTGTCCCCTGTCACAACAAGAAACATGCCCAAGAACGTTCTCCAAGTTTTCTTAATTCACCTGTCTCCTTCTCTTAGGACTGTCTTCTTTTTAATCCTAATAGAAGAGATTGCACTGTTAGTATTCAAGTAACCTCAAAGTTATAGTTAAAAAATTGGAATGTTCATACAAAAATCCACTTTTAGCTCTAACAGTTCCAGTGAATATTAAGAGAAGGAACAGGTTTTCATTTGTTTATTGTTTAAAACATGATTCTGCAATTCCCTATCTTCATCTTTAGAAGCAAATCATTGCCAGTCAGCACTTGCTGGCCACTGTTCCGTGTTGGGTCATCTGAAGCAGATTATTGCTGTCCTTGGAGGATGGTCTTGAATGCCGGTTAAATTGTGAACTAATTCAATGACATGCTCATTGTTCCACTTATTTAGGCAACTGCTTTTCTGCACAGGGAAGCATTTCACATACTCCTAACAGTACTAAATTAACTCCAAAATTTAAGGATTAGACCCTTTGCTGGTTATCTCTACTTCTTGGCTCACCTCCTGGGGTGCAAGATCCCCCAAATCTTTTCCATCATGAGAGGGCCGTGAACATTCAGAAAAGACTAATTCTTGTGAAGTCACGGGGTTTGATAGCTTGAGCACATTCTTCAGCATTTGTGGTATCGCTGCTGTAGAATTGATATCCTTAATTATAGGCAGATGGCACAGTGAATGAGTGAATGGCCTTCCAGGGTCCCTTCCCCAAATAGGCTTAGTGCTGTCAGTTCAGAAGCAATCACTGTCCTTCACTTGGGGTCAGCCTGTCATGCTGGTCAGAGGCCTGTTCTAGCAGAAAGATACTCTCTGGGATTAGAAACCTAACATAATATCCCCACTCCCAAGCACAGATAAATGAGAGGCTCAGGGCCTTCTAGAACTTCAGTGTTTAAGGACTTCAGGAAGCTACCATTCCTTACATTTTGGCTCTAGAATATAAGACATCCGAGATAAGAGCTGATGAAGCGATGGAACAGTCGGACCAGGTTTGTCAACATTTATTTAGCAGATTATAGAACCCAGGAGTCCTAATCGATGTCGGTCAAAAGCATGACTCAGGCAAGAACAAACAATTTTAAAAAATGGCTGCACTGTTCAGAGTAATTCGCGGCCTTCAGAGAACCCTGGATACCTCTTTAGACCACAACCCTGTGGTGAAACACTCTTCTCATCTACAGAACTGTGTGGCTCAGTTTACCTGAAGCCTGTTATGGTTTTCCCATCTAATAACCCACATCTACAATTTGTTCTGGAAGAGACACATAGAAGGAGATGGAGTGCAACACCTGAAATAATAGGATTTTACAGGAAATAATGTAAATGAAGCCTTTTGCCCTTAATGACCCATAATAAAATGCTCTTGTTACCAAGCTCCGCTGCAACCCAGTGCAGGTTGCCATGGTAACACCCAGCTGCTCCCCAGCACAGTTGCTTAATGATCAGTGTGATGTCAGGCTCTTGAGATAACCACAAGCTCAGACAAATCTTTACAGCCATGGTGACAGTCCACTTGGGACTTCAGTTATGTCTGAGTGAAAGCTCCTGTGTCCAGGTATAATTAAAATACACTCAGCCCTAGACTGCAAATGCTTTCAGCAGAGAATTAGGTCACCTTTTAAATTTCTCTATTCACTTTCATGTCTCCAAATGACTTCCCAGTTGGAAGTGAGCCAGACATGGCAGCCATAGCACATTACTGCAGATGGCGCTTCACAAACCTGTGACCGGGCTCACCCTTGGCATGGTTGGGACTTTTGACTTGATTATCATGGCCCACATCAAGAAGGGACACCTTTCCCCCCTATGTTCCTTGTATCTACCTTCCACTGTGACTTCAGATCAATCCTTACTTGATTTAGACAAAAAAAAAAAAAAAAAAAAGCAGGAGATTTTACCCGGAATATAATTTTCAAAACGTATTTATTATCTGGGAGACGAGCCCTAGGGACCCATTCTTTTCTTCCTTCCTATTCTTTTCTCTTTTTGTTCCTTTTATTCCCTCTTTAAAGGGTTTATGATGTGCCTTCAGATATGAAGACAATCACCAGAAACACAAATAAGGATAAATAAGGTTTCATCTCTGTCCTCTAGGAGCCATGGGGTCATTAGAAGGGGACTGGTGTGTGAACAAATGTCTGTGCTAAGACAGGTGTGTACAGGGCACAAGTGGGCACAGTGTACCTGAAGGAGTGCAGGGAAGGCTGTCTAGAGGAGGTGGTGCTGGGTGAACTCTTGGGAGTAAATTATTAGGCTTGGGAGCAGGACAGGGAAGAAGGGACAAGGTGAGATGAAGGCATGCAGTGGTCTTGAATGTTTGGGAAACTACAAGCAATCCAAGATGGCTGGGGCTTGGGCCACGAGAACTGCCTCAGGAGAAGTAAAAGTGAGAGGTAGACAGGGGTCAGAATTGAATGAATTTTTATTTTGGTAGGAGCTATTTAAGGGTTATAAGGAGGGAAAGCAGAGAATTATAATTGTCATTTAGGGAGAACCCTCTTTCAGCAATGAAGAGCATGAACTGAGGAAGTAGAAGACACCCAGCCATTAGGAAGTTATGAAAGAGTGTGACTATAGCTTTTGTCCAGCATTTGTTTTGTGTTTTGGGAAAGAGTCACCCTTCTCTCAGTAAATGGCCCACCCATACAAGGGTGGACATATGACCCAAACCCCGGCCATTAGAGTACCCCAATCCTGGTCACTGTGATTGATGCAGGTAGGCACATATCTAAATAGAACCAACCAAAAATTTCCAGTGAAATTTCCTATATGGTACCTAGACAAAGGATTCCTTTTTTTCTTCAAGGAGAGAGGATACATCTTTGTGGCTTCTGAAGTCTATCTTTACTCCTTTGTGGAGAGGCCTCTCTGAACATTAAGCCCATACTTGGAGGAAAATGAATTGAAAGATAGGGGAACCATTATTAATATTGTTTGAGCCCCTGTAATATAAAACCTATATCCAGCTGTATTTAAACCAGTACACCAATGAACTTTACAGTAGCACGTACTGATACATTCATTTTTGCTTGAGCAAGTTTTATTTTTTTTGTTACTTGTCACAGATTCCTGACTCAGAAACCAAGAAAAACAGAGTGCTTGAGCTGAAGCAGCAGAGAATAATTTCAGTGAACGTAATGAAACTTCTCAGAAATTAAGAGAGTGATGTAATAGAGTGGGCGGGAAATTCAAATAGGATGACACTCAGCTCCCTGGATTACATGGATAATGATGACACCTTATAAGATGTTGAATATAATACAAGGAACAATTATTTTGGGAAAAGAGTCATATATATTTATTTATTGATGTTTTAGATATTTGAGGTATATCCAACTAGAATTTTCTAGTAAGCAGTTGAAACCCACTTCCTGAAATACATGCAAACTATAAAACCATGTAATGGTAACTATCTTAAAGATCTTAAAGACCTGAAACTCATCTCATACTTTAATTCCTTCCATTGAATATTTATTAAGTGCTTGTTAGTGTCATAAGCTATCTGGGAGTAGGGGAACCATATTGTATTCCCAGTCTCTACTCTTCTGAAGTTTATAGTCTAGTCAAGAGAGTGGCATTTTGATGGGCTGGGTGAGAAGAGCTAATAGAGTCTGACGCAGTGCTGGGAACACAGGTTGAACTGGACCTATAGCTCCTGCACAAGTGGGTTTTGCAGTTTCTGCTTAATTGGTGAAGAGCATAACTTTTTCTGACATAGCCTTGATTTCCTTTGGGATGACTAGATTTATAGGCAGTCTGAGTGTTGAGTCAATTTCGTCTTCATATCTTTCACTGACTTTAGTTATAGTCACTAGGTCCTTACAGAATATATTTAGTTTTTCTCCTACATAAAATCCTTCCTGTGTTTAATAAGGCATTGTGTGTTCCTTTCAGGCACCTTGTCTGTCTGGTCCATCATTTATCCCCAGCACCAAAATCAGCCGCTGAAACAAACATACTCAATAAACATTTGCTGGTAGTTTCTGGTTCCTAGTCCATCCCCATCTCGGGGGTCTCTTGTGAATGCATTAGTTTGTCCATAACTTGACTGAAGTGCACTGTCCAGTAGAGAACACTAACACTCTTATCAGTAGAACAACAAAAGGCAAGGGATGGTTGCCAATTTGTTCTGGGTTTGTATATCCAAGGGTGACAGTGTTTTGTTGTTGTTTTGAGTTATATCACATTGTCATCCCGTATTGGTTACCTCAAATCACTATATCTTTTGCATGAAATGCTTACTGAGACATATTTTTCCCTTCTGTATCAGCATTGCTATATACATATATACATACATATGAGTGTACATATATGTATGTACACATTAATGCATATATATATGTATACACACACACACACACACACACACACACACTGGGAATTAAATCCATGGGCACTTTAACCCCTGAGCTACATCCCCACCACTTTTTATTTTTTAAGAAAGGGTCTTCCTAATTGCTTAGGGCCTTACCAGATTCTTATATTTTTTGATCCTGAGTTCAGAATGTCACGTATATCCTTGATAAATTTAGTTTAGTGCATGCCTGCATGGTTTTTATTCGTGATTCTGTTGTCCAGTGGATTTTTCTTCTGACTTTCCATGATCAGCATAGTCAGTGAGCTGCCTCTCAGCTCCCAGAGATCCTGCATCATCTGTGCTGGATCCTCAGTCCTTGCCTGTGGCCTGGCATCTAGAGTATACTCAGTTGACTGTTTATTGGACAAATTTCTAAAGGTATCCTTTCTATATTTCTCAAGTTATTAGTTAAAATATGAAAAGGGACAGAATACTTCAGTTTTTCTGTAGAAATATCCATTCCCCTTTTTGTATCTATCTCTCAATGTATGCTAATCCATATAATGAATTCAGCTCATTTTTCTCCTTCATCTTTTAAAATATTTTGCTGTCATTTAGACAAACTACAATTACTCTACAGGTACCAATTTCAATGAAAGAAATGGGTTTAGGCCAACATAACTTGATATTAAGAGACCCATACTGACTCCAGGTGATCACCAGTGACTCTTTCGTAGGTTCTAAACTCCACACTGTGTGTCACATGAATGCCCCTCTGAGCACACTGGTGGGGACAGAATTTATAAGAGTCATTTGTGAAATTGACTTTTGTGTTGCCAGAGTGGATAACGACATGTTGGAGTGGGGAAGCTGGCATAGCAAAGCAGCTACAAAGAAGCCCTAGAGGGTGTAATTTTAAAGCTATTTTGGGACTACAGAAATTTTCATGTTGTTTAGAACAGTGTCCCATATCTAGGGTATAGTCAAAATATACCCATTGATGATTATAATCAACAATGTTCAAGATGGAACCCCCACCCCCTCTTTCAGCCTGAGGGTTATTTCTGGTAGACTGTTCACCCCAGGTTAGACTGTGAAGGTGCTGAGTGCAGGAGGCAGGAAGTGGGGTGTGCATTCAAGGGCCCAGTTTGAGTTTAGAAAGCATTGGCTACATCAGCACCACCTTTTCTTTACTTCTGCCATGGTAATGATTTTGGAACACCATGAAGGATTTAGATTTCAGTGTCCCTGTAAAACCAAAGAGCATGTGGCAAGGGACCAAGTCTTGAGCTACTTTCAACAGGAACAGCATGTCCTTTGGTCTTGATGGTCTTCAGCCAGAATTTATCAGCATGAGGGGCCACATTTCCATAAAAATTTGGGATATTTTTTAACAACCATGGTGTCTTCTATGTGACTCTGACTGCTTCTTTTCTGTGAGTTTTAGTAAGAAGATGGGAATTCAGATTTGGTTATCCACAGGGCAATTCAACAGGCTCTTATTGTCATTTTGTTCCCTCTAATTTGAGAGAGCTTTTACTTTTCTCAAATGTGTGACAGGATGTTTGTTATCCCACCATAATACATTTGATAAAAGTGCAGATGCTCACAGGGATGTTATTTTCTTCTAAAGAGATCTTTCAGGTACTCTTAAATGGTTTAAGAAAAAAATATGCCTGGAACTTCAATTTTTTTTTTTTTCTTTTTAGAGCTGAAAGAGAATCTTTTCCCCTTGCTCTTTTTCCTTCTCCCTTTCTACTTTCTCTTTAGAAGTCCTTAGAAAAACAAGAGCATCCTGAGGTCAGAATATCATTAGAAAGTACACTGTTATAAAAAGACCGAAATGGTATCCTCACAGTCTAAGGAGTTCTTGCCTTGCCCTGTGTATTGAACTGGTTGCTGAAAAACAACTCTGCTGTAGGGGAGCTTTCCATTATGTAACATTTCATAGTCCTTCAGGGGACAGAGACTGAATTTGGCTAATTCACGGAATATGGTGCTTAATGGTGCCAAGTGCCTGAATGAGCAGTGTTTGGTGGATAATAATAATGAATAATAATATGCCCATTAACCCTTCCCACTGCATGCATTATGGAGTCCATGAAGAAAAGTCTTGGAATATTACTAAATTTTACTGCTTCCTCTTTTCTCCAGCAGATGGCAGAAGAAGGGCCAGGAAATGGACCCTGAAATATTTTTTGATGCATAGATACTAAGTATGAGATATCAAAGGTAGGTTAATCAAACAGTTACATAACTCCTATGATTTTATTTGTACTGCCTACATGGAAATATCTTGAAATAGAGAAAGAATTGTTGGAAGTTTAGGTGCTAGATTGGAGTTTCAAAGTTAAACCAGGGGCTATATTAATATCGTTTTTGGTACACTTGTGAACTGGACAGTAGAAACAAGGAATTACTTAATCAAGGTTTTCCATCCATCCTTCCTCTGAACTTGGAAATGTAATTAGCAAAAGTATAAGGAAAAGAAGTGTGTTCTTTTATCCATGGCTGTGATTGTGATAGGCCTTGCAAGAATTACATTTCTTACTCTTATTCAATGTTACTTTTCAGCAAAAATCCTTAAAATTCTTCACATAGTATAGTTAAGGTGCATAAGGAAACAAAAAGAGGTAGTCAGGGACCTAAGGCCATCAGGCAACAGAAAGAAAAGTCCAAATTCTTACAGCTGGTCAATGTTTAACATTTTGGCATTGTTAAACGTTACCCAAGTGTATTTAGCAAGTTCTTAAACAAACAGGGAGGGGTATTATTCTCATATAAATGGGTTTAAAAGAGAAATTTCAAAACAGTTTGTCAGAAACAGCTTAATTCATATTTGCATTCACATATCTTATACATTTCTAAAAACCAAAGCATTTGTCAGTCTATCTTATGAGACAAATGGCCACTAAATTATAGTTTAGAGAGAAAAACAGTGAATTGAAAGAGATTGTTTGGAGAATATTCTTTTTAGATAATAACCTGCATACTAGACATGAAAAATTAATTTTAGCACAATAATTTGAAGGTCTTAAAATCCACATTTGAGAAACAAATTTTAAGAAGTCCTCGCACACACTTATGATATTTTATTTGCATAGCCACTCCATTTTCTGAGGCCCTGGCTTTAACCTTTCCTGGTCACCATGGCAACGAGGACACAAACACAATATCCATACCATGAGCTGGATACACATACTGTGTATATCTGACCTAAGCATTGCAGAAAGAATTTAGTGTAATTTTAAACACAATAAATTGTCTGAGTGAGTCATAAAATGGAAATAGTGAACATGGCTAGGAAAATGGAATCTCATAAATAAGCCAAGGGAAAATAGTGCTGAATCTCCCTTCTTGCTACAAACTCCATCTTGCCTTCCCTCATCTCTCTTCCTGGCATAAAGAATGTTATGGAAAACCTAAAGAAAATCATTTAAGCCTTTATTTTTCCTTCTTTCTAAAGTCTGAGCTTAAAATAAATGATTTATTTTTAGGCAAATTGTAAACCTGTAATCTAAGACATGGGTCTTGCAAAAACAATTTAGCACTTCCAATTACTGGCTGTAAATTGCTTTCCTAAAAACCCTCCTAAGTGTTCGCTCTGCATTCTGAAAGAAGAAACCACACTGATACGTCATTGCTATTTGCTCTGATTCCTGGATGAGATACTCCTCACACCAAATCTGGAGAAAGCCGGGAAGGAGGCACAGTTTCCACAACAGCATGAAGGCCAGATCCATCCCCAAAGTTCTGTCCTGGACATGGGATAACATCTTGGGAGGAAGCACAAAGGGATCCCACTCTGATAGAAATAGGGATAACAAGACAGTGAGAGTCCTGTGGATAGAGGAGCGTGCTTGGCAGGGGCGAAGAGCCACATAGGAGAAGCAGAAAATGTGACCTCTAGATACAAAGGAAGCCCCACAGGGAGTCTCATGCTGATGCTTAATAAATGCTTCTTGATTTGACCGAATGATCAAAGTGTGGTGTTACTGTTAAGCAGTCCTAGCGCCACTGCCTGTGATTGCCTTTGGCTATCCCCTGTGTCCTTGTGCTTGATGTGAATGGGCAGCCGTGCCAGCCATGGGAAGGGACTGAATGGTGGAATTCTGTAGTTGTGAGTTCCATTCTCCATCTGAAGCCGGTATTGAGTGCTTGCCCCGTGTAAAGCACACCCTGGGTGTGTTTTGCAACCAAGTCCCCCAGTTTGCTGACATCTAAAATGAGCATGCTAGTAAATGAATGATAAATAATAATCTTTACATACATAATCTAACTCATAAAACTGTGTGATTCTAAAATATGTTTTAAGCAGCAGATGTAAAAATATCAGGTTCTTTTCATCAGAATGTTCTTCTGCTGGCATCCTTCAAGGAGGCAGCAAAGCTGAGTGGAAAGAATGTTGCCCTGAGAGGCCAGAGAAACAAATTCATGTCCCAGCTGGGCACAGGCCAGCTGTGAGGCTGAACCTCCCAGCCTCTCAGTTCAGTTTTCTCATCTGTAAAATTAAGATGCTGGTCTAGATAATCTTTCATCTAGTAATATTTTATTATCCTACAGAGGATTAAGACAGGAACGGAGGGCTTCCTTTCTCTGGGAAGGTCAGACTTTCTGACTTTCTCAGATAACCCTTTCGCTATCTTGGGAAATTTCGCTATATTAAAATTTCCCAGTTGAGTTTTGGAAATCAGAGTAAAAGCTAATACATTTTGTATGACCAGAAACATGGCCTAGGTTGGGAATGAGAGCAGAGCAATTGTTCTATGGCAAAAATATGCTTTATTTTTACACTAGATCTCCCCTGGGCACACATCCCTCTCCAAATGAATCATTTGGAATAATCAGTCAAACAGACATTTGCAAAAAGTGTGGGGGATTCAAGAGTAGGGAAGAGGGAAAAGACAGAAAAGACTTCCCTGTGTCCATAACAAATAGGATTTCCTTGGTATTTGTCTTAGTCCATTTTTTTGTTGTTATAACAAAATACCAAGGCTGGGTACTTTATACAGTAAAGAGGTTTATTTTGGCTCATGATTTGGGCACAAGGGAAGTTCAAGAGCATGGAGCCAGTTTCTGGTAAGGGCCTCATATTGCATTGCAACACAGGAAGAAGCAGAAGGGGAAGAGAGTGTGTGCCCATATGTGAGACAGGGAGTGAGAGGGGTGTCCTTGGTTTGTAACAGCTCATCCTTGCCGTAACTAACCCAGTCCTGAGAGACCCAACTCACTCCCACAAGACCTAATCCAGTCTATGAAGAAAGACATTAATTTATTCATGAAGGCAGTGCCCCCATAAACTAATTACCTTTAAGGTTCCCTTCCAACCTCTCAATACTCTTACATTTGCAATTAAAAGTCAACAGGAGTTTTGGTGGGGAAAAACTGCAGTCAAATCATAGCAATAGCAGTAATGAATCGAAAGTAGGCATGATTTTTGATCACTTAAATCTACCTCTCAGGACTTTCAAAACTTTTTGATGAGAAAATTGTATGCACACATGTGTAGATAAGTGTACACACATTCACATACACAAATGCACACACACACACACACATATTCTAAAGAAACATCCAGGAAAGGTCTCCCTCTCTAACCAGCACACCAGTGGTCTCTGTGTCTGGATCTTGCTCTTCACCTCTCCGTACAAAGTACACACCAGGGAAACACAGACTGAAACTTGGAGTGCATACAACTCTCTCCTCAACATTCTCCTTCCTATGAGGATTCCCCCATCCTAGCCCCTGACCTGGTGTCTCTACCTCGATTATAATAAACAAGGACAGAAAACTTCAGACGACTTGGAACCCATGCTTTTTTTTTTTTTTTTTTTTTTTTTTTTTTTTTTTTTTTGCTACTGTTTCCATGACAGATTTTTCTTTTCAGAACAAAAGAACATTTGTAAATATCAAAATTAAATCCCTTTGAAGATGCTAAAGAGGGCGTCTTCTGGGAAAATATTAAAGCGGAATAACACTGTGTGTCTAAAGTCATTTGTGTGTGTCTAAAGTCATTTATGATATTCATGAAATTCCCCAAGCACTTCAAATTCGCTCCGTTTAAAGTTCGGTCCCCTTGCGGGTTTCTCTCTGTTGGCACAGAACACAGAAGGCCAATAGCTTTTGAACTCTGGTGATGCAACAGAATCTGGTTTCCTTGATGAGGGTCATCAGGGAGTAGAGTGCTTTATGCTGAGGAAGTGGTCACTGTTTGGGGACAGAGCTGAGAAACCATGTCTACATCTATATGTGTGCATAAAAAGAAACTGTGAAATTGTGTGTGTGTGTGTATGTGTGTGTGTGTGTGAAGCCTCATTAGGGCAAAACTCTGCCTTCCCCATTTTATTCTTCATTCGCTCCCATAAGGATCTCACTGCCATTAATCTCTGCCAATTCTTTTTTCTCTTTCATCATCAGTTTTGGTTCTCCTCCTAGAAACTGTTGAGAAACGATAGATAATGGGTGCTGATTTACACCCCAAGTGGATGTTGCTCCTCAGCCTAGACAGACAGGATTGGATACTTTTGAAAGAGCTGGTTGGGCATACACAGGTAGCGCCACCAGCCACACACACATGCCGTAGTATCAGCTACAACCAAATGACTCTTGGCTCCTCAGTCCCTGGTACTCGTGTTTGCGTGTGAGGGCTCGTGCTCATAGCAGCCTGCCTTATGAGAGTCAGAAGCTGGCAATGATCCAAATTCCTATCAGCAGGTGAATGCATGAGTAATATGTAGTAAGTCCTTAAAATGGAATACTACATAGCAATAAAAATTAACTGATACATGAGACAGATAAATGCTAAGTGGAATAATATATATCACAATATTTATGATATGTGATAATTACATCTACATAGAATTTCCCCAAATGCCAAAATTATACTGGTTGCCAGAGCCAGGACTGGGAGCAAGGAGAACAGTGCTAAAAAGGAATTGTTTATGAATGTTTATAACAATAACCCCAAATTAGAAGCAACCAAGATATCCTTCATAGGTGAATGAATGAACAAACTATAGTAACCCCATATAACAGGGTATTATTCAACCATAATGAGAAATGTGTTATCTCAAAAGGCACAGATGCATCTTAAATGCACACTGCTATGCAAGTAAAGTCAGTGTGGAAGAGTTATATACTAAATTATGCAAATAATATGATATTCTGGAAATGGAAAAATTATAGAGACAGTAGTTAAATGATCGGTGGGACGGTAGTGGGGGTGAAGGTAGGGTAGCTACTGAATAGGTGAGGCACCAGGGGTGTTTAGGGTGGTGAGACTATTTCACATGACTCTGTAATTGTGAGTAGGCAAAAACTGGCAATGATCCAAATCTCATCAGCAGGTGAATGCATGAATAATATGTAGTAAATCCTTATAATGGAATACAAATATAAAACGGAATATAAGTGTAACTTATATGCACTATGCATTTGTTAAGACTCACAGAACCCACTGAGATAGCACAAAGAGTAAAATTTAGTCTATGTAAGTTTCAAAAAAATTGTTTAGGGGATTAGGAGATATCAGGAAGGAATGTCTAGAACAGAATCTAACTGTATTACAGATAGATGGAGCAGCCTCACCAAGGGAGGTGGAAGAAAGTGCTGATTGAAGTAATTTAGGAAATGCACAGAGTCTGTAAGAATAAAGATGAAGCTGCACATACGTACTTTAATAGTTATAGTTGTTTCCATAAGGACATGGGTAACAAATCTGAAATCACTAAACACATACACTGGAATTGAACAATGGATTACATGGGTGGCAGATGGTGAGAGCCAGGCTTCCCACTGTGGGAGCAAAAGTTTAGATAAACAGGGAGAAGTCTAAAGTGACCTCCATGACAGTGAATTAGGGTTGGAGACAACAGTGTGAGCTCTGTTTAGTTTAAAATTATTCCAGAAAAGAGGAATAATTTTCATTTAAAAAAAATAAACTTCATTTTTAGAACAGTTTTAGATTCACATAAACTTGTGAAGACAGTTCAGAGAGCTCTTATACACTCCAAACCCTGTTGCCTGCTACTAACATCTTACATTGGTAAGGCATCTTACATTGGTAAGGTATTGCTGCCAATAAGGAGCCAATATTGGCACATTATTATTAATCAAAGTACTTACTTTTTCAGATTCCAACACCCCATCCAGCACACCACATTATCCTCGGTAGTTATATCTTTTCAGGTTCCTCTTGGCTGTGACAATTTCCTTCCTTCCTTGTTTTCCATGACCCTGACAGTTTTGAGGAATGTTGTAGAATGTCCCTTAGTTGCAATTCGTCTGATGTTTTCCTCATGATTAATCTGGAGTTATGGGTTTTGGAGAAGATCACAGAGGCAAAGTGACATTTTCGTCACATCTTCTCAGAGATATGTGCCATCAACACGACCTGTCACTGTTGTTGACTTTGATCACCTGGCCGAGGTAGTGCTCTGCAGGCTTCCACACTGCAAAGTTGTATTTTTATTCCCCTTTCCATGCTGAACTCCTCCAAAGGACATCACTGTGTGCGGACTGCACTGCCACACTTACAGAGTGGGGAGTTATGCTCCACTTCCTTAAAGATGAAGAATCTACATAGTCTAGGAGGGGTTGAACTGGCATCATGAAGGAAAGTTCTGGAAAAAGACACACCATGAGGTTCTGTGGAGCTCAAATGTGATTTAGCTTAGTGCTAAAGAGGCAGTCAGAAAGGGTTAGAATTAGCATCATTATTAATACATATCTGGCAGGAATTTCCATTATTAGCAGCTGTAAAAACATGACACAGGACACTTGAACAGAACTGTACAGGAAAACACAAACGCTCCCAACTTTGCTTTCTTTATGCAGCTGACCTCTCCTAAGGAACACAAGGCTGAACTTTCCAGAATCTGCAATATTTATTTATTTGAGGAAAGCTTAACTTTCCAAAAATTACTACAAAAATTAAAATGATTATACATACAATCATTACATATATAAAAAATACTGTAGACCTCTCTTCAACACTTGAAGACACTTAAACTCATTCTCTGCCTTTATTTACTGTTTTGTTGCTATTATTTAGAAGAAGAAGCAGGTTCAGAGTGGGCAAGTGAGTTGTTCAAACGCGTATCTAGTAAATAAATTGGAACTTGAACCCTGGTCTTCCAAATAAATATCTAATGTCTTTTCTATACCTAAACATAACTTGAGAAAACTTTTGTTCTACTGTATGGCACATGCTGGCAGACAGCAGGCAGCTAGAATAAGCATGTCACCTTCTGATGAGTGAGCACACCCAAGTGGCCTTCCAAATGGACACCACTACCAACACACCAAGAAAGTCTTCTGAGCAACTCTGTCTTCATTTTAGTTATTTAGTTTCTTCTTTAAATTTGTCCCTCAAATATCATGCTAATTGAAATAAGCCAATCCCCCAAACCAAAGGCCAAATATTTTCTCTAATAAGTGGATGATGATACATAATGGGGTTGCGAGGTGGGGGAGTGAGAGAAGAATGGAGGAACTTTAGATTACGTAGAGGGAAATGAGAAGGAGGAAGCAGTGGGGGTATGAAAGATGGTGGATTCAGACACATTATTACCTTATGTACATGTATGATTACATAAAGGGTATGAATCTATATCACGTACAACCATAGAAATGAAAAGTTGTACCCCATTTGTGTGCAATGAATTAAAATGAAGTCTGTAAAAATAAAAAATGAATAAATAAAAAGTCTGTATGTATAAAAAAAAAAAATGTCCCTCAAATGCTTCCCCTGTCTGCTTATATGAATCTGATCAATGTTTTACAGCCCTGATTCCTGCTGCGCTCGTGAGCGGGCCTCTCCACCTTGACTCCATTCTGCTTCCACTTTGCAATTCAACTTTAACCTCCTCTCTCACCTGCCCAATGCTGAGACCCAGCCCTTGTCCCTCTTTTGCCTTGGTTCTAACCACATACAAAGAGTTTTAGACTATTAGGGAAGACTCAAATGCCAATATGAATAGAAAAATCTGAACTATTTTTAAAGCTTCACTGGGGAAATGGAGTACTTGAGAACTCACATAGTTATTATGCATATCTAATTCTACCTTATCCCTCTTCTGAGGGAGATAAGTCTTAATATGCATCCCTTCTACTGAAGGATAGGAGGAACTGGGTCATTATTTTCAATTTTACAGTAATATTTCACTGATCTGTAAAAATATCTCCTGAGAAAATGGTATAGAAACCAATTCTTGAGCAGAACTCAGACTTGAATAGAAACAAAGAATAATCCTGTACATTAGAACCAGCAATCCTTTAGAAGAAGATCTTAGGCTTAAACAAACCAACCAGCTCAAGAACAATGGGGTACTTTGAGATGAACCAAGTTCTTTGTGGGTAGATTTTCCAAAGAACATTAGGGTCACTCTTGTTGGGGATGTTGTCCAAGGGATTTCTATTTTGGATATTGAAATGAAGAGCTTGAGAAAATGGTATTAATGACTCGACATCAATTTTATAAGCATATATCTAAAATGAAATTTTACATGTGGTCACTTAAGCCAATTAAAACTCATCTCAATATGGGGTGCCAACTTTTTCCCTGTGCTTTGCTCTGCTAATTCTCAATGCCCTCTGCTAATAATTCTGAATTTAATTCAATGTCCTTCTAGAGAGATCAAGATCCTTAAATGTCTAAAGATTGCAGAGCAAGGGATTTTGCCTCTAGGTGACTGTGCACTGTTTGGTAGCATTCCCTTGCCTCAAGGGGTAGCTGGGTGAACTTGGGAATGAGCAGTGGCAGAAGCATATTGGGAGGGACAAGACCTAGAGAAAGCAGTGAGAAAAGTCCAGTGACAGGTGCCAAATATTGTCCAGCAGACGATGCTGTATCAGAAGGCATGGAAATAAATAGATTGCAGATACAGGGAAGGGGAATGGGAGGTAGGGGGAAGGTTGGGACTCAGAATCAAAGCAAGCACAACAGGGAAATTACAAGACAGAGAAAGGAAGGGAAGACTGAGGGATGAAGTGATACTCAGAAGTTGAGTCAGGAGGGAAATACGAAAATTTTGTAAGCGAGTAATGAACTTCACTCCCTATATTAAGGTTTGAAAATAAAATTCCAATACTTCCCTCAGCCCTGCAGCCAGAGAATAAAACAGTGGGCAAGCAGGAGCTAGGCAAAACTCAGTACAAGAGACCATGACAATGACCAGAAAGTAGAATAGGGGCTACAGGAGACTGGCGAGTTCCTGTTTCATGGGCACAGGGTTCCAGTATGGTATGACGAACACATTCTGGAGATGGAAAGAAGTGATGGATGTGAATGCACTTAAGGCCATGGTACTGCACATTTAAAAATTACTACACTGGGAAATTTTATATTTTGCAAATTTATCACAATAAAAACAATTTTAAAGGAAAAAAATGTTTAAAACAATTTAAAATGGTTTCCAATGCAGAAAGTCGGGCCCTAGGAATGAAGGAGAAGTCTGATTCTCAGAACTGGAACATGAGGTAGAGACTAGAACTTGGATTTCTGTCTGAAAGGCCTATGTACCATGTTCAGCTCAAGGTTAGGGCTGGACTGGAGGTATACATGACTGTGTAGAGAATTAGGGTGAGTGCTGGGAAAATCTTACTGCTGCTCGAATATGGGAAATAGCTGAGCCTGCAAGTGAGCTTAAGTAGCCTCAGCTCTGAAGGCCAAGGAAGTCCAAAGAGGCTGAGGACCAGGCAAGACCAACACATGTGGGTTCTCTGTGAGGTATGAGTCCTCCCTGCCCCCCAAGAACTCATGTGGAGAATGACAAGAAGAAACATCAACCTGAGGAAAACCAGCTCCCACCGAAGGAAGTAATTTGACTGGGAACAGAGTGGAAACAGGATATAGAACTCCAAGTACTTTCTGTTAACTCATTAACTGGTAGACAATTCTTCCTTTTAAAGAACTCTGCCTTTTCACTAATGAATTCATGTCCCCATAGAGCCATAAAGGATGAGAATTTGGCCCAAATGTATACTTAAATTGGATCGCCTTGTGAGACTGCTTTAAAAAAATAAAAGGCAGCCACCTGTGACATATTAAGACTGTTAATGTATTCCTTGACATAAATACCTGAAGGGTTTCCACAACAGCTGGAACACAGCTTAGAGATCCTTTGTATCTGCTTTTTAATGTACTTCCAAAGTGACTTCATAAAAATTGCAACCACTCCCAGCAGTGGGATGGGTTTTGTCTGCCTCCCAGAGTCCTCATTGTCTACCACTAGATGCAGTGATTACCAGATTGTCTACTCTGAATGTCGAGAAGATAAAAATCAAACTCCAAATAAGTTACCAATTGAGAGACTAAACCTAATAGACTTAGGCAATAAAAACAAAAAACAAAAACAAAAACAAAAAAAGAAAAAGAAAAACACAAAACAAAAAAACACGTTCCTGGCTACTCCTCTCACAAAAAGACATTCTTCTGGCTCCATCCTCATATACACTGTAGAATCTTTAGACCCTTTCAAATTCTTCCCATATGGGTTCTAGCAAGGCCCAAATTCCTCCCATGTGGCACCTGAGGGTTCAAACAAATAATCTTCTTGGTCATGTAGGACCTTGGCCTCTCCAGACTCAAAGACACTGCTTTGGCCTCTGCTATGCATGAGAGTTTGGCCACCACTGCCCACCAGACAGGCATATAGCTGCAGATGTCCACACTGAAGCTGTTGTGACCAAGGTAGAGAAAAATGAGGTCTGAGTGGCCACACTCAGGTATGATAGGCCCTGTACCTGCCCTGGAATCACTCTTCCATCTCATCTCCTCCCCATTGTTCTTGAGTTTTGTTCAATCGTTTGTTCTTTCAGTCAACGGTGTTGATTAAACAGCTATTATATGCCAAGCATGAAAATGGGCTCATGCTATACATTTATGTGCAAAAGAAGCTTCATGGAGCTCACATTTCAGGGTGCAGACTCACAGTAACAGGAGAGCAAATGAATAAATGCATAACTGCTTCTACGAAATACTAAGATGTTTTAGTCAGCTTTTTTTGCTGCCGTGACTAAAAAGATCTGACCAGAACAATTGTAGAGGAGGAAAAGTTTATTGGGGCTCACAGTTTCAGAAATCTCAGCTCATAGATAACTGAATCCATTCCTCAGAGCTTGAGGTAGGCAGAACATCATGGCAGAGGAGTGTGACAAAGGGAAGCAGCTCACATGATGATCATAAAGAGAGAGAGAAAGAGAGAGAGAGAGAGAGAGAGAGAGAGAGAGAGAGAGAGAGAGAGAGAGAGAGAGAAATCTCCACTTGCAAAATACAAATATTCCCCAAAGCCATGCCCCCAATGTCCCACCTCCTCCAGTCACACCCTACCTGCCTTTAATTACCACTCAATTAATCCCATCAGGTGTTTATTCACTGATTGTGTTAAGACTCTCCAACTCAATCGTTTCTCTTCTAAACCGTCTTGCACTGTCTTGCACATAAGCTTTTGGGGGACACCTCATATCCAAACCAAACAAAGTTAAGGTGCAGAGATCAGAAACCAAAGCTGATGCAGTGGTTCAGAAAATATTATTTAAATTGAGACCAAAAAGGTGAGAAGGAAGCAACCTGTTTAAAAGCTGGGTGAAGAGTTTTACGACAAAGGCAATAGACTTAAAGAAGAAAAAAGCACAGCACATGCAATGACCTGAAATGAGGCTGGAGTGAGTGCAGCTAGAGCTGAGTGAAGGACAGGCAGATGGCAGGAGGTGGAGTGGGCACCGTAAGGAGGAGCCAGGGTATGACCGAGTTCTGTGGGTTGTGTCTGAGAAGAGTAGATGAGGGCATTGTTTTCTTTATGTTTTGCAAAGAACATTTTGACTGATATATGGAAAATGGATTATAGGGAACCAAGAGGAGAGAGAGAATAATCAGGAAGTTCTCTGCAGCCATCCAAATGATGGTGGTTTAAAGTGGGACAGTGATAATGGAGAAGGATATAATAAAAGGGAGATGCATTTTGGAATAGGAAAAATTTGCTGATAGATTCAATATGGAGGTGTGGTCAGGGACAAGAATCAACTACCAAGCTTCTGACTTGAGCAACTGAATGGATGATGATGTATGTATTAGGATCATGAAGATTCAAAACAGGCTTCAGAGGGGAAATCACAAACTTGCAACATGTTTAAATTGATACGCTTTTGTGGCACTGAAGAAGAGCATTGAGTAGACAGTTATGTATGTTTATTTGTTCCTTTAAATATATTTGAAACTCTACTATGTGTAGGAACTGAACCTAATGTGGGGGTAAACATAACAGAGATGGAACTTGACCTTATGAAGTTTAGAATCAAGCAGATGAGACAAACGTTGAACAAGTAGCTAAGCATGATGCAGGTATTGGTAGAAATTAGGGGACTTGGGGTAGAAAGAACAGTGGATGGTTAACAGTATATGCAGCTTGTGAAGGCTTCCTAGGGAAGTGATTTTTGAACTCAACTCTGAAATATAATGAAATTAGCTCAGTAAAAAAGCGGAGGTAGAGTTTTAGGCAGGACATGTGCAGCACATGTGTAGAGACCTGGAGGCTAGAGAGACTAAGCCTTTCCAGGAATGAGCTCTATTGCACTAATTCATCCCAGGAAGTTCTGGGTTCTCCAAAATCCCCTGTTAGTGACTTAATCCACTAGTCCTCTAGACATGCTGAAGTGGCCAGAGGGTCTGCTGGCCTTGCTCTCCAGCCAGGAGTCCTGGTAGTCTAAAAGATTCAAGGTCATTCTTTCAACCAACAATCCCTAGAGCAGCTAACTATGCATCATGGAACTCTATCTGAACTTCTTACCTTCAAGAAAGAACTTGTCACTAATGAAAGAGTGAAGAGTACAATATTAAATTTCTGTATAAAAAAACTATTGGGGTAATTGAACAAGGACAGTAGCCTACCCTGGTGCCACAGAGGAGACATCATAAAGGAAGAGGACAGAGAAAGAAATGATAACACTAATGCTAGGCAAACACATGGTACACATATGTGTTTGGGACATGGCGAGCAATTTGGGGGGACAAACTGTTCTTATGAACTGGGTTTATCCAATGAACATAAATAATGTCCTTTCTTGAGTACATGATCTTCCTTAGCACTGAGAAGACTTGTCTGCATTTGGCAATAGGTTTTTATAACTAACAGGTTTTTTTTTTTTTTTTTTTTTTTAAGGGGATGTCCTAGGCTCGAAGGCTCATGAAACTATCTATGGCTTGGTGGTCATAAGGAAGGAGTCATGTGTAAGGCCACAGAGATTGACTTCCACCTGCCATGTTTCCATCACCTTTCCAGGTAGTGCAGAGGTAATAACTAGAACAGAGAGCCCTTCCTTGCCAGCAAAGACAAGTCAGCCATATAGCAGTTTCTCTGCCCCATCCCCAAAGGAAGTTCTCCACATTCCTCACTCCCTCACCCCAAGTCCAATACTAGAATATCTACCTGAGACTGAAGCACAGCCTTGCAAAATCAATTTGCTTTTGACTATTTCTTAATTAAACTGGCATTGCATAAAAACAGACTGAAAAAATCTCAATAACTCAATCCTGCTAGAAAATGAAGATAAGGAGAGAAAGCGGCAGTGGAGAGAACCCTAGAAAGAGGAAATGAATCTACGTGAGAACCATTTCCCAGTGAGCCCCAGCATTAATCACAGTTTTCAGACGTCAGTAACAGAGGCCACAGCTGAGTGATAATTAGGCGCCAAGCAATCGTTCTGAAAGCAGTACAGGATGGAACATTATTAGGTGAAGTCATTTTTCCTTCTTCTTCTGTTTTTTTTCTTTTTTAAATGCAAGAAGTATACTGCTATTTCTTAGTAGCATTGAAAAGTAAGAACATTGAACGTGAGGGCAGTGTGTCGAGAGCAACAGGAAACTAGAGCAAGGACTTGGTCTCTTCTGTCCTGGAAGAAGTCTAATCATATGGTCAGAGAGAATTAAAACAGTCAGTGGTTGCCAGGGATTGGAGGAAAGGGGAGAGAGGTGAATAGGGGAAGCACAGGGAATTTAGGGCAGTCAAACCATTCTGTATGATACTGCAATTGTGGACACATGTCATTTTGTACAACACAAAGAGTGAATTGGACTCTAGCTAATAATCATGTATGGACCTGAGTTCCTCAATTGTAGCAAATATGCCACACTAATGCAAAATATTAATAAAGAAAGCTGGGAGGAGGAGAGGGAGTGTATGGGAACTCTGTCTTTTCTGATCGATTTTTCTGGAAATAAAGAAATAAAGTCTACTAATTAAGAAAAACTTCTCAAAGTTAATTACTTAACTTGGTGTCTTCTTCATTCAATATTCTAGGACATTTTTTATTGAATTTCTACCATGTGCCATTCCCTGTTTTAGGGACTGAAGAGTCAACACTGAATGAGGAAAAACAAAATCCTGCTCTCCTGGAGTTTTATTATGTCTGGGAAACAGATGATAAATACATTCACAAAAAGGTAAATAACATCAGGCAGTAAATGGTATGGATGAAAATGAGCCACCATCCTGTAGTGGCAGAGGAGGTTGAAGCAGTGCTGTTTTAGGTGGGACAGTCAGGAAGTCTTGTCAGAAGGGACCCTGTGAGTTCAGCCCTAAGGAATGTGAAGGAGGAGCCACTCGGACCAATCCCAGAGGAGTCCTGGAGCCCTGGGGAAGGGGAAAACAGCACAGGATTGCTGAAGGGCAGTGTGGTTGGTGTGAAGTGAGGAGAGGCTTAATAAGAAAGGAGGCCAAGATGGTGACCAGGGTCAGGCCATGGAGGGCTTTGTAAGCCACTGTAAGGATTTCAGACTTTATCTCAACCACAATGAAAAGCCGTGGGAGAAGAAACCCAAGTGTCAATGGAAGAATAGATAAAAAAATATAATATATAGACACAATGGAGCATCCCTCCGCCTTAAAAAGGGAAGAAATCTGGACAAAACCAGAGGATGATGCTACATGAAATAAACCAAAAATCAAATGCTGCATGATCCCACCCTGCCTAGAGAAGTCAGATTCATTCAAGCAGAAGGGTAGTTACCAGGGGAGAGGGGAGGAAGGGGCAAAGGGGAATTGTTTAAAAGGGTGTGAAATTCCCATTTTACAAAATGGGTGAAAAGAGTTCTGGAGATGGGTTGCGCGTCAATGTGAAGATACTTAACGGTATTGAACTGTATACTTAAAAATGGTTAAAAGGGTAAATTATGTGTATTTTACCACAATTAACAATGATGAGAAGCCATGGGAATGTTTTAAGGAGCAAGAGACACAGTCTTGCTTCTACTTTCCCACAACCACCCTGTCTGGTACTGAAACAGCTGAGTGCAGGGTGGCCTCCTGAGACCAGAGTGTTGGTGACTAGGCCTGGGTAGCAGTGAAGACAGTGAGATGGGTCAGACCTAGGGAAATGTTTTTGATAGACTCAACAGAATTTGCTTATGGAATAAGAGTATAAGAAAGAGAGAAAAGGTTAATTTCAAGGTCTGGACCTAAAGAACTGGGTGACTGCAGTTTCCTTTGGCTGAGATGGGGTTGGGGGAGGAGCAGAAGAAATCAGTGAGAAATGAAGACCTGGTTATGGATGTATTTAATCCGAGATGTTCATGGGGCATTCTACTGAAGATATTGGTAGGCTCTTACTCATTCAAACCTAGAATTCAGTGGAATTTGGGGCTTCAGAGATTAAATTTTGGAGTCATGAGTATGAATTTTCTAAATTTTAAATTTTACTAGCTAAACTAGCATTATGCTTTCTTATTACTTACAGTTATTTAAAATGTACTAGAAGAATTCCTTTTGATGTTTAGATATAGATCTTTATCATATAACTCTGATGTATAACTAAAAGGCAAACTCCAGATATGCACGAGATTGGTTAAGATAGTTTTTTTTTTTTTTTTTTTTTTTTTTTTTTGGCAGTGCTAGGTATTGAACCCAGAACCTTGTGCTTGCAAGGAAAGCACTCTACTGACTGAGCTATCTCCCCTGCCCCTGGTTAAGGTAGTTTTAAAACTTCTTAATCCAAACTTTTCTAGACTTCCTTTCCTTTCCTTTTCTTTTCTACAGCAGTAGGGATTGAACCCAGAGCCTTATACATGTTAGAAAATCACTCTACCACTGAAATACATCGGCAGCCCTCTGATTTACTGAAAAAAAAAAGTATTTTTAAGTGTATAGTTCAATACTATTATGCATATTCACATTGATGTCCATCCAATCTGCAGAAGTCTTTCCATTTCACAAGCCTGAAACTCTATACCTATAAATAACAGCTCTTTCATGCTCTGGCAAACCATCCTTCTACTTTCTATGAATCTGCCTACTCTAGGTATCCGTGGGATTATGCAGCATTTCTTTTTTCATAACTATCTTGTTTCACATAGCATTGTGTCCTCCAGGTTCATCCATGTTGTAGTATGTGGCAAGATTTCTTCCTTTTTAAGGCTGGTTAATAGGTTTGTATGTGCATCCCCACATTTTCTTATTTATTCATCCATCAGTGGACATTTAGGTTGCTTTTCCTTCTTGTCTTTTATTAAAATGCTGCAGTGAGTATTTGGGTATGCCCTTATCTCTTCATGATTATCTTCTCAATTCTTTTGGTTATATACCCAGAAGTAGGATTGCTAGATCATATGATAATTCTATTTTTAAACAGTATGGAGAAACCTCTATACTGTTTTCCATAGAAGTAGCACCATTACACATTTCCACCACCTGTACACAAGAATTTCAGTCTCTCTCTACAACTTTGCCAAGACTTGTTATTTTCTATTTTTTTCATTGTGGTCATTTTCTTGGCGGTGATGTAATATTTCACTATGGTTTTAACTTGAGATTCCCTGATAATTAGTGATGTTGAATGTTTTCATTTGCTTATTGATGATTTACTTTTTAACTCATAGTCACTGTGTCTTATGTTTTTCCAGTTAGCAGGCTCCTCTGAGTCATCAAAATCATTGGTGATGCACCATTTATTTCAAAAAATGCTTCCCTGCTTTCTCCAGGATTTATTTGAAGTTGTTGACATTCATTCTGCAACTGAAATTTTATGAACTAGAACTCTTATTCCTTTCCTGAATAGTCTTCAAGCAGTTTGTTTACTGAAATACCAAGGGGTTGCATTACATAGTTAGGTCACCAGGAATAGCCCCTCACTTTTAATCATTCACAGGCAACAACTAGGTCACAATTTCCATCTGGCTGACAGAAATTCTAGAGTATTATGATTGTTTGATGCATCCTGACCTTAGAGATATTAAAATGTGAAGAAAAATGTGTCATATCGGTTACCTGTGGCTGCTGTAACAAATTGCCACAAACTTGGTAGGTTAAACCACACAGATTTATTCTCTTACAGTTCTGGAGACCAGACTTCCAAACGGTTTCAATGGTGACAACCAAAACCACACTCCCTTCAGAGGCTCTGGAGGAGAATCCATTTTCCTTGCCTTTTCAAACTCTTAGTTCTGAAATTCTTGCAGTCCTTGGCTTGTGTCTGCTTCCTGTATCTTCAAAGCCAACAGCAAATAGCATCTTTTTTTAGCCACTACACTGCCACCTGTCCCCGCAGTCAAATCTTCCTTTGCCTCCTTTTCATGAGGACACTTACAATTACGTTAGGGTCCACCTGACTATCCCAGATAGTCTTCCTATTTCAAGTTCCTAAACTTAATCATGTTTGCAAAAGTATCTTTTCCATATATATATTAATAGGGATTTCAAGGGTAAGGATCTGGATATCTTTGGAGCCTGTTATTCAGCCTATTGCAGCATCTTAGACATGATGAAATAAGATGTTATGTAAGACCCTGTTTGCGTGAATTATCAGAGGAGTGAATCTAGCTAAGAGCGTCTGAGGACTTGTCCCAGTGCACTCTCATATTCAGAAACTAAGAAAAGGAGAGGAGCCCTTGGAGGAGACGGAGCAGTAGCAGCCTGAGAAATCAAAGACGATGTAAGCCCTTATGTGTCTCCAAAGGGAGGAGGGTAATGAGCAAGAATCCTGGAATCATGGTGATTGGAGTTCAAAGTCCCAGGTTCTGTCATTTCTTAATTATGTGTTCTTAGTAATGTGGTCTAAGTCTCTGCTTCTTCACTTGTAAAATGAATAATACTTACCTCATAATGCTGTTGTCCAGATTAGAAATTTCCTAGTAAAATGACAGACATAAATAGATTATCAACAGATAATTGATATTCTTGTTCTTTCTCAAAACTTCCAGGATCATACTGTGTGTTTAGTTGCTTATTGTCATGTAATAATTTATGCAGAAGACAATTTGCCTCATTCTTTCAGAATGAACTTTCAATTTTTGTAGAAGAGTCATGTGAAACCAGCAAAGAGTGAGATAATGATTTCATTAAAAGAATTCATAATAATCATACCAAGAGTTATTAGTAATTTCTCACAGGGAAATGAAACAATTAAAAATGGTAAGGCTGAGAAAGAAGGAAATTGAACTGGGGGTAGTCTTTGTAATTATGATTTGTATTCCATTTACCATTTGAACAATGAAATTTCAATGTAGGCTTAGTTCTTAGTTCTGTCATCAGTGATTAGAAGCACAAAAATTAATTAATTCATGCTGCCCTGTTTCTCACCATAACTGATGTTCCTCTGATTTTTCAATAACTGAGAATAAGGTGCTACTCCATTTTGCCACTTTATTTTCAAACTTCAGTGGACACAGAATGACTCATATCACTTGACTCTCAATCAACAATTCATCTTACCAAATTACACTGAAACATCATAGCGCTATCTGATAAATGGTCATAAGTTTAGAATGACAGATATTTTCTAAAAATAAATGATCTCCCAAAGCTTCTTTTTGTCCTACACACACCCACACTGACATTTCAGAACTTTTTCTCCAGTACTTTTGTTTTTTGGTTTCAACTAACAGCTTATTGGTAGTGTGACCTCTTGGTTTGTCCTTTCCTCTTATTACTTGGTTTCTAGCATGACTACATTGTAGTCATCTATCAAAACTATGGTTGTCAAGTACGAGTTGTCCTAACTTTAGATTGATATTTTGCTTGGCATAAATATAATGGTTCTTTGCTATTTAAAGAAGCTTTTCATGAAAGTTATATTAAAATTTAAGAGAACTTTAAAAGTACAATTCATCTACATTTTTATGAATCAGAGAGTAACATATAGCAAATCAATTCTCCCTCTGATAACATCAGCAAAATATGAATAAACACTAAAATGCAGCAATTTGAAGGTGTTTAAGAACAATCAAGTGAGGAAGGAGTTAAGGGATAAATATCATGGAGAAAAAGAAAACACAGTGAAGCAAATTGACATTCTATGTTGCTTTCCCCCTTAGAGACATTTTGCTATTGCTAAACTGCACAGTAAAAGGATTAGGAAACAAATGAAAAAATACCCAAGCGGTGAAAAAGCCTAGCAAACCATTTGGATATCATGGTCCTAGGGGATACAAATTAGAGTCCAAAACTCAACCAAGTAGCAGAGGCAATGGTAAACATTCTGCTTTCTAAGATGATACCCACAAAGAGCTGCATGCTAAGGGTAAAGATAAACAGAAAATACGTAAGCCCTCACAAATATGAACACTCAGCTGTAACTTCTCTCAATTTCCCACTGAATCAGAATTATCTGCCCCTACTCTAATTGTCAGCAAGAAAAAGGATAAATTTTACAGAAGAAGGTATATTACCAGAGCTACTATGATTTTTTCATAGGTAATACTCATTATTCAGTTATAAATTACTGAACATGATGGAGACAGGACCAAATGATTGAAAATCAAGAAATAAAATGCAAATAATATAAATAAATTCATAGATAACTCTGATTTGGGGGTTATCAGAAAGACACGTGATATCAACTATGATCAACATTCTTTAGAAAAGTGATTTTCCTGGAGAATTTTACCAGAAAACTGGAATTTTTAAGTAAAGAATCTAATAGAAATTTTACAACTGAATAATAGTCTCTTAGATTAATAACTAGCACATTGAAGAGAAGATTAGACAGAGAAGAAGAGAGAATTAATGAACTGGAAGATAAGCAAAGTGAAAGAAAATTCAGACTGAAATATGGGGGAAAAAGGATGAAAAATACAGGAGCGTATATAAAATACAAAAAAAAGAGCTTTTGTGATCAGGCTTATAGAAATAAAAAATGAGAATACGGGATGGGAGCAATGTTTGAAGGGATAATGAGTGAGAATTTCCAAAAATCCCATAAAACATGGCAACTCAAACATTCAAGAAGCTCTAAGAACTCAACAAAGATTTAATACAAAGCAAACCATCACAGGTACAGTATGTCCAAACTGCTGTAAGATAAAACAAAACCAAACAAAAAAATCAGAAAGCAGTTGAAAGTAAAAGATCCATTATTTTCAAAGTAACAATTAAAAATTGACTAATTCTCAACATACATAATGGCAATCGAAAGATAATAGAATAGTATCTGAAAAGTGCTGAAATAAAATAAATGCCAATCTAAAATTCTACATTGGTTGAAAATACTCTTTAAGAATCAAGGGGGGAAAAAACAAAATAATACAAAAAAAGAATCAAGGGGGGAAATAAAGATGTTTTCATAAAAACAGAAATGTAAAGAATTAATTAACCAGTAAAACTGCTATAATAAATATTTAAAACAAAATTTCATGAAGTAAAAATATAATTTTAATAGAAATCAGATATGCACAAAGATGGGAAGATTTCTGGAAAGGGTAAACATGTGAGTGAATACATTAAGTCTATAAAACAAAAAAATATAATCATCATGTCTTATGCAGTTTATAATATATGTAGAATTTAAATACATGGTAACAATAACACAGAAGGACATAAGTAAATGGATTTAAAATATTCAAAGATCCTTGCATTCTCTGGGAGGTGTTAAAATACTAATTTATTATAGACAGTGGTAAGTCTAGTGTATGTATTATTATATCTAAATTGATCACTGAGATGGTAACTGATATGCTAATAATTGAAAAAACTTGACTATTCCCCAAAAATGTAAGAAATGAAAAATAGAGGACCAATAGATTAATAAAAACAAATAATAGAATGGAAAAAGAAAATCATGAACCTGTTGCTAAGTGCTACTCTTAGTCTTTTTGATGTAAGAATTCTGACTATAGTTTCTATATAAAATACAACATTGTGTGGAGACCCAGTATCTTCCAATCTTGTAAAACATCCCAGTCTTCATATGAACAACAATAATAACAACAAAATTCTACTTGAGAAATTTACCCAACTATTAAAGGTTGTTCCTGGTGTTCAATTCCTCTTGTTTTATCATAGCCATTCTTCTTTTACCTTTCTGAGTTGAGTTTACTGAGCAGCAAAAGTGAAATCCTTTAATCTTCCATTCTGGGGCCTATGTTTGAAAAAGATTAAAGAGTCAAACAAAATTAGTTTCCAAACCTTCAATTTTCCAGGCCCACAAGGCAGTCTCCCTCTCACTCAGAAATGAAGGTGGCTTGGAGCCATCTGTTCCTTCCTGTGAAACATTTCCTGTGGATGTCACTGCTGATTGCTGTACTTCTTTTTGTATATAAGAAAAAAGAAACAAACAAACAAAAAGAGGAACAACAAAAAAAAAAAGGATAAAGAAAAAGAATAAAAATAAAAATAAGAAAAAGATATATCCTGGCCACCCGCATGCACAGTTTTGTTTACTGGTCCTCGGACTTCCTTGGTAAACCCTGCCAAGAAGCTCCACTTAGCTGACAACAGCCATTTCTCATTAAACCCCCAAATTCAACAAGACCCTAAGTGGAAAATTGCAAAACAGGAAGTTTGCAAATTGCATCAAAGCAATGTTATTAAACATGGAAGTAAGGCCTTTTATAATGCAGGCTTTGGAGATGAGACCTAAAATCTATAGGAGAAATTTAGGGCTTTGTGCACAGGCTTCCATGGGAACTGATTCTTCTTCATTGAGTTACCCAGGGTCATTGATAAAAATACCTACTTTCTCTCTCCAAGAGTCCTGGTTTGGATAATGCATTCTATGGACATCCTAACTAAAGATCAGAGTGACTGACAAAGCAATTAAAAAACTCATGTTGTCATCTGTGATGCACTGCAGATTTGTTTGGATAACAAAAATGAAACTTACCAATCTGGGGTCACGTGCAGCTAAGCTCATCCATTGATTGGCTGGAATCTTGGGTAACCCATCGCAGACTGTTTGAAACCAAATTCCCCAGCTCTGGTATTGCAAAAACTAAAGGCTACCAATCCTAGAGAAGTGTTTACAATTTGCCCAATGAACCAAGAGGAATGAACTTAGACTCTCTTACGTGTTTAGTTTCAAATCCTGTTCTGTTCAGTGCTGTGGCCATTAGCCTTTATGTGGCTATTGAGCACTTAAAATGTGACTAGTTCAATTTGAGCTGTACTTTGCATATAAAATGTACACTGAATTTTAAAATTTAAACATAAATTATCTAATGAATTTTTCTCTACTGATTATATATTAAGATAATGATACTTTGGATACATGGATTTAAATAAATATTTTAATGATTAAAATTAATTTCACTTCTCTTTCTTTTTTATACTTGTTACTTTTTAATTGTGTCTATTAGAAATTAAAGATTACCCAGTGTGGTTTGCATTAATTTTTATTAGTACTAATCTAGTCCTTTAAATTTCCACCCAGGGAGACCAACTGAGCTGGAATTAAACAAAAGATTCAGTTTTATTACAGACTGTTCTTTGGCAACCTTTGTTTGTTTTCTTTTTATCACAAATCTACTAACACTTCCAGACTTAAGTAAGATAACAAATATTAATTATCTACCACACAGGAACTCAATGAATGTTAAAGGAGTTCTCCTCCCCTAGAGCAATTGATTTCATTTCTCTTAAACAAATAGGGTTTTTTTTTCGTTTTGTTTTTTTGCCACTAAAGCACCCTCCTTATGTACAATCAGTAAGGAAAAACACTGATGTACGTGGTGAATTCATCTTGTCAATCATTCATTTGTATATTCCTACCTCATAGGATATTATTAGCAGCATTTTCAGGTGATTTGTTTTATTGGCACCTATATTTATGTGGGTGGGTGAAGTATCCACACGACCTATTAGCAAAAGTTGATGAAATGATCCAATTAAGTAAGATGTGAGTGTGAAATATGATTTAGATGTAATTCAGCAGAAACAGATTTTAAGTTGTTTTTCAGGACGATGAGGAACTTTAGAAGAAATGAGGCTTGGGAGGATCCAAGATGGCGGACTAGAGGGAGGCTGCGTTCCTTGTCTCTCCATAACTCCGGTTTCATGCAGAGGATATCTGTTTCTTGGTGAGGCAGTTTTTGCTGCTTATCGATTCCCTGGTGTTTGCTCCATTTGTCTGTTGTGATCACCTGCAGTCTGCCAGCATATCGATGCCTTTTTTGAGTGCAGATTGCTCACTGTAAGGTGCCTATCATCCACCATTTGCCTGCCTCTGGCCGGTCCATCACCTGCCTTACACCTTTCCATCACCCAACGCACGAGGTTCACCTCCTGATCATCCGACAACAGTCAGCAAACTGATGGCTGACCGCCAGTGGAGCACCAGCTGCCTGCTGTTGCCTGGAAATTCTCTGTCACAGTACCTGCAGGTTTGATTAAACGTGGCTGCTGCCATTTTGAGACAACAGCCAGGCCCCATAGGACCCCTGGCCGGACTGACTGAGCCCCATCTCCAGGATCCCTCAGACTGACCGATCACTCCCTGCCTCTGGGACCCTCACATCGACTGACTACTCCCTGCTGCCAGGACCCCCAGATCAACTGACTGCGCCCTATCACCGGGACCCCAGACTGACTGATTGCACCCAACCTCCAGGATCCCACAACCACACCAAACACACCCAACCTCCAGGACCCCTGCCTGACCAACCGCATCCTGCCTCCAGGACCTCCAGCTGACCACAACCTGAGCTGCAGCTCCCCATTTGCCAACACATTTTGAAGCCAGAGTGGCCATCTTGGATAATCCTGGAAGCCATAGCTCCGATCTTTAGGTGGGCAAAACCCATCCTGAGACGCCTGCTGGAGGCTTGAAGCTCATTGTCAGGTACCTCTTGTGCATCAGGCTACTGAACTCTGGGAGGTTTCATTAGTATATGAATGTTATACTGTAGATTTTCTTTTTTCTCCTTAGAGAAAAAATTTAAGTTTTTATTTCTTTACTTTGCTTGTTCTCTTTTCCTTTTGTTTACCTGTTCCCTCAGAGTCTCTTTCTCCCTTTTTTGCATGCTAACATCCAATTTCTTTTGATTACACTCTCACCCTTTCTATTTTCTAGAACTTCTGTATATTCTTTTCTTATCCCATTAACAGCTACATTCTACATCCCTCTGCATCCTTTGTCCTCCATTAGAAACTGCAGACCTTATTGCAAATCTGTTTGTTTTATTGAAGATAATATTTTAACTCATTCTGTTTATTATGACAATTTTGTTATTGTCCTCATAGGGGCTATTTGGTCTAGGATTGCATAGTGTCTGAATTGAGCACTGCTAATATTGATCTCCCCTTAAAGAAAGGGTTTTGGAAACCTATAGGGCCACTATAAGCCTATAGGGGGAAATCCGCAATACCCCAGATCTGCACTGCTAGAGGGGAAGATACATGAACAACATGAGAAAACAAGGGAAGAAAATGATCCAAACAAATCTAGATTCTATATTAATAGAATCCAATGACAGTATGTTAGAAGAAATGTCAGAAAAGAACTTCAGATTATACATGATTAAGATGATTCGTGAAGCAAAGGATGAGATAAGAGAGCAAATGCAGGCAATGAATGATAATACCAATAAGCTGAAAGAGCAACTGCAGGAAGTAAAAGATCATTTCAACAAAGAGATAAAGATTCTCAAAAAAACCAAACGGAAATCCTTGAAATGAAGGAAACAATAAACCAAATAAAAAACTCAATGGAAAGCATCATCAAAAGACTAGACAACTTGGAAGACAGAACCTCAGACAATGAAGACAAAATATTTAATCTAGAAGAAATGAGAAGTGACTTTAAATGTGTACCTCCAAAATGTAGAACCTATATAATAGATCTGATCAAGGAAGATATTGTCAATCAATTAAGGGTTTGGGGTTTTATTGTATTTGCAATAGGAAGTCAACTTAATAAGAAGAGTCCAACTTATCTAATTTAAAGATCCCTCTCTAAATATTTAGATATCAAATATTTAAATATCAAAAGCCACATATTGGTAAAAGTAGAAGGATCCATTAAGGGGCTGTTTCAGTGGTCCAGAACAGAGATAATGGCAGTTTGAAATATAGACTATGATATAAAGAATGTAGGGGAACAAAATTCAAAAGAAAAATCCCATGATTATAACACCACCACACAACCGTAGATAACACCAAGTTATATTTCTTTCCAGTAAATGTTCTATATCTAAATTTTAGTCTAGTTGTATTTATTTTGTACATGTAACTTTAAAAAGTGCTTTTAAACTTAATATTATAATTTTTTTCATGTTATGAAATTATTTATAAGCATGGTTTTAAATATCTGCATTATATTTTGTCAATAGCTGCCACTGGCTACTTAAGTGCCTTCTGTTGATCATTTTATGTTGCATGAAACATTTTGCTATTTTAAATTACATTAAGTTTTTATTACTACATTCTCAGGGTTGAATGCCAGAAGTGTAATTACTGGGTTAAAGATTATGAACCTTTAAATTCTTCGAATATGTGGCCAAAGAGTTCCAAATTCAAGGGATAGTTTTAAAGACAAGCATTTTTATTACCTTCCAATTCAGGCAATAGTAAGACTACGCTAACAAACTGTATTACAGTCAAATGCTCTTTGGGGGCCTTCTTGATTAAATAAATTAGTTATTTTATTCATTCAACTAGTATCTATAGAACACCCATTTTGTTCTAGGAATTCTCTAGACGTGAGATTACAAAGAGAAATAAATGATCTCCTTGCTCTCAGGAAGGGATTTAAATCAATAATTCCAAAGAAGTAGAACATTTTTGAAAATTATTTATTTTCACAAATACTTTATTTACTTGACTTTCTACTTAATAAATTATTTCAATATAAATAATTGTTAGGTGTATTTTAGCCCCTGAGAATTTTACTAAATATTACAATTTAGCAGTGAAAATTCATACATTTTTACTTTTGTTGTAAGTGAAAGTACCTAAGTTATAGATTAGTCTAAGATGGAGCTAGTGTAGTTTAATGGGCTATCTAGAGAGAAAATTAAGCTTCCGTGAACTCTGAGTACCTACAATCTGAGTTAAGAGCCAGTAGCTTGTGCTCATTGGATGGTTTAGGACATTAATTGACATTGTATAAGGGCCACTAGATTCAAACATGAGGTGCTAAATCAACACAAGGAGGAAGAAGTTTTCTCCCTACACCTCTTACACTTTCTGCTTCTTTTCTTCATTTCTTTCACTTTAATTCTTCTTAAGAGAAAAAAAGGAATTTCAAGGAAATTGTTAAGAGAGACTATATAATTCAAAAAACCAAAATGTCTTGTTTTTCTGTCATAACTTGCATTTTAAAATCAGTCAAGGTCTAACTTACAAAGGATTATGATCTAGAAGATTTCAAATGTGTTATTTGGGGAAGCAAATGAGATTGATTACTCCCCATAACCCACCTTCCAGAAAAGTTGAGATAGGGAAGTTTCCTATGCATACTAGAGTAGGGAGGACATAAATACCTTACAGTATGAGTGTGTGTGTGTGTGTGTGTGTGTGTGTGTGTGTGTGTGTATGTATGTATGGCAAGATTTTAAAATTATGCTTATAGAAAGAATATGGAGATTATGCTGGATACTATGCAAAAAAGACTTATCCAACCCTAACTTTTAATAGTGCCGTATCTGCAGTATTGTAGGAGAGGTTGAGTCAAAGTGTGTGAAGGAGAACCTCTCTGTTCTTTACTGCATTTCTAACAAGACCAGAATTCAACCTTCACTCACTTGTTCATTGAATAATACCTTTAGAATGCTTACTATGTAGCAGGGAACATTCTAGATGATGCCTTGTTGAACAAAACAGACAAAGGCAAGATATAATAAATATATAATGTCTTAGTTCATTTCCTCTTGCTATATATAATGAAATACCACAGGCTGTGTAATTTATAAAGAAGAAAAGTTTATGTGACTCACTGCTCTGGAAGCTGGGAAGTCCAAGAGCATGACTCCAGCATCTGGTGAGGGATTTTTTGCCACACCATAAAATGAAGGAGGCATCATCTAGTGGAATAGAGCAAGTGTTTGAGAGAGAGGTCTCATAATGAAGCTATTCCTGCAAAAAACAACTCACCCATTAATCCACTAATCCACAAATGTCAGAGGTCTCATGGCCCAATCAACTTCCAAAGGTCTTAGCTCTGAACACTGCTATGTTGGGGACCAAATTTCCTCACGAGTTTTGGAGGGGACAAACCACATCTAAACGTAACATATAATAGATAAGTAATATGTGAAGGCTGTTTGTAAATGTGTAAATGCTGTGAGAAGTAAGAGGAGAGGGCATAAGGCAGCCTGGGAAAGTTCTGGCAACGAAAGGAAGGTGTGATGATCTTAACTAGGATGAGAATGGTGTTCACGGAGAAGTTAACATTGGATCGGAGCAGAGACCCAAAGGAGGTGAGTGAGGCAGCAACTCAGATGAGCATCAGAGCATTCCTGCTGTGTCCAGGAAACACCAGGAGTTTTGTGTTGTTGAAGCAGAGAGTGGAAGAGCAAAGTCCTAGGAGTTGAGATCAGAGGCGAACACACGGACCGGATGGTGCAGGACACTCAGGCTATCGCAGGAATGTTGGTTTTTATTCTGAGCAAAATGAAGAGTCTTTGGGGGTTTCAAGCAGAGGAGTGGCATGATGTGATTCAAGTTTAAAAAGGGTCCACCTGACTTCTGACTGATAACAGGTGGTGGATTGGCTACAAAGGCAGAAGCAAGGAGACCAGTAGCCATTTAGTGCATTGAACCAGGCAAGAGGTAAAGGTGGCTTGCTAAGTAGCATCAGTGAATAAGGTAAGAGGTGGTCAGGTCCTTTCCCCTGCCCCCTTCCCTCCCTCAGGTCTATAAACACTCAGGAATGAATTCCCTTCTCCACTCCGCAGAGCCAATAGAAACAGAATGGAGCATGGCCTTGATGTTCTTGTGCAGTGGAAGCCATAAAATTGGTAAGTTAAGAGTGGACTTGGGAATCGATCACATTTTAGGATTGAACATTATATCCAAGGCTATAGGGAAAGTAAGGATGCCAAGAAAGGAGAGTGATCAAAATAAAACTTCAGAAAGAGAGATTGGGGACTTGGAAAGGAAAAAGGAGGAATCCACATGGAAAATCCCTAAATTTCCAGGCCTCCTTGTGTGGTGCAAAGAAGTTGCAAAACATCCAACCCCTCTCCTGATTCTTTAACCTTTAGATCAATAGTTCTGACTGAGTGAGTTTGTCCCTCCAGATATATTTGGTAATTATAACTAGGGAGGAATACTACTGCACTTAGTGGGTGGTAGAGGCCAGAGGTGCTACTAACATTCTCCAGGACAGCCCTCCACAGCAAAGAGCCATCTGGCCTGAGAAGCTTTGCATCTGTCAGCTGAACCCTCCAGTAGAATGATTTTACTCTTCTCAGTATCTCATCTCATCTCATCTCATCTCATCTCATCTCATCTCATCTCATCTCATCTCATCTCATCTCATCTCATTTTCAGGGTAAGGAATATGAATGGAAAGGCAAGGCTGAGATCTCTTATCCATAGTTATTGGTACTTCCAGTTGGAAAATAGGTTTGATTTCCTGATTGCCTCACACTGTATCTCACCCCTCCATTCAGGGCCTGACTAAAGAGGTGGCTAGACAGTGCTCAAAGTTGTACCAAAGAAGCACAGTAAAATAAGTAAGAAAATAAGACATTATACTTTTGTGACACTCAAAAATCACCCTGATTCTTGAAATTTAACTCATAAAAACTACTTAATTTATTATTTGACCAAAATATTATTTTATTTACTTTAGGTTGTGGATTAAGAGTTAAAGTATAGACTTAAAAATAAATCTAAACAACTTGGGAGGCAGGAGGATTGCAGACTCAAGGACAAACCTCAGCACTCAGTGAGGTCCTAAGCAACTCCTCAAGACCCAGTCTCAAAATAAAAAATAAAAAGGGCTAGGGATGTGGCTCAGTGGTAAAGCACCCCTGGAGTTCAATTCCTGGTACTAAATAAATAAATAAATCTGAGGAATAACTGAAGACCTCAAGCATCATGACATGGGTGCTATGAAGAACTGAATTATAAGGTAAGAATGGCAGAAGTTCCACATAGTTTGAAATTGAAGACGCCTTTGGGTAATGGTAATCACAATTCCTCCTCAAAGACTCATTTCACATGCACCTTGAAGTCAATGGGCAGGAATCCCAGGAGGTGAACACAACAGGCTTCTATTTATTTATCTTAAATAATAAATCAGGGACTAAAATTCATCATTTACATATGGATTGACGTTGGTTTCCTCTCTTGGTCCAAGGGTCAGAGGTATGTAAACAGAGGTCAGGGGTGCACAGGGCAAAGGTGCTAAAGGTAGCCCCTTCCACTGTCAGTTTATTTTCAAGAATTCTGACATTTTGCAATTTACATGTGCCTGTGCCCATGGAGAGGTTCCCTGCCAAGGTACTTCAAACAACTGCTAAATTTTAAAATAAGTCACTTTCTTTTATAAAAACATGAGTAGTGCAAATTACTTATCATTTCCACCATGAAAAGTGGCTGGCAGTAAGTTAGCTCATATTTTTAACATCCCAGGGCTGGGGATGTAGCTCAGTAGTAGAGAACTTGCCTATCATATGGGAGGCTATGGGTTCAATCCCTAGTATCTGAAAAAATAATTATTAACATATTTATTTTAATGGTAAGAAATTATTTTGAAAAAAATGTATTATAAAGAGGATTCTTTAAAAATATTTGAAAATGCTTCCTCTTGTTATGTGATCTTTATGTTGAAAATAACATAACCTATTTAAAAATCTTATCTGTATCTTTGTAAAAACTGGAGAAAACTTTTACTATGCTAAAAAATCTTTCACAGAGAGTTTTGGTGGATTTTTAAAGATATTTTTGAATGAAAAAACATAGTACCTTCTAAATTGTGAGAAAAATGGATTGGTACTAGGGAAACTGAATAGACAAATTTCAACAAAAGGAAACTTCACATAATTGTGATCAAGATGCAAAGAATCAGACTAATGTATTATAAACTCAGTCAACAACTTCCAATTAGATCTTTGTGATATAGATTTTAGCTGGATGGTCATTAAAAACTAAGCAACAAATTCAACTGCATAGAATCCAGAATATGGAATCACTATATCACAAACTACAAAACCAAAATATGAAACAACTACAAGCAACTGAACCCTTGAGTAAAGAACTGCTTTCGTTATTCTCAGCATCTCATATGTTTATTGCCTTTTGTTTGTTTGTTTTGCAGTGCTGAGGTTCAAACCAAGAGTCTAGCAGATGCTAGGCAAGTGCCCTACCACTGAGCTACACCCCCAACCCTACCATTTTCAAGGAAAGATAGATGAATGGTTTCAGGAAAAGGAGGACCTAGGACTCATCTTATTGATGATAATCATCATCATCATCAATAAGAACAACAATAACAACAGTGAGAACAATCACACAATACATGGTAGATTGTCATAACATTTCTGCCTGATTCCCTCTGGGTGATCTTTGTGTATTTCACCAACACTGATATGGTCCTTGGCTGTAAGACTTTCTTTGGCAAAAAGATCCTTATCAAATATGATGCAAATAGCTTGAAAATATGCTTATGTACATTCCAACAATAATGAGATATAACACACCTGTTAAAATGACAAAATCCAACATACTAACAATATAAAATACTGACAAGAATGTGGAGCAACAGGAACTCATCCTTTGCTGCTGGGGATGTAAAATGGTCCATCACTTGGGAAGAGTTTGGCAGTTTCTTCTAAAACTAAACACACTCTTACCAGATGATCTAGCAATCACACTCTGCTATTTATCCAAATGAGTTGAAAATTTAGGTTGACACAAAAATCTGCACATGAATGTTTATGGTAACTTTACTTCAACAGATGAATGGATAAACAAACTGCTGTAAGTTATAGGATGGACTATTGGTCAGCCATGAAAAGATTGGTCAGTCATGAAAAAACATGGAAGAACCTTAAATATATATTGCTAAGCAAAAGCCAATTTGAAAATGTTACATACTGTATGATTTCAACTAACTGACATTCTAGAAAAAACAAAACTCTAGAGACAGTAAGATTAGTGGTTGTGGGAGAGGGAGAGTAGGATGAATAAATGGAACTCAGTGTATTTTTAGGGCAACAGATCTAGTGTGTATAATAACATAATGATGAACATGGACATCATGCATTGGACAAAACTGGTAGAACTGCACAACACAGAGTGAACCCCACAATGTGAACAATAAACTTCAGTTAATGATAAAATACTGATATTGGTTCATCAGTGGTAAAAATGTACATGAATGCGAGATGTTGATGTAGAGGAAATTGTATGTATGAGGGGACAGCAGTGGGTACATAGTGGGTATTTGGCAACTCTGCTTTTGGCTCAATTTTTTATGTAAAATGAAAGTCTCTAAAAATTAAATTTTATTAATTTTTAGAAAGGGTAAATACATTTGGACTTGCCTCTCCTGCTATGGCCATGGGCATCCAAGCAGTCAGTTTCTATCTTAGATCATCCTGGACCATCTAGACCCAGCTGGGTTCTAACTGCCTGGAATCACATGGAGGGGGATGAGAACAGCATATGAACCACACAGATGAGCCCAGTCCAAGTTGCCAACTCACAGAATTGAGAACCAATAAATGGTAATTTTTTTAAGTCAGTACATAGCAAAGGTTAACCGAGACAGAGGTATATTCAGTGTCTACAATGAGAGCAAATGGATTATTTTCCATTAAGAAAATATGCATTTATTATAAAAGTATGATTTAGTTTCCTATATTTCACTTTTCAGAATCATTTTATTTGAACATAATAGATACAAATTATATTAATTCACAATATATAACAATAAATTAATATACATATTACATGTCTATAGGCGTGAATAATCAAAACATTTGTAGGAATACTCCATGATGGAGATAAGGGACTCTGGAGAACCAGGGAATTCTTGCCACTCTGTGGGTCTTGGGAATATCTCTCCTCCCTACTGACAATCTGATTGTCAAGTCATTTCTTAATTTTGAGATAGGAAGACAGGTGTGTATAATTTTGAGTGGTCTGCAATTATTTTATGACAAACAGGACTTTAGCTAATAAATAAAATCTGTAAGTGATTACTTCAATTTGCATTTTTAAAAAAACTCCTTGAACTGTTATTGTCTTTGTATTTTAAAATCTGTTATTGATTCTCAGTACAATAATTAGTATGAAGTCCTCAAACTCAGTCCCCAAAGCAGCAAGATGCTTTGATGTCCAGTAATACCAATTTTCATATCCAATTAATATCACTATACTTCTAAAATTTTAGCTTGTATGTACTTGACTGTCTCTCCTCTTCCAGAAATGCATTGAATTTAAAAAATCAATCTCTGCATAGTAAAGTTAATGTTAATTCTAATTGTTAGATAAGCTATAAACATCATCTTCCAACATCAGTCATAAGTTGACCTAATCTTTTCAAGCAAAAACATGTTTATTTTGCTATAATTAAGACTACTGGATTATTATTGCTTTCATCTCAATGTGCTTCATTTTTTTGTATAGGAATCTTCCTCACCTATTTTTATTTACAGCTTAGAATACAGAGCACACTAAATGATAATGGATTTATGTGAACCTCCCAATGACTGGAAAGCAGATTTCACAAACAGAACCTGAGTTGGTATGCCATTTAAAATTCCCTCAGATATAATGCCTCCCACATCCTGCATTAGAGCAATAAAGAATTTCAGTATATTATTTTATTTGATTTTTAAATTTGTTTTCTATATAGAAGGTAGACTGTTGCTTTAGAATGCAGGTATAACAAAACCCAGCAATTAAATAGCTTCTGTCTCTTGATAATCTTGGTTCAATATGTAACAAATATTGCAATGGAAGTTATGCTAATTTCATTATATTTCATATGTGGGAATTACAAATTAGATAGTTTATTTACAGCCATTTATTACAACTAGGAAGTACCATTATCAGATTTGATTTAGATGGATTTTATTGAGCAGAAGGTAATGAGTTTAATTGAAAACGTTTATACTTTAAAACATACCAGTTCTCTAATTCTGGATTTGAACATGTAAGGCCAATCT